>NC_051862.1:96816703-97148279 GCF_015732765.1 Culex quinquefasciatus | reverse complement strand
TAATAAAATCATATAAAAAAAACTTTTTTTTCAACAAAACGCCTGAACAAACCTTCAAACGCGAGGGTCACGCAAGAATGTATCACGATCTATCCTCCTATGACCTTTGAAAACCCTTCCCTGATGAGTGACAATGCCACTGCGTCACGTGACGTTTCCTCTCGTTGGCCTCCGAATAATTGCACGCGCGGGAAGTAGGTATAACGTAATTTTGAGCCAATTTGTCCGTCGATCGTCTCCGGCCGCACTCCTGTGTTTGCGGGATCATCCAGCCGTGAACTTGTGCGGTCTGGCCGCCGGTCGGCTGCACCCTAGAAAGAGTCAAAAACGTCGTTTGAATCGAATCGAGACGCCAAGGGTGGAAGGTTGACAGCAGCGGGTGGTCGGCGGCGGCGACGACGTTGTTGCAGGCAGAGTGGCGTATATACAAACACACGCATTGTGGCACCACCACCGTCGACAACAATAAAAACTATGAGCCAAAAGAAGAGGATAAAAAAAGAGTTTGCATGATGCAAAAACGCACAATTAAGTGTGCACGAAAAAGTCGCTCAACCGAGGAATATTCGTTATAAATTTTAATATCTACGGGGAGCGCAATAATAATAAATATAATTATGTTGTCACCCTTTATGAGCTGTGAAAGCGTCTCGATTTGTATGTCCTGTCGTGCCTTTTTTGAACGTTGAGAATGCAAAAAAATAAAAAATAAATATGAAAAGTTCACCTCCAACAGCAGCAGTAGCAGCAGCAGTGGCCTGATGGGAAACAAGAGGATGCTCATTTGGAAATAATTGTATTTGCCGATTGACGCCCGGCCTTTCCCCGTGCGGCGATGGCCGTAACTGGGTGCATGCCATGACATGTATGCCACCCAAACAAACCCAACCACGTTGGGTGTCACGCGCGAACCAAGTGAGGCGAAGAATTTGTCGAAAGGGTGTTGAATATCCGCGCGATATTTTAATGAGATTAGCGCTTAATCCTTCACCACACGGACGCCTGTTTGGTGGCAGGCAGCACGGTCCGGTAGCCACATGGCGCCAACAGGAATGGGTTTATATTGGGTTTACAGAATGTACATTGGATGATCGTAATACATCTTCAAAAAACGTTTGAACTCTCTGTACATGCAAGGAATTAAATAATGTGATTGAAATGAAAATTTTATAATTTCCGGAGGTCCACTTGTATTATGAAAAATATTAAATACTATATTACAAGCCGGCCTTTTATTTGTCAACTTATACAGAATTGAAAACAAAATTATACCTCTTCGTTATTCATGAAACTCTATCCTAAAAGAGTGTTGGTCGCTGATTGTGAACCAGGGGTTTAAAGGTTTATCGGTATTAAAGATATCTTCTTCGGTCCATATGAAGTTCTAACTTATTTCGGGACAATCCAATATCCCGGATTGTTAAACGAATGAACTAATCTTGTTATGTTTATGTTACCACGATGATGATACAATTTAAATAAGAATCACAAAGCCATTTCCAAACCAAAAACAGATTAAAACATCGGTTTTAGTGATTTAGCAAAAAACGCATTCTAAACAACAGGTTAATTAGGTGACAATTAGAAAACTCATTTTCATCGAATTCAATTCACAAGTCACAAGGAGTCACAAGGAGAAAATTGCAGCAAGTTTTCTCAGCTTTCAAAAATATTTTCTATTTAAGCAAATTATTTTGCGAAAGTTTTGGAAGAAACATGTTTGCTCACTTTCTACACGGAGAAAAAAGAGTTCCCAAAATCGTGAACAAGCGTTCATGAAAATGGGAACCTCGAACAAAGTGTTCAAATTTCATGGTACGTTTTCCAAAATTTTGGTGTTGCATTTTGTAGAAAATTGGAAAAAAATCGGTATAAATATATATACAGCAATTCCATTTGAAAAGAGCATTAACCGAAAAAAAAGTTTTCCGCTTGGGCTCAATTTTTTTCTGGGGATTCCTTAAACATATTTTCAGACTTAGGCTCTAGGTCCAGACACCGTCAAAACGGCATTTTTAAGTTTCATTCCATCTTTTCAAAGGATGGTTAGATTTTTCGGTCTTCAAACTATTTTTCCTTGAAAGACCAAGTGATAACCTTCCACTTGAGTCCAAGACAACTAAAATTGGGTAAATTGGCGTGGTGTTATGATTTTTTGAAAAATGTGTTGATTTGTAAACGGGTAATTCTCCGCCAACTCACACAGCAGTTACCCCGACCCCTCTTCGATTTGCGTGAAACTTTGTCCTAAGGGGTAACTTTTGTCCCTGATCACGAATCCGAGGTCCGTTTTTAGATATCTCGTGACGGAGGGGCGGTACGACCCCTTCCATTTTAGAACATGCGAAAAAATAGGTATTTTTCAATAATTTGCAGCCTGAAACGGTGATGAGATAGAAATTTGGTGTCAAAGGGACTATTATGTAAAATTAGACGTCCGATTTGATGGCGTACTCAGAATTCCGAAAAAACGTATTTTTCATCGAAAACAACACTAAAATCGTTTTAAACATTCTCCCATTTTCCGTTACTTGACTGTAACAATTTTTGGAACATGTCATTTTATGGGAAATTTAATGTACTTTTCGAATCTACATTGACCCAGAAGGGTCATTTTTTCATTTAGAACAAAATTTTTCATTTTAAAATTTCGTGTTTTTTTCTAACTTTGCAGGATTAGTTTTTAGAGTGTAACAATGTTCTACAAAGTTGTAGAGCAGACAATTAAAAAAAAAAAATTTGATTTATTGACATAAGGGTTTTGCTTATAAACATCACGAGTTATCGCGATTTTACGAAAAAAAGTTTTGAAAAAGTTACTTTTTGCGTTTCTCTTTGTTTCGTCGTCCGTGTCGTCGCGGGTGACCATGAACGGCCATGATCGATGACGACCAACTTTTTCAAAACTTTTTTTTCGTAAAATCGCGATAACTCGTGATGTTTATAAGCAAACCCCTTATGTCAATAAATCAAAATTTTTGTAATTGTCTGCTCTACAACTTTGTAGAACATTGTTACACTTTGTAGAACATTGTTACACACTTTTCCCGATTTCGTGTGAGTTGGTAGAGAATTACCCAAACATTGAGATGTTTCCAAAACCGTCAATTTTTTTTTTGGTTCGCTGTACCTAAATGTTTTCAAAATTGACAACATTGTTATTCAAAATAAGAATAAATGCTAACAATTTTGAAAACATTGCAATGTCTACAAATTTTACAATGACAATGTACCGGATTGACAGGATTTCAATCCTTTTCTGATATTTTCAATATAAATAATTTCAAAATTTTAAAACAAGCATAACTTTAAAAAAGTTTTATAAAGAGACAATTTTACTCATTTTTTTATTTTAGACCAATTTTGTGAGCTATCAGGTCAGTTGAAAATTATAGGCTTATTAGATGCAATTTAAAAACTCATTTTTATAGATTGGAATTCATTGTTAGGCTGTATCTCAGAAACTATTTCTGGAGCAACATTTGAAAGGAGCGGTACTACATTGCTCTTACGGCCTTTCATTACAAGCGTTTAAATGGGACGAAAGGCCGTAAGAGCAATGTCGTACCGCCCCTTTCAAATGTTGCTTCAGAATTGTCCGATTTTCAATGTCACAGAGAGGATTTGTTGGAATTCCAGCTTTTCATACAGTATTTTTATATACTGACCGTGGTAGAGAAGTGTTCAAAGTACTTGTAGAAAAAGTTTTCATAAAATTTCAAAAGTTTTGAAATTTAGGTTACTATATAATCAAACAAATTAATAAATTGTATTATTTTACAATTTTACCTAAAATTTTTATTTATATTGTTGAGAAGCTAATAAACTTAGTTTGCTAAATCATATCAAAAATCAAATTATTCGCTTTACAGCATTGCCTTGGCGTCCTCGATTGCGAGATTCCTACTCGAAACTAGGTGTCCGAAGGCTTGCTTGTTGAGGCAATTCTCTTTTTACACCTAAGCTTCCATCCACCCCGGGATTCAAACTGACGACCTTTGGATTGTGAGTCCAATTGCATACCAGTGACTCCACCGAGACAGGACCCAGGGAGACAACTCCTACACCTGGATTGAGCTAATGTCCTAACCCTCTAGGTTAGACCGGGGCCAACATTTACTTCCCCGTCCGACGGAAGGCGTGGTCAGACAAATCTCGTCTCGAAAAATGCCACCGGGACCGTCTGGGACCAAACCCAAGCCGACTGGGTGAGAGGCAACCGCGCTTACCCCTACACCACGGTTCCCGGCTGACTTTACTAAATATACACGTTTTTTTCACAATAAATGTACAGTCAACCATTGCTAAGTACAACTGATCTAAAAATTAAAATAGAAGTAATGTGTTCTGATTTTAACAAAAAAAAAAACTATGATTGGTAGTCCAAAGGCTCATTAATATGCAAAATTAGCAGAACTTTTCGAAAAAAATACTTTCAAAAGCACACGATTGAGTTTTAGAGGGTGGAAAATTCAAAAAACTGTTCAACAATGGTCAAAATCAAGACCATTAAAAAAAAAACTTATTTGTAAAATACTGATAACTCGTGAAAAATACATACAAACCGCTTACCTCAAAACCTCAAAATTTTTGTTCTTGTCTGCTCTACAACTTTGTAAAACATTGTTACACCCTAAAAAATAACCCTGCAAAGTTATAAAAAACTGGTAATTTTAAAAAAAGTAAAAAAAAATGACTCATCTGGGTTATATCTCGCAAGTCGCGACATGTCCCGCGATTTTTGACAGCTGCGTAACGGGAAATGATAGCAATTTCATAGCAATTTTTTTGATGAAAAATACGTTTTATCGGAATTTGGGTGTTCAATTTTACACAAAAGTCCCTTTGACACCAAATTTCTATATCTTCATAGATTTTAGTTGCAAAGCACTAAAAAACCTTAAAAAACGTGTCTTAGTAAAAATCCAACAAACGGAAGCACCGTCACGAGATATCGGAAAAAGGATTCGTGATCAGCGACAAAAAATACCCCTTAAATCGAAGAGGGGTCGGGGCAACTGCTGTGTGAGTTGGCGGAGAATTACCCAAATAAAATTAACGGATTTTTTTCCGTGTACCGAGTACAGTCATGCCTCGGTTTTGCACCGTTCAGCTGCCTCAGTTAAGCACGGCCCAGTGCTTAACTGAAGCACAGAGCTTATGGGTTTTTGGCTATATGGGAGACATTGGCTTTAATCGTATGAAAAATCATGCAAACATCAAAAAATTATAGTGTTTTGGAATCGGGATGATGTCAGTTATCCATTAAAATTATTATTTCATGAAAATTTTCACAAAAATACGTATTTTTCCTGTATTTTGAAAATGCATTTTTTTCTCTAAAGAAACCAAAAATATATTGTTATTGCAATATGGGTATCAAATGATCAGGTTTTTTCATACATTTCGGATATAATACATTTTTAGAAAATACTCAATTTTCACAAAACTACGTTTTTTTCGAAAAAAAATACTCAAAATTTCAATTTTTACAATATGGGTATCAAACGATCGGGATTTTTTCATACATTTCGAATGTAATCACAACATTTTTAGAAAATACTCCAAATTTTCACAAAACTACGTATTTTCGAATAAAATACTCAAAATTTCCGTTTTTACAATGTGAGTATCGAACGATCGGGATTTTTTCATACATTTATGAAAAAAATAAAACGGAAATTTTGAGAATTTTATTCGAAAATACGTAGTTTTGTGAAAATTTTGAGTATTTCCAAAAGATTTTGTTATTACATTCAAAATGTATGAAAAAATCCCGATCGTTTGATACCAACATTGTAAAAACGGAAATTTTGAGTATTTTTTCGGAAATACGTAGTTTTATGAAAATTTTGAGTATTTTCTAAAAATGTTGTTATTACATTCGAAATGTATGAAAAAATCCCGATCGTTTGATACCCATATTGTAAAAATTGAAATTTTGAGTATTTTATTCGAAATTACTCAAAATTTTCACAAAACTACTAATTTTCGAATAAAATTCTCAAAATTTCCGTTTAATTTTTTCATAAATGTATGAAAAAATCCCGATCGTTCGATACTCACATTGTAAAAACGGAAATTTTGAGTATTTTATTTGAAAATACCTAGTTTTGTGAAAATTTGGAGTATTTTCTAAAAATGTTGTGATTACATTCGAAATGTATGAAAAAATCCCGATCGTTTGATACCCATATTGTAAAAATTGAAATTTGGAGTTTTTTTTTCAAAAAGACGTAGTTTTGTGAAAATTTTGAGTATTTTCTAAAAATGTTGTTATTACATCCAAAATGTATGAAAAACCTGATCATTTGATACCCGTATTGCAATAACAATATATTTTTGGTTTCTTTAGAGAAAAAAAAATGCATTTTCGAAATACAGGGAAAATACGTATTATTGTGCAAATTTTCATGACATAATAATTTTAATGGATAGCTGACATCATCCCGATTTCAAAACACTATAATTTCTTGATGTTTGCATAATTTTTCGTACGATTAAAACCAATGTCTCCCGTATAGCCAAAATCCCATAAGCTCTGTGCCTCGGTTATGCACGCCTCGGTTTTGCATCCCCCATATGCGGTGCTAAACCGAGGCATGACTGTATCAAATAATCATAACCTACAACTTTGCCGATCGATACAGATACAGAATTGTTTACATTTATGTATTGAATTTGCATGACCAGCCCGCAAAATTGTATGGAGACTTGTATGGAGAAACTTATCATGCAAAATGGCTACTTTTGACATAGGGAATGTATGGACAAGGTTTCATCCATATAAAAAAATACATATTATAAAATCGCGAAATAATTTGCGAAAATCTGGAGAACTACGTTATATACATATTTGTTCAACAAATATAACTAAGACCTGTTAAACAAAAAGTTACTTTGTCCAAAGAATCTGTTCGATAATTAATCTCACTTGCGGCTCACTTGCCGGGGTGCCAGAAGTTTTGTTTCTTACGCCAACGAACCGACACACCACATGAGGTGAGGATGTTATGTGCGTTGTTCAACACAGTAGTTATAATCGCATTACCACTGCATCCTCCCGGACGAGTCCTCCAGATAAAAAGGATTTTCTGTTGTTGTTGCAGACTGTCTTTTTATGACACATTATCGGTTTGCAGCGCCAAAATTTTCAGTTCATAAATTCACAGCATGAAAAGCCGAAAATTTTCCCTGCCAGAATCTCCAGCTGAGTTCAATGACTTTAACGTGTGTTGTACATATTTGTTATGATGATATAATGTATGCGGATAGGCATGAGTTGGCACGAGTTGCGACGTTTTTACACACTAGAGCCAAAAGGGCCAAGGTGCGTTTCATGTATCATAATCGATTCCGCCGACCGGTTCCCACCTAATTCGTTGCATTCTGGTCGATTTGCCGCCTCCCAACTGCAACCTTTCGATTTCGGCCGGGCGGAAGCGGAAATAATAAACCAATTGTCACATTGTCACGCAGCCGAAATTTATTTTGGAAAACAAAACGAAAAAAAGATGAATTAACACCTAAACTCCCATCCATAAAAATATCCCGCGGACTACCAAGCAAGCGAAAAAAGGTGGAACTCCAACTTTGAACAGCTATATCTCGGCTCCCTGTGGACGGATTTTCGATATCTAAACAGCAAAAGATGCGGACAGATCTCTAGATAATGTTGCTTTTTTGAAAAGTCAAAAATAGAGGCGTTTACCCTAAGTTATTCCCGAAACCATAGGAGCAACTTTTTTCAGCCCTCTTTTACTACATGTTTTACATGCAGTTATAAATATTCAATGATAATCTATGTCAAATCCATGCCAGAATGATAGATAATGCTCATTTATTATACTCAAGACCATTTTCGGTCCAATGTGGCCACTTTGGAACCGGTCCCAGGTACTCCGGTGAAACCCGGATTACGCTATATTGTGGAGCATTTTCGGGAATATTTTGGTCAAGGCAACATGCATATCACAGTTCATCATTTTCAAAATCAAGCTCATTGGTGATACCCAAGTCCATTTTTGGACCAATCTGGCCACTTTAGGACCGGTTCCCGGTGCTCCGGTGAAACCCGGAATATGGCAAATTACGGGATTTTTCCGAATTATTATTGACAGGGCAGTATGGATGTCAAAGATCATTATTTGCAAAATCAAGCTCATCCATGGACCCCAAAACCACTTTTGGACCAATCTGGCCACTTTGGGACCGGTTCCCGGTACTCCGGTGAAACCCGGAATATGGCAAATTACGGGATTTTTCCGAATTATTATTGACAGGGCAGTATGGATGTCAAAATTCATCATGTTCAAAATTTAGCTCATCCATGATCCTCAAACCCTCTTTTGGACTGATCTGGCCACTTTGGGACCGGTTCCCAGTACTCCGGTGAAACCCGGAATATGGCAAACTACGGGATTATTTCGGAATAATTTTTGACAAGGCAATATGGATGCAAAAGACCATCATTTGCAAAATCAAGCTCATCCATGAACCCCAAAACCACGTTTGGACCAATCTGGCCACTTTAGGACCGGTTCCCGGTGCTCCGGTGAAACCCGGAATATGGCAAACTACGGGATAATTTCGGAATAATTTTTGACAAGGCAATATGGATGTCAAAGATCATCATTTGCAAAATCAAGCTCATCCATGAACCCCAAAACCACTTTTGGACCAATCTGGACACTTTGGGACCGGTTTTCGTACTCCGGTGGAACCCGGAATATGGCAAATTACGGGATTATTTCTGAATAATTTTTGACAAGGCAATATGGATGCAAAAGACCATCATTTGCAAAATCAAGCTCATCCATGAACCCCAAAACCACGTTTGGACCAATCTGGTCACTTTAGGACCGGTTCCCGGTGCTCCGGTGAAACCCGGAATAAGGCAAATTACGGGATTATTTCTGAATAATTCTTGAAATGGCAATATGGATGTCAAAGATTATCATTTGCAAAATTAAGCTCATCCATGAACCCCAAAACCACGTTTGGACCAATCTGGTCACTTTAGGACCGGTTCCCGGTGCTCCGGTGAAACCCGGAATAAGGCAAATTACGGGATTATTTCTGAATAATTCTTGAAATGGCAATATGGATGTCAAAGATTATCATTTGCAAAATTAAGCTCATCCATGAACCCCAAAACCACGTTTGGACCAATCTGGCCACTTTAGGACCGGTTCCCGGTGCTCCGGTGAAACCAGGAATATGGCAAATTACTGGATTATTTCTGAATAATTTTTGACAAGGCAATATCAATGTCAAAGATTATCATTTGCAAAATCAAGCTCATCCATGAAATCCCAAAACCACTTTTGGACCAATCTGGCCACTTTGGGACCGGTTCCCGGTACTCCGGTGAAACCCGGAATAAGGCAAATTACGGGATTATTTCTGAATAATTCTTGAAACGGTAATATCAATGTCAAAGATTATCATTTGCAAAATCAAGCTCATCCATGATCCTCAAAACCACTTTTGGACCAATCTGGCCACTTTGGGATCGGTTCCCGGTACTCCGGTGAAACCCGGAATAAGGCAAATTACGGGATTATTTCTGAATAATTTTTGACAAGGCAATATGGATGTCAAAGATTATCATTTGCAAAATCAAGCTCATCCATGAATCCCAAAACCACTTTTGGACCAATCTGGCCACTTTAGGACCGGTTCCCGGTACTCCTGTGAAACCGGAATATGGCAAATTACGGGATTATTTCTGAATAATTTTTGACAAGGCAATATGGATGTCAAAGATTATCATTTGCAAAATCAAGCTCATCCATGATCCTCAAAACCACTTTTGGACCAATCTGGCCACTTTGGGACCGGTTCCCGGTACTCCGGTGAAACCCGGAATAAGGCAAATTACGGGATTATTTCTGAATAATTTTTGACAAGGCAATATGGATGCAAAAGACCATCATTTGCAAAATCAAGCTCATCCATGAACCCCAAAACCACGTTTGGACCAATCTGGCCACTTTAGGACCGGTTCCCGGTGCTCCGGTGAAACCCGGAATATGGCAAATTACGGGATCTTCCGAATTATTATTGATAGGGCAATATGGATGTCAAAGTTCATCATGTTCAAAATTTAGCTCATCCATGATCCTCAAACCCTCTTTTGGACTGATCAGGCCACTTTGGGACCGGTTCCCAGTACTCCGGTGAAACCCGGAATATGGCAAACTACGGGATTATTTCTGAATAATATTTGACAAGGCAATATGGATGTTAAAGATCATTTGCAAAATCAAGCTCATCCATGAACCCCAAAACCACGTTTGGACCAATCTGACCGGTTCCCGGTGCTCCGTTGAAACCCGGAATGTGGCAAATTACGGGATTGTTGGAGGACAATTTTTGACAGGGCAATATGGATGTCAAAGATCATCATTTGCAAAATCGAGCTTATCCATGATCCCCAAGACCGCTTTTGGACTGATCAGGCCACTTTGGGACCGATTCCCGGTACGCCGGTGAAACCCGGAATATGGCAAATTACGGGATTTTTCCGAATTATTATTGACAGGGCAATATGGATGTCAAAGTTCATCATGTTCAAAATTTAGCTCATCCATGATACCCAAACCCTCTTTTGGACCGATCTGGCCACTTTGGGACCGGTTCCCTGTACTGTGGTGAAACCTTGATTACGCTCTATTGTTGAGCATTATTGGGAATATTTTGGTCGAGGCAACATGCATATCAAAATTTTCAAAATCAAGCTCATTCGTGATTCTCAAGACCATTTATCTACCAATCTGGCCACTTTGGAACCGATCCCGAATCTCCACTGAAACCCGGAATAAGGCAAATTACGGGATTATTGCAGGTCAATTTTTGACAGGGCAATATGGATGTCATAGTTCATCATAATCAAAATTAAGCTCATCCATGATCCCCAAACCGGTTTGGTTCCCGACATTCCGGTGAAACCGGAACATGGCAAATTAGTGGATTATTTTTGAATAATTTTTGACAGGACAATATGGATGTCAAAATGTATAGTTTTCAAGATCAATCTCAACCACGAATGCAATTTCTTTTTTTTTCGATATGGCTATTTTGGCAGATGACTGCGGCAATATCAAGACTTTTTTCAAATAACGGGGCTCTTTCAGCAAAAAAAAAATTACTAGCCAATGTGGATGTCAAAATGAAATATGATGAACTTGTAAACTCAAATTGGCTGATCAAAAATTGCTCTAAAAAATTGCACAAATCCCGTAATTTGCCATAATCCGGTTTTCAATGGAGTACCGGAAACCGGTCCTGAAGTGGCCAGTTTGTTTTAAAAGTGGTTTTGCAGATCACGGATGAGCTAAATTTTGAATATGATGAACTCTGAAATCCATATTGCCCTGTGTAAAATTATTCAGAAATAATCCCGTAAATTGCCTTATTCCGGGTTCCAGAGTACCGGAGTATATGTCCAAAAGTGGTTTTGAGGATCATGGATGAGCTTGATTTTGCAAATGATAATCTTTGACATTGATATTGCCTTGTCAAAAATTATTCAGAAATAATCCCGTAATTTGCCATATTCCGGGTTTCACCGGAGCACCGGGAACCGGTCCCAAAGTGGCCAGATTGGTCCAAAAGTGGTTTTGGGGTCCATGAATGAGCTTGATTTTGCAAATGATAATCTTTGACATTGATATTGCCTTGTCAAAAATTATTCAGAAATAATCCCGTAATTTGCCTTATTCCGGGTTTCACCGGAGTACCGGGAACCGATCCCAAAGTGGCCAGATTGGTCCAAAAGTGGTTTTGAGGATCATGGATGAGCTTGATTTTGCAAATGATAATCTTTGACATTGATATTGCCTTGTCAAAAATTATTCAGAAATAATCCCGTAATTTGCCATATTCCGGGTTTCACCGGAGTACCGGGAACCGGTCCCAAAGTGGCCAGATTGGTCCAAAAGTGGTTTTGGGGTCCATGGATGAGCTTGATTTTGCAAATAATGATCTTTGACATCCATACTGCCCTGTCAATAATAATTCGGAAAAATCCCGTAATTTGCCATATTCCGGGTTTCACCGGAGCACCGGGAACCGGTCCTAAAGTGGCCAGATTGGTCCAAAAATGGACTTGGGTATCACCAATGAGCTTGATTTTGAAAATGATGAACTGTGATATGCATGTTGCCTTGACCAAACTATTAATATAACGTAATCCGGGTTTCACCGGAGTACCTGGGACCGGTTCCAAAGTGGCCACATTGGACCGAAAATGGTCTTGAGTATAATAAATGAGCATTATCTATCATTCTGGCATGGATTTGACATAGATTATCATTGAATATTTATAACTGCATGTAAAACATGTAGTAAAAAGAGGGCTGAAAAAGTTGCTCCTATGGTTTCGGGAATAACTTAGGGTAAACGCCTCTATTTTTGACTTTTCAAAAGCAACATTATCTAGAGATCTGTCCGCATCTTTTGCTGTTTAGATATCGAAAATCCGTCCACAGGGAGCCGAGATATAGCTGTTCAAAGTTGGAGTTCCACCTTTTCCTCGAGCATGGGAGTTTAGGTGTTAAAGGGCACTCAAAAAATTTGTCGCTTTTTCTGTTTTGTGACAACTGTTTGAGCTTCGGCGGGGCTTCCCAGCAGGGCCATTAAACTGCATTAAACGGATCGGTGGACGACACCCAGCAGTGTTTTGGACAACATGGTTTTATGACACCATACGACCTTCGGTGGGCTGATCGGTGGAGTCAACGGATGGGTTCCTTTTGTTACGCACCCTTCCTCCTCCTTCTAAAAGATATAATCATTAAATAATAACATATTTTAATTTATTGCATTTTATAAAAGATTCATATTCAACGCTAGGAGTTCTCAATTTATTTCGATCATTTTTGAGGATTCGGAAAAGATTCATATAAATTAAATTCATTAACTTGGTTCATAATTCTGTAAATCTGCAAAGTGCCCAACATTTCAATTTGGTGACATTTGGTCAAAAACTGGCTGAGACGTTCAACAAATCGGCTCATATTTGGGGCAAAGACTCGCCAACCAGGTCCCGTATGTATTGCAACGACTGTCTTTCAAAAAGTTCAATTGAAAAACATAAATAAATAAAAATAAATAAAATTAGGTTAGCGATCAAATTCCCATTCTTGGGAGGACGATTTCTTCGGTATTTAAAAGCCGAAAAAATGTAGTCTGTTGTACGAAATGTAATGAATTTATTTATTTCTAAAAAGTCCCCGAAATGCACTCTCGAATGTTTCCCACCAACGGATGACTGACAGACATCCTTTCCTGCTTCGCGCCACAGGAAGAGGTGACTGGCGTCATTGTCGTCGTCGTCATTGTCATGAAGAATATCACATTTTTATGACGCCTATCAAACCATATGTTGATATCATTTCGGTTTCGGTTTCGATTTTGAGCAACTTGCTTCACTGCGTTTTGTGCTTCGATTGCTTTTGTTCTCTGGTGAGAAAAGTGGAAAAAGTATGTAAGCTTGTATGTGTGCTTGTACGTGTGCACACGACGTCCTTTGAAATGCGTTTCTGCTGTTGTGCGTTTGACGGTGACTGCAGCCCAACCAGCCAGCAGTGCTGGCAGGTCACGCGTCATAAAGCATTGGACAAATTATGCTTCTTTTCTTCCTCTGCGTGTGTGTTTAATGATGGTCTGTCCCGTTCCTCCTGTAGACATGTGATTCGTCCCTCCCTCGCAATCTACCAGCACCGCTGTGACTAATGTAGTAAATTGTAACAAAAACTATTAATGAAATTAGACAAGGGTATTTGCGACGAGCGTCGAACGACATCCATAAAACGCACCCTGATTAGCTACAAGTGGAAATGGTGGTGAAATGCTGGGTTGAAAATAAATAAAAAAAATCAAGTTGATTTCAAACAGATGAATTTGTTTTATTACATTTAAAATATAGTTAATTTTGATCATTTTTTTAATATATTAATTGGGTAACTCTCCGCCAAACCACGCGAAATCCGAAAAAAATGCCACGACTCATCTTCGATTTGCGTGAAACTGTGGCCGAAGGGTTATATTTAACCCTGATCACTCATTTGGGCAGTACGACCCCTTTCATTTTAAAACATTTGAAAAAAATACTTACCTGAAATTATGATGGTTTAGAAATTTGGTGTTTATTTTTTTATTGAAAATTGGACGCCTGACTCGATGGCATACTCAGGATTCCAAAAAAAACTTATTTTTCATCGGAAAATTACAAAATAAGTTTCGGAAACTTAGTCATTTTTCGTTGCTTAATTGTACACATTTTAACAAATATCATTATATGGGAATTAGAGCGTTCAATTTCTCGGAAGTATACATTTCTTAAATTTTAGACACTTTTTTTGCCTTTCTTACAAAAGAAAGGTTTAAGGTTTGCTTTTGGAAAAACACTTTCCTCAGAAATCTTAAAATATACGTGCGCGGCGAGGAGTCGTCCCAGAAAAAAAATCCTATTACTGAATTGAAGGTTTAAATGCGCTCTTTCGATTGAATTTTGGCCCGAAACCCGGAACTCAAAGTCTGATTTTTGAGAGCTCTTTTTCTGAAATACTTGAGCGATGTCTGCATCCACTCTTGAAAATTTGTGTCTTCCATCATTGAAAAACTGCTTGTAAAACCCACAATTTTTATGTTTCAGATTTGTAGCCATGGGGTCGGAGACGAACATTTTATTTTTCGATTCACAATTTTCGACCAATAAATGTGGTCAAAGCCATTTTTAGAGGTATTTTTTGGACTATTTTACAGATAACATTTTCAAATTAAAAGAATTCAGTTTCAAACAAAAAGCGGCAAAACCTGCTTGGGCCCAAAATTTGAAGCTTTTCCAAAATGTATTTCCAGAGATACAGTGTGTTTCGTCTTATTTTTACCCTATTTTTTCCTATTAAACTTTTGGTTATATACAGAATCATATACTGAACATCAAATTCGAAGTCCCGGCACGTTATCGCTCGAAAGATCGACAAGTCGTCAAGACGTCATGGCCTATCTACAATCACTTAGCTTAGAACATCTAAGTAAAGTAGTTACTTAGGAAAGTCTGCAACTTACGTTCATCATCCACAATCAACTTAGAAAACTTGTTGGGCTGATATACGTTGCTATGCAGTTGTTTGTTTACCTTTGATATGGAAACGTCAACTTACCGTAGATTTTGAAATTTTCCAAACCAAACGTCAGTTTCTAATTTGATTACTTTTCCATTGTAGAAACTCAGATTCATTTCCATTGATTCAAATTCCTAAGCTAAGTGAAATTTTCTAAGCTAAGTGATTGTAGATAGGCCATCAAGTCGTCAAGTCGAAGCATAAACGCCAGCACATTTACGCTTGCGCATTTTACGCTGCGCGTGAAAGTGTTCTTTTTGGCTTCTAGATCTAGATCTAGATCGACAAAGTACAATAGCGATACAAATTTTTTAAGTTAATCATAGACTTACATTAAAGACTGAGCACCTTTTATATGTTTCTAATAATGTCAATCCAATATGTTTTTCTTAATTAAATTTTAATACCTTGCTATGGGTCGCACCTGTACCTCTGAAATTAAAAAAAAATGGTTTTCGAGGTTTAGCCTAAAAATATTCGAAGCTTTAGGTCAAATTCTCACTGGGTGGTATCATTTTGTTTCTGAAAAATTAATTGCACCAATATATTTGTCGGAGTTTCATCATTTTGTAAGAAAGGCTCTTTTTCACCTCTGGTGATATTAAATCGGGGTTTATTTACAAAAAATTAAGGAATTCAATTTTATTTCATTCAATTCCATTGAAATTAGTCAGACCATCTAAAAATTTCATATCAAGGTTTATTCCAGATGATATTATTTTCTGAACCATCCACAACTCATTAAAAAAATCATTAAAAAAATACTTTTTAATATATCAAGGGTACCCAACAAAAGAAGATTCTGATGTAAATTTCATGCATATCTATTTATTGATGGGCTGAAACCAGTAAGATTTGTCCTGGAAAAAAAATTGCTGGGATGAAATTTTTTACTGCTTTTATGTTTTCTTTTTGTTTCAGTTAAATTTTCAATGTTATGTTTTATCATATTCTCTCAAACTGGTCACAGAGACAAATTTGAAATTAATTTTATGGTTTTGGAAAATGGATTTATTTTACACACTGTCCAAATACTGTGATTAAAAAATAATACCTACTTCTTGACAAAAAAAAAATGATCATCATTTTTTATATTTTGTACGAGTTGAAAGACAGCTTAGCAATAAAAGTTAAGCATATTATGTATTCTCTTGAAGTTGTATGCTTTTTTACAAACAGTCAAGGCATTAATTGATCCTCACGCTTTTTTAAACCATTTAAGTTGCTATTCTATTCAATTTTATTGCAAAATATTAATAATATCAATCAAAACCAGGATTAGAAGTTTCGATAAATTTCAAATTTCCCGTTTCCCGGGAATATTGTAACCCCGGGAAATTGGACGCTCATGAGAATATTATTGTACTTTTTCGAATTCAGAGGTCATTTTGTCATTCAGAACATTAGGGGTTTGCATGTTATTATCACGAGTTAAAGCGATTTTGCGAACAAAATTTCGTTTAGTAGGAAAAAAGTATCTGTACAATGAAAGAAAATGGGATTTCGGCTCTGATTTTAGAACCCAATTGTACATGTACATGTACAAGTTGCTTCGACCTCTCTCCGATTTGTGTGAAACTTCGTCTTAATGGGTTGTTTTGGTTCCTGATCACAAATACGAGGTAAATTTTTCGATATCTGGTGATGGAGGGGCGGTACGATCCCTTTCATTTTTGAACTTTCGACAAAAAGAGCTATAGGAGCTACGGCAACAAATTTTGAAACCACTGCCATTTTTCGTAACTGTATTTTTTTTGAGACGTGTGATTTTATGGGAAATTAAATGTAGGTACTTATTATAATCGTATAACAATGTTCTACAAAGTTGTAGAACAGAAAATTAAAAAAAATGATGTGCTTGCCACGAATTATCGCATTTTCTAAAGTCGGCAATTTCAAATTTGATCCAAAACATTGATGGAAACAGGAAAACCTGTGCATTATTTTGCATTTTATTAACACGATGGTGAGGTCAAAATTTTAGTTAAAATATCCGTTTATTGTTAAAAATGAGCAACACTATTTCGTTTGCGAAACACACTGTAAAAAAATAATCAAATAACTGCACTGAACTGCATTAATCGATTTTACGTCCATTTTTTTTTTTAAATGAGTCCATGATCAAGAATCCACGATTTGTACTTCCATAGATATAGTAGTTTAATGATAAAGTTTTTTGGCAGGCACCAACTTTGCAGGTGAATTTAAAAAAAGGTTTGATGCATAGGAGCAACTCTCTACGAAATCGGCCGATTTCGACCATTTTTATTTTTTGTATTTTTTTATTTGACTCAAACTTTGTGGGGGTCTTCTCTATGACCAAATAAGCTATTTTGCGTCATTGGTTCACCCATACAAGTCTCCATACAATTTTGGCTGCTGTCCATATAAAAATGGTATGTAAATATTCAAACAGCTGTAGCTTTTGAGTGAATTTTCTGATCAATTTGGTGTCTTCGGCAAAGTTGTAGGTATTGTTGAGGACTTTTGAGAAAAAAATAGGTACACGGAAAAAAAATTTGGAGATTTTTTTATCAACTTTTTTTTCACTAAAACTCAGTTTTCCAAAATACGTATTTTTTGATTTTCGAGATTTTTTGATATGTTTTAAGGGACAAAAATCCGCAACTTTTGAGCCATAGAGAAACATGGTCAAAAATCTGCCGCCGAGTTATGAATTTTTGAAAAAAAAGAGATTTTTGGAAAAATCGAAGTTTTATGCAAAAACAAGTTTGACATTACTTTTTAATGCAAAATTGAATTTGCAATCGAAAAGTACTGTACAGATTTTTTGATAAAAGGCTCCGTTTTCAAGATATAGCCACCGAAAGTTTGATTTTAGCGAAATATTTGCAGTTTTTCAATTTTTAAAAATAGTGACCATGAGTGACCATTTCTAAAAGTATTTTTTTTTGTAAAGTTCAGAAAATTTGCTATAAAATTGTCTAAGAGACATTGAAGATTGGACCTCTGGTTGCTGAAATACAGCGGCTTAAAGAAAAAGAAACACGAAAATTGAAGTTTTCTAAGTCTCACCAAATCAGCCCACCATTTTCTAATGACGATATCTCAGCAATTAATGGTCCGATTTTCAATGTTAATATTTGAAACATTCGTGAAATTTTCCGATCTTTTCCAAAAAAATATTTTGAAATTTTTTAAATCAAGACTAACATTTTAGAAGGGCCAATTATTGAATATTACGCCCATTTAAAATGCTAGTCTTTATTTAAAATTTATTTTTTGATTTTCGAGATTTTTTGATATGTTTTAAGGGACAAAAATCCGCAACTTTTGAGCCATAGAGAAACATGGTCAAAAATCTGCCGCCGAGTTATGAATTTTTGAAAAAAAAAGAGATTTTTGGAAAAATCGAAGTTTTATGCAAAAACAAGTTTGACATTACTTTTTAATGCAAAATTGAATTTGCAATCGAAAAGTACTGTACAGATTTTTGATAAAGGCTCCGTTTTCAAGATATAGCCACCGAAAGTTTGATTTTAGCGAAATATTTGCAGTTTTTCAATTTTTAAAATAGTGACCATGAGTGACCATTTCTAAAGTATTTTTTTGTAAAGTTCAGAAATTTGCTATAAAATTGTCTAAGAGACATTGAAGATTGACCTCTGGTTGCTGAAATACAGCGGCTTAAAGAAAAGAAACACGAAATTGAAGTTTTCTGTCTCACCAAATCAGCCCACCATTTTCTAATGACGATATCTCAGCAATTAATGGTCCGATTTTCAATGTTAATATTTGAAACATTCGTGAAATTTTCCGATCTTTTCCAAAAAAATATTTTGAAATTTTTTAAATCAAGACTAACATTTTAGAAGGGCCAATTATTGAATATTACGCCCATTTAAAATGCTAGTCTTTATTTAAAATTTTTCAAAATATTTTTTTCGAAAAGATCGGAAAATTTCACGAATGTTTCATATATTAACATTGAAAATCGGACCATTAATTGCTGAGATAACGTCATTAGAAAATGGTGGGCTGATTTGGTGAGACTTAGAAAACTTCAATTTTCGTGTTTCTTTTTCTTTAAGCCGCTGTATTTCAGCAACCAGAGGTCCAATCTTCAATGTCTCTTAGACAATTTTATAGCAAATTTTCTGAACTTTACAAAAAAAAAAAACTTTTAGAAATGGTCACTCATGGTCACTATTTTTAAAAATTGAAAAACTGCAAATATTTCGCAAAAATCAAACTTTCGGTGGCTATATCTTGAAAACGGAGCCCTTTATCAAAAAATCTGTACAGTACTTTTCGATTGCAAATTCAATTTTCCATTAAAAAGTAATGTCAAACTTGTTTTTGCATAAAACTTCGATTTTTTCCAAAAATCACTATTTTTTCAAAAATTCATAACTCGGCGGCAGATTTTTTGACCATGTTTCTCTATGGCTCAAAAGTTGCGGATTGTTGTCCCTTAAAACATATTAAAAAATCTCGAAAATCAAAAAATATATATTTTGGGAAATTGAGTTTTAGTGAAAAAAAGTTGATAAAAAAATCTCCAAATTTTTTTTCCGTGTACCTATTTTTTTCTCAAAAGTCCTCAACAATACCTACAACTTTGCCGAAGACACCAAATTGATCAGAAAATTCACTCAAAAGTTACAGCTGTTTGAATATTTACAAATCATTTTTGTATGGACAGCTGCCAAAATTGTATGGAGACTTGTATGGGTGAACCAATGTCACAAAATAGCATATTTGGTCATAGGGAAGGCCCCCACAAAGTTTGAGCCAAATCAAAAAATACAAATAAAATCCATTTCCGGTTTTGGTAGAGAATTGCTCATAGACCAATTGAAGCTGGACACGAGCAGCCCAAAATCAATCCCATGGCCCTAACGCACAACTACAAAAAATTTTCTAATGTCCTATAAACGTTAATTTACGACGAGCTAAAAATCGATTACCGATTACCGATAGCCACCTTTATACGAGGTGACATTCAATACTTAAAATATTATTAGAAGTGATCTCGAAAAAAAGCGGAGAAGCAAATCCACCATCAAAGATCATCGCGTGAAGGTGCGCTCAGATCTGGAAGCCAAACAATTAAAATTCCTTTTTTTATGAAAACACCCCAAACAAACTGCCCGGATAATAATAAACCTTTCTTTTACGAGTGTTTCGCCATAAATCCAATCGTCAAAAAAACGCGATGACCAACGAGGCTTCCCCGAGCCGCGCGTTCTGAAAGAGCGTATAAATCTATCCAATAAATCTTGAAACTTGTTCATCCGATGGACTCTGACCGGCACGGCATGACCGGGGAGTTCCCTCAGAATTGTCGATTTCGGTTTCGGCCGTTTTGGTTATCGGTGAGCTCCAATCGCCAATCCTAGGCGTCTCTCGCTGGGGTGGTGAGTTGTTTACATATTGGTGCTCTGTTCCCATTATTGAGTGATTTTTTATTCTATCCGTTCTCCCACCAGTTAGTCAAAACGCTTTAAATTTATTAACAGCCCATTTGAATATTTTATGCCGGCTGATGCAACTCTAAATACAGCAATAAACCGCGAGTAGAAGAGAGGCGGAATGTGATATTTAATCTGCTCGTCGGAGGCGTTTTGCTTTATTCGCTAATACTCTTATTGATTGACTGTGATAATTGATTACAGTCACACACCGTTTTCGCGGTTTGGTAGATAATTCCGTGGTAAGGTAAACAAAGAATCTGGAGGACGTTATATTGCGGCTTTACGATTAGTTGCAACTGAAATGAGCTTCATTTGAGGTTAGGTTGAGGTGTTCAAAAATATAACTAATTATTGCCATTCAGTCATCACAGTAATGAAACAGAAAGAGGGCTGCCAACCTCGTAGCGCAGGGGTAAAGAGTTAGACTAGCATCCAAAACGTGTTAGTTCGAATTTCGAACTTAAAATAATGTTTGTGGTGTTCAAGGGTATCATGCTAAAAAAAACGTATTATTAAAATAAAACTGAGCATCTACATACTTGCATATGGAGCCAAGTCCAATTCAAAACATGGTTCCGAAATTTGTTCGCATCAGTATCACCACCTAGCGTGGATGCCTGAAGTTACTACACTGTTAACTTTGAATATTAGATAAGATAATGTTGTATAACACACGCTACAGGTCACGCGCACTAATCTGATTTTGAACAAGTGGCATAATTTTTGAATTGACCGTTACTACTGGTTTTTTTTTTCAACCTACCCTAGCGTAAACGAGTTGCATACATTGTGTAAATATGTAAACAGTCTCCTTAAATAGGGTTGGCGGTAATTGATATGAAAAATTACGTATGTTTATATATTAAAATTTCTAAAATTCTTTGGGAGGGATAATGCGTGTTACAAGTTTTTCTTATCTTTCCGTAAAATAAATGTTTCGGTGTTTCTCAACAGATGGCCGGTTGGCCTGGCTTCAGCCCCAGTCAGACCTGGTGGCTTTTTTCGAGTCAAGATTTGTCTTATCCGTCAGGGAAGTGAACATTGGCTAAGACCTAATCTAGATCGTTAGCTTAGTCCAGGTGTAGGAGTCGTCCATGGGTCCTTCCTCGGTGGAGTCGCTGGTAGGCAGTTGGACTCACAATCCAAAGGTCATCAATTCGAATCCTATCGAGTGGAATGCATCAACCACCATACGGTAGATTAAGTAACGTTTTACCATTCGTTAACATGTTGAAGTAGTTATTGACAAGTTATTGATATACTGATTAAACATATTGACAAAAAATCTGATGACCTAAATTTGTACACCTTTGTTTGACAGTTAACAGGCGAAAAAACAATCACTTAGGGGACTGGAAACTTTGCCGTTTTCAAGCAAACTTTTAAAATAATATCCGGCAATTTTGGGAAAGACCGGCTGCGTGGCTTAATGGTTACGGCTTCTGCCTCACAAGCAGAAGGTTCAGGGTTCAAATCCCGCTCGGTACCTTTGAAATTTGGAATCAGGAATTGGAACTTTGATTACGGTAGTTGTACTGTATACTGTTTACAAACATTATACGAGGCTTTTTTGACGTTATACCACTGTGGCGTACACGGTCAGCAGCGAACGGGCAAAACATGCAACAAATGGGAAATCAAAGTGAGACCAGGAAAAAAATCGCTTTTGTTCGAGCTTGCCTCTATATGATACTTGGCAGGACTAAGGCAAGGTATGTAGATTAGATAAGGTAAGGCGGAAATTCCCAGCTGTCAAAATAGTTAGCACGAAACCCGGTTTTACATGGAAATTTTCAGAAAGTGACAATTTGACCATTTTCCGGGCAATTTTTTTTGTTGGGTTGTTAAGCATGCCAAACTAAACCGAAAAACGCGTTTAGATGATTTTTCTTTGGAAAAATATTTGTGTGTTCTAAACGCTTAACAACCCCACAGAGAAAAATCCGGTGATATTTGCTCGGAAAAAAAAAAATTTACTGAAAATTTCGATATAAAATCCGGGTTTCGTACTTACTATTTTGACAGCTTGAAAACCCGCCTTACCTTACTAATCTACATACCTTGGACCAAGGTCGTTTTGGATGACACTATGACAGAGTGTCGTCTTCTGACATCCGTTGTTACGATCTCTGTCAAAGTTGTCAGAGGATGAGCATTAGGGTGGTCCAAATCAGGGCTTTCTCAGGGCTACCCCCTGAAATCAAAGATTGACCCATTACTAGGCTCAATTCCAAATTTGAGCATATTCTGGCCACGGGAACCCCTCCCTCTAATCGCTTGAAGTATGTATGTGAAAAATCATCAAAATTTATGGTGAAAAGCAACTGTTTCAGTTTTCTACCTGTGGAGGGCGTAGTAGTCGTTCAATCTTTATTAATTCTCAGATGTAGGACCTTCATTAAATTTAGAACAATTTTCTCGAAGACACCATATTTTTAGAATTTTTGGCTGAAAAGTTATTTGCTTCCGAAAATTACAATTTTTGCGCAGACATCTCTAAGAGGCTACCTAAAAACAATAATTGTTAAATACACGTGCGTGCTCGCTTGCCTGACAGTGCGCCTGTTTTGTTGCTCCTTTGAGCAGGCCCCGCAAAACGCCCGGATTTGGACCACCCTATTGCGGACGTTCTCATATGGGTGTACCTTAGTGTAAATACAAAAAAATATGGGTGGGATAATGTAATTTGTATAAGTTTGGCCAATAATGCTGCTGTAACTCAAACAAAGGGTCGATTGTGTCAATTAAGTACGGGCTCACGATTGAAAGGTTACACCTGTAAGATTTCCTCACACACAAAATTGTCGATTATCATTCACGCACGCCAAGCGCGATGAAAATGCCACACCATCCATCCATCCATCCATCCATCCACTGATCCATTTGTTCGTTCGTTTGATTCGTTTGGCGATGACATGCGGAAATCGTGGTTGCGTGAAAACTATGTAACCCATCGGTGACAAGGCCCTGAAAAACTCACGGCATCGCATGGCAAAGAGTGAACAAAACAGCCATATCACATTTACATGACAAAAAATTATATTGTTCAGGATATTTTTAATTGGTTCTGTCATAAACTTTGACATAAACTTCATATTTCGTCTGGCTGTGGCATGCTCGGCTGATTGCTTTTTTCCCGCTTCCATTTCTATTTTGAAACTTTTATTGTTGCTTTTGCTGTTATTATTGTTGTTGTTGTTGCATGTCGTGGTGGATGTTCTGCGCGCGCTCTTTTCGGACGCTGAAATGATTGTTACAAACAAAAATATACACACACACAAAAAAGGTCGCTCCCGCAAGTGGAAATGTGAAAAAAACAGGGCACACGAATAATGGAACACGGTTCGCTCTTTTTGTATCATTCGTTTGAGATTTTTCTCAACATTTTGTGCGTTGTGTCCCCTCCAGCTGATGTGCGTCAGTCGTCAGATAAATGTGAAACATGTACATTTACAATCTACCAGAACCAGACTTTGGAGTTTCGGTGCTCCTTATCAGTGGAAATTGTGATTCTTTTCTGTCTGTCTGACTGTCAACGTAGCGGCGTTTTGGCGCAATGTCATGTCGTTTTTGGAGCCCACAAATGATCTACTAGTTAAACAATTTGCAAAATGCACTTTTTCTGTTGTCCTACTGTTCCATCCAAATTCAATTAAAAATATTCAAATCTAGAGTTGTTGAAAAGATCCTATATTTTTGGGGTGGGCAGACCTGATTTTTTTCTTCGGTACATGCTCTTTGTGTACGCGTTTTCTCATACAATAGAGTTATCTACGTGCGCATGTATTGCGTATACGTACACGAAAAAGATTGAGGTTAAATTTTGTACCCGCCAGCAAAACAAATGGTGTGCTAGTGTGCGTGAGCTCGGTCTTAGATAACTCTATAGAGTTATCTAAGTCCGCTCTCACGCACACTAGCACGCCATTTGTTTTGCTGGCCGGTACAAAATTTAACCTCAATCTTTTTCGTGTACGTACACGCAATACATGCGCACGTAGATAACTCTATAGGTCTATTCCCGTACTGCAGAATTCTGCAATTCTGCACAAAAACGGCAGTAGAGCGTTCCCGTACTTTTCTGCAACAAAAGTAACTTTTCTCTCAGGCAGAACTTCTGCAGTGAGAGAGGTAGAAGTTGCAGCGAAACCGTTCCTGTACTTTTCTGCAAGCTCTCTTTTCTCTTTCTTGTTGAAAAGTTACTGCAATTTGGTGTGATGGATGTTGAGTACACGCTTACATAAAATTTGCAAGTTGGGTGAAATCAAGCATTTTATTATTAGTTGTAATAATAAATGATTTTGGGGTAGTTTTTTTATGTCTGGTTTTATTAAAAACGATTTTTTTTGTGTTTACGATTTCAGGCTTAGTTCATTCATGTAAATGATAAAGCGATTTTTTTTAGTGTTTTTTTTATCTGATAAAAACGGCTAGTACTTCAACAAAACAAAATACACTATAAAAACAAATTGTTTTAAAATCTTTTAAAATACACATTTCTTTTGAGTTTAATAATTTCAAATAAATATTTGTTCAGGAATAAATTTTGATCTTAAATTGATTTTGAATTAAGTATATATTTAGTAGTGTTAAAATAATAGGTAAATTTAATTGGCAAATAATAATTTGTACCTTTAACGGTGCTAACAATTTGTAATCTTATATGAACCAAAAAAAATGATGTAATTTTGTCAAAACTAAAATTCTAAAACTCTGAAATTATTGATTTCTTGAATTCTTAAATTCTTAAATTCCGAAATTCTCAAATTATTAAATTCTTAAGTTCCTAAATTCTCAAATTCTTCGCAATCTTGAATCATAAAAAAACACACATTTTTTGGAGTCATATTTTAGGTTAGAAACGTAAACTTAGAGGATCTAGAGATTGGAAATTTGGACTGTATCTATTTTATTTATGTTTGAGTTTTAAAATTTTTGGTTACCAGAATTTTTTAGTTTTACTTATTTTTGAAATTATAATTTCTTTAATTTTCATTCTTATTGTTTTTAACTGTTGCTTTTGAATTTTTGGTGTTCTGAACTCATAAATATTCAAACTTTTTTTTATTTCGATTTTTTTTCAACCCCTTATTTTTTATTTTGAATTTTCAAAATTAAGATTCTTTTGAAATTTTAAACATTTTGAAATATTTAGTTTACAATTATTTGAATTTTTAAGCTTTGAATTTGTGATTTATTACTCTTTTTATATTTGTCTGATATAATTATATGCATTTTTAATTTTCTCAAATATCTGATTTATGTTTTTTGAAAGTTTCTCAATTTGAAAATATTAATTTTTTCATATTTTTTATTATGGATTTCTTAATTTCCAGATTTCTTAATTTAAGTTTTTGAAAAAATTTAAGTTTTTGATTCATTTTTATCAAATTTGTTAATTTTGCTGCGTCACCGTTGTTCTTTCATGTGACATCCAGTCATAATTTATTTATGTTATTATGAATAATCTTTCAAACATTCTGCAATTAAAAGATATGTAATCCTATGTTAGTCTTTTTTACTCTAATTTGTAAAATTGTTTACCTAATGTTCAAAACTTGAGTTGTTTCTAATATTAATTTCTACCTAACCATAATTAATTTCTAGTTACTTAATAAATAATACATCCTTGATTTTTCAAATAAAACGTTGTACTGCATAAAAATTATATCCTCGTTATAGAGGTAAACTTCTTTCAATTACTTTTTTTGTGAATCATTTTTTTTAATATGTTGAAATAATTAAAAAAAACTTTAATACCCAATTTGAGTAAATCCACTCAACTGTGTACAATATTGCAGAAAAAGTACTGGAACGCGCTACCCAGGCAAAAAAAATGCGGTTTCTCTCCTTGCAGAACTTCTGCAAAAGAGAGAGATGAAGAGAGCGAACTGAAAAGTACGGGAACGTGCTGCAAAAAAGTGACTTATGCTGGCTGCAGAATTCTGCAGAAGCTGCAGAAATTCTGCAATTCTGCCAGTACGGGAATAGACCTAATATTACATGCTTTTGGTCACAAAGATGATGTGCATGCATTTTTTTATTCATAACTTATTTTTATTAGGTCCTTTTAGGTGGTCCTGGTCGTAAGGTTAGGACCGAGGATCGGCTTAAAATCTAATACATAATAATATTAAAAAAAACTCCTTACACTCCATACTTGGAGTTCATGTAACTGACGAGGGTTACTTGGTCCAAGCGGGTCTTGCAGGTCTTGAACCAGAACTGTAGAGCACCTCCCCGGCTTACTCCTCCGTGGCTCCACGGTCTCGGGAGCCACCTTGGCTGCTTCCTACTGGTCGAGGGCGATCTTTCGATTTTCCGTCCGAAACTGCGCCCGGCAGCGGAGGGAACTCAGCCGGTGTGAACGCCGGAACTGCTGGACTCTGTTTTTCCACCTTCCTTGCCGGCGGTTTTGGTTTCGACGCCTGCTGGCGCCTCTGGATAAAGTCCGCACGCTTGGGGCAGCTGCGGTCCGTGGCTTCGTGGGCTCCAGAGCAGTTGGCACACCGTTTCGGCTCTGCTTCTTGGACTTTGCACTCGTCCGTCATGTGGGGTCCCCCACAGTTGTTGCACCTCCCCTTGAGGTGACAGTTCCTGGTCCCATGGCCCAGCTGCAAGCAGTTCCTGTATTGGGTCACTGGGATGATAGCGCTTGCCACAACCTTCATTGCAGAGAGCCTCTTCAGATTAGTGTATCCCTTGAGGAAGACAACAATATACGGAGTTTCGTTTACGGTGGACTTTTCCTTCCGCTTGATGACATGCACCTCCAGCGCGTCCAGCTTGAGATCTCTCTTCAGCAGGACCGATCGATTTTCTCGTAACCACCAAAATGTCAGTTAGTATAAGAGAGCACACAAGCATCGAGGTACTTGACCTCGTCCGGTTTCAGTTCATCAGGTAAACCACGAAGAACTACCCGATGATTTCGTTCGCTCCGCCGTTCGTGGGTGTAGAATTCCACTTTCTTCTTCTTGAGGAGCTCTTGCAACTTGTCAAAATCTTTGACAGAGAAGCAGGTCACCTTAGTTCAATTTGCATGCTTTTGCATGCGATTTTACACAGATTTTTTTCTAACTGTGAAGCTATCTTTTTTCTGGTTACATCCAGTATCCTTGGAACGAACTTGATTTTCAATAAATGCGATTTGAAGTTTTTTTTTATTTACTTTAAAAAAATGAATGGATTTTTTTGAACCTTAAAACTTTGTGTCCCGATTGACCCCACTTCCCGTTGACCTAGAGTGCTCATATTTTGGCCAGATGCTAGTTTTATATGTACAAAAAACCCTGAAAATTTTAGGCAGATTGGTGAGGTTCAAACGACATCCCATACAAAAGGGTATGCCCTGTTCGTGGACTCGCTCTTAAAACATCATTTTTTTACTCTTTTATGCCAATTTTCTGTGATGTTGGTTATCAATACTATTGAATCCTTACCGCACATTGAAGTTTTTACAGAAAATCAAAAACCCACTTTGAAATTTGATTGCCTAAATAATACTCATACCAAACGACTTTCTAATACAAATATATTTGTTTTTGACACACCTTCTATTGTCACCACGAATCGGCAATTTCCACCCATTAATGGTTTTGTTTGTGACTTTTATTTTGCTCTCGCATAATTTACGTATTTTTTTATTAGCATATCAATTAGCGGAACCATGTTCGCTGCCGGCCTGATAGACCCACGAGAAGCCTAAAAACTGAAATTGTAACACCATTTAGGAGTGTCCCGTTTGTGGCAATAAAAATTTCAAACCGGCCTACTCTGTCTATAAACAACAACAATGACGATCGCCCGCCGGTGTGTGTGTTGGTGGCCGTGGCTCGTTCAATTTAAGCCTACTTCCTTCTATTGTTTATGGTAATTTGTGCCTCAATAAATTATGTTGATTTAAATTCCTGCTTCTGGTTGATTTGCTGCCTCCTTACTCTGCTGCACCGAAAAATGCCTACTCCTCTGAGTTTCAGCAGCACAATGAGATATCCAACAGGCAGCAAGGGTGAACGAGAGGGGGCGGTGCCCAATTTGAATACGGAATAAGCAAACTAGTTAATTTGTTCGAACGCGCGCGCGGGTACTCTCCCTACGCGTAATAAACTGAATGCACTTTTATGTAGATTTGGTCGATTCAGTCGGTTCGATTTCTCGGCCCTCGAAGTCAGTGTCCCTTATGATGATGTATGCTACACTTTTGTCGCTGAGCTGAGGCGTTGGCATTATGTGGCTCATGCTTTCTTATGCTCGTTGCTTTTCGTGGTACCCCCCTGACTGGTTTCATCGAGGAAAAGGTTCATATAAAAGTTTATTGCATGTTTACGCGCTTCAGTAAAGACGCGCTCAATTTATTAAGTGGAAAGCAGCTCGCGCGCGTAAAACGTTGATGACATCTCTTCTGGTTTCGGGGATTGATTTATGCTTTACTTGGCGCTGCCCTTCCTGTAACGCATTGTGCAGCTGGTGTTTTTATTCGGGAGTTTAGGTGAGGTAATAAGCATGATCGGGTAAATACTAGTGTGCGTGCTCTGACCATCAGCTGTTTGACAATTGGCGCCTGAATTTGTTGACCTTTTTGTTTAACGATTTGATAGTCTGATTCAAAGATTCAATGTTTTTCAGGTTCAGGTGACACAAACTACTTCATAAACTATCATGTAGCCTTTTACATGCAAAAAAAAACGCCAGTGAGAGTAGCTATGGGAAAAACATTTAACGTAGGATTATGCATAGATAGTTTGCTAATAATTTCACAAAATATGGTAAAATTTAGGAGACGGTGATTTTAGCGGATTGCATACTGGATTTCGCCATGTTATGTGATGTAAAATCACTTAAAGTTTTTTGAAACTTCTTTTATTTTTTTAAAATTTTCGTTGTTTAAAATAATAGAAAACACAAAATGACAGTTTTCTATCACTATTGGTGATTTTATTGTTTTAAGAACTTGAGAATTAAAATTTTGCTGAATGTGCTTGTGTTTCCGTTCAAATTTCAAAGTTTGAAACATGGTGACATGTAATCTGAACAATTTCTGTAACGACGTAATTTTATCTTTGAATTAGGTGTAACTAAAGAAAAGTCTTTGAGAGCCCGAATTTAAAAAAAATGGTAGAATATGTTTTAAACACCAGTCAGGTTGATTTGCAATCATTACTTTCAAAAATTGTAAGATTCAACAAAAAAAACATTGCATCGAAAAAAAAAAACTTATTACCTTACTGTTCATCGAAAATTTACTAATATTCAATTTAATTTTGAATGAATTCGAACATGCTCAAAACGCCATTCATCTGCATTTCAGTCAATTAAATTTCGCGAATTACACTTAAAAATCATTTATTTTTAAAATATTTTGAAAAAATAGTTTTTGCCCTGATTTTTCAAACAATTTTCCATAGTGGGACTAAGGGAGGGTTGGTCGACAAAATCTTTGTAAAATATTTGCAACGGCATTCTTTCCCCAGTTTAACATTTTGTCTGCCTGAATCAGATGGTAATCAATAAGATTCGTTATTCAACTGTCATGAGTTCGAATCCCGAGGGAAGGTTTCTAATTGCAAAGTAAGTTTGAGGGTCAGTTAATAAAAAACTAACTTAATCCACCTATGTGGCTGATGCCTTCCTCACTTTTTACCAACAATGGGTAATATGAGTGGTTTGGACACATATTTCAGCTATTTTTTTTAGGTCCAGAAAAATAAGTACACAGATATAACTTAAGTTGTCATAACTCGAGACAGGGTTGCCCGATTTACAATTATGTGGACTCGTTGGAAAGGTCTCTTGATTATCTAACCAACGATGGGTCGGATGATGGTTCCGGACATCGTTTACATACATTTAAGAGAGATCCGGCTTCAAAAAAGTACATAAATATCACTTAAGTGGTCATAACTCGAGACAGGGTTGCCAGATCTTCGATGTTGTGGACTTGTTGGAAAGGTCTCTTGATTACCTAACCAACGATGGAACGGATAATGGATCCGGACATCGTTTACATACATTTAAGTGAGATCCGGCTTCAAAAAAGTACATAAATATCACTTAAGTGGTCATAACTTGAGACAGGGTTGCCAGATCTTCGATGTTATGGACTCGTTAGAAAGGTCTCTTGATAACCTAACCAACGATGGGTCGGATGATTGATCTGGACATCGTTTACATACATTTAAGTAAGATCCGGCTTCAAAAAAGTACATAAATATCACTTAAGTGGTCATAACTCGAGACAGGGTTGCCAGATTTTCAATTATGTGACTCATTGGGAAGGTCTCTTGATTACCTAACCAACGATGGGTCGGATGATGGATCCGGACATCGTTTAAATGCATATAATTGAGATCCGGATATATGTGAAAACACATTTTTATACATAACTTTTGAACTACTTATCGAAACTTCAAACAATTCAATAGCGATGTATGGGATCCTAAACCAAGTCGAATGCAACTAGTTCGATCAAAATCGGTTCAGCCAGTGCTGAGAAAACTTGGCAAGATTTTTGAACACATACATACATACACACACACACACATACACACACACACACAGACATTTGTTCAGTTTTCGATTCTGAGTCGATATGTATATATGAAGGTGGGTCTTCGAGCTTTTGATAAAAAGTTCATTTTTAGAGCAGGATTATAGCCTTACCTCAGTGAGGAAGGCAAAAGGGTCATTAATACTATCAAATCAATATGGAAAACTTATATTTTTGTTATTATTACAGATTTCTACCTAAGTCAAATTTGAACATATTATACACATTTTTAAACATGTTTGAAGAAAGTTTTGACGATATTTACTAGTTTCACTAACATTCAAACGTTAATTATTATTAAGATTTTTGAACTAAATATTTGTGTCGTAAAATGAGGATCAAAATATTATTGAACAAAACATAGACATAGCAAAAGATAGAAAAAAAGTTAACATAAAAAAGATTAAAATAAACCTTAACGTATAAAATCACTTTACAAGTGGTCAACGGGCCATTTTACATGATCGTTCAAAATGGGTCCGCGGGCCACAAAACAACACCTCGTGGGCCACGTTTGGCCCGCGGGCCATACTTTGGTCACCCCTGGTCTAAGCCCATGTTGCCTAGGAATTGATAATTGGGAATAAAACCAACTCCACCTGAACCAGATTCTCACCACCATGACAGCCGTCCATTGCCGGCCGCTCCCATCTCCACCGCGCACCAGGGACAAGGAAAGGGATATGGAAGACCGGAAGTGTTGATGCTCCACTTTTTTAAGGGGACCAGGGAAAATCTCCACGGTGCCCCCAAGTTTGTTTCGCCAATCGTTTAAAAATGTACCCAATCTTATCCCATAGAGGGGGTGACATGGATTGGGTCAAATTATATTCAAGTACAAAGATAGGACCAAAACAAGTCATTCAAAAGAAGTTCAAAGGAATCGCATTGTAGCAATGCAATGTTGGAAAGGGAGTTTTGGAAACATTTAGGTACTTTTGGAGCAATTTCATGAAATATTTTAAAAACTTGATTATTAAATTGCAAAATCAGTAAAAATCATAAGTAAGTTTCATTGAGAAGAACTTGAGAAATTGCAAAATTCGTAAAAATCATTTCGACCCAATGCACTATGGAGAATTTCCATGAAAGCGAGTGGCCAAAAAAAGCGAGTGGTGTTGTTTGTACTTATTATAATGGAAACAAATGAAAATAAATATTTAAAATATAAAATCGATTTTTTCATATATTTGAGTCCACAAGTCTATTTGATGCACGGAATGGCGGCTTATACTATGTTATAGTTTTTGGTTTACTTTCAATACCCCTCCCCGTCCTCTTGAGTTAAAATCCACCTCCCTTTGAAGACCCCCCTCCTCCCCCTCAAAAAAAAAAACGCAAGTGTTATATAATTTTAGACAGTTTATGGAACATTGTATGGGTTCTCGTCCACGTTTTTTCGTTGATCCACTTGCTAAATTCACGATTTCCACGATAAATTCTGCTAAATCTAAGTCACTATGTAACCAATTGTTGTTAGATGACTCAAAATATGAACTTCTTCTATGGGCTTTTGTATACCTCGTTTTAAAGTTACAGAACAACATGCGTAGTTTTCCCCTGAGTTGTTCATGTGATGGTTCTGCAATGTTATAAACATACCTAAGCACCAACAGTCATGAATATGAAATCAATTTTAAAACATACATAACAGGTACTTCAAGTCAGGACAAGTCAGGAAATGGTTCAAATTTTAAGCTGGAAAATTTTCAGATCGCACAAATGTACACAAAAAAGTATTTCATTAACAAAGTTGAAAAAAACTATATTTTGAATAAAAATCCATCTTTTTTGTATTTTTAGTGTTTTTAAGCCTGTAAAAACATGTTTTGTTAAATGTTATTGAAAAGTTGAATCAATTACCTTTCTGAATATAAATATATAAATGACGCAGGAAAAAATACATAAACAATTACACAGTACAATTATGAAAAAAATAATATTTTTTTATCAAGAAACATGTTTTTTTCTTTCCATGTTCAACTTTGAAGGTCTGCCATTCAATGAATTTTGAACTTACAACTATCAAACTCCGATATTTTTTAGTTAGAATGTTTATTTTTGAAAAAAAAATACCAAACAAATAATTAGAGTGAGTCGGTTTTGCCTTTCTTACTAAAGAAAGGTATAGGTTTTACTTTAAGGCTGGACGTCATTTTCATCTTCGTAAATATGTCGATTCAGCATGAATTTTCTTCGGAAAAATCGTCAAAAAATCACACTGCATCGATTTTAGACGCTCTATCGATTCACCTTGACAGAACTCGCCTATCTCCAACCCTCGAATTTTGAGAAAATAAATTCCGTGGAGTTCGAGTGATGTCCGTGTGTGGTAATTTTTGCCAAATTTTGTGTCGCGTAATCCTCGGCTCCCTATTTTCGATTTTGATTGTTCCAAGTGCATTTGAAAGCTGGTGTGCTGAACAAGGGTCATTTTGAGACCGAATTTCGAAATATCCATCTGTTTTCGGATGCGGCCAGACTTTTCAACAAAATACACAGTTTTCAAATGAAAATATGGTCAAAATTTTTCATTTTCTTTTCTTTTATTTATCTCAAAAATTGCATTTTTCGAGCTCTACAACCTCCCAAATTTTCATCCAGATCCATAATCTGGTTCTGGAGTTAGAGCCGTTTGATTAACCTACCAAAAGAAAAAAATCCCTAAAAAAAGGTAAAAGCCCACCTGGTGACCTTTGCCAACACTTTTCATTTCCGATTTTATCCGAAATTTCTTTCTACATCCATAGTACAGACCATGAGTGAGCATCTGAAACAAATTTGACATCTATCGGCAATCCGGATCAATTTTTAGAGCGATTTATTTTTTGCCTTTCTTACTAAAGAAAGGTATAGGTTTTACTTTAAGGCTGGACGTCATTTTCATCTTCGTAAATATGTCGATTCAGCATGAATTTTCTTCGGAAAAATCGTCAAAAAATCACACTGCATCGATTTTAGACGTTGTCAAGTTGAGCTTCTAATGCTGGCGCGTACTGCTGGCGCGTCTTGTTATTGGGATCCAATATACTCTAATATGTGTTGGGTGCCCTATCGATTTTCATTTGCTACTATAGACATCGTATATTTTTCGGCTCTTTAGTATTATCATTATATGCATAACTGTCCAGTATTTGTTTTGAAACCTGCGACATGAGACCATTATGCGATTTAAATTCTGTCATTTATTTTTGTTGTGTGGTGGTCTAGAGGTTTGTGTCCTAACTAATATTTTATCTAGATCAGAGGCAAAAGATTAAATCTTGAGAAACATTGAGGTGAATTTGAAAGAGCTTTTAGAGAGTGGGGATCTTTTTAGAAAGTGGGGATCTTCTTCGAAAGTTCTTGGCTTGCTACTTGTTGTTGGGTGAAAAAGGAAAGCTTTGATCGCAAGCGAGCGAGGGAGAGAACTTATATTCCTTTCCTCTCCACACTCGCGCTCACCGCACACGGCGCCTTGTGCTAAAGAGGCGATGGTGTAGAGGTATAACTTCAAGCGTTGTGTTGTTGTTTTTTTTTTTCGTTGCCAGCTAGAGCTTCTTCTCGCTCGCGGGCAAAACATCGCTGGCAACAGTGCCTGCGGCACATTCTGAAATGCCGCGCGGAGTGTACCTTTGAAAAAAACGGACAATACCAACACACAAAAGTGCTCGTACCGAAGCTAAAAAACCAAAACCGCGGTGTTTGTTGTCACTGGCGCAAGGGAAGCTTGCTATGATCGCGTTTGTCATAAACGCTTGTTTGATTACAAACTTACAAACATATTGTACGATTGAAAATATTCTTTTGGTGAAAATTGCGTTTTTTATTTCCTTTGGAAATCATAGCATTTATAATACATTGCTTTCATCATAAGACTTTCTTTTGTGCTGACGTTATAAATAAACAAAGTCGATGTTATGAATTGAAAAAAGGTTCTACCATTGTTATATTCTTTAGTAAGAAAGGCTCTATCTCACCCCAGGTGGGATTAAATCGGGTTTTTTGATTTATAACCGCCTAATACCCCATAGTGCAATGTCACCCCCACTGACGGAATTACTAAATCTGATTTTAAAAGTGCAGCCTCGTAATTTTTACTCAAACCATTTAGGTTGTTCATTCCGTTATGTGTCATTCGTTCTGAATTGGAACAGCTCTTGAAATTCTTTTATAACAAGCCATAATAAAAATAAGCCAAATTGTAGTTTATGCCAATATTTAATTTGACGATATCTTGGAAATTATTGATTCAGTTGTAAAATTTTTCAATGTTTTTTCAAAACCAAAAAATATAGACTAATATTTGAAAAGGCAAAAAATGATTATTTTTTATCATAGATTTGCAAAAAATGTAACAATGGTGGTAAAGTTTGAGCGATATTTTTTTTTTAATAAATGTAAATCTTATTTTCCAGGACTGACCATTTCTGAAAAAAAGTTTTTTATGCGACTTAAGGTAACTTTCAATGAATTCAAAGCACACTTTGCACCAAATTCTGATGAAAATAGAAAACTGAAGTTTGTTTGATTGATTTATTCGTTCATTTTTTTGTGGATATAGCCTGTGGATATTGCAAATTGCTTCACGAAAAATGTAGGATAGTCTGTCTCTCCTAAAAAAAAACAAAAATTATTGTCTTGAGTCCAATCCTTGTGAAAATGCAGCGGTTTTAAGAATATTGTTTTTTAAATACAGGTGTTTTTTGCCTTCCTCACTGAGGTAAGGCTATAATCCTGCTCTAAAAATGAACTTTCTATTAAAAGCTCCTACACACTTCGAAAAAATCGTGTAATATTCTGTCTTATCGATGCACATAACTGGAGCGTCTGATGAGACAGAAAATTATATCAGATTTTAAAATTACATGACATGAACAACGAACGATGGCAATGTAATTTTACGCGTGCTGGAAATTTTGGTTAGGGTAATATTCAAAATAAAGGATAATTTGGGATGGAAACCTTTCATAAAAATAAATCGAAATTGTTCGTTTAAAATCATTTTATTAGCTACACTTTCGTAAAGCGTTGAGCACACAAGATTAAACACAAAACACTAGTATCACCGTAAAGTCGATCGCTGCTCGTTTCATCCAATCTTCCGAATTATTTGGAACCGTTGATGGAGCCTTTGTGATAGGTTACCATCCCTGCACGGGTTTACCAACCCTGCATAGCTAATTAGTTGCAACCCATCATTTACTGCTTCACACTTCAATTTTAATTTATTGCCCTGCCCGGCTGAGTGAGCCACACACAGCCAGGCCCAGGACTCAAATTACATAACAATCGGTTCAATATGCGCTGGCATAACTGCTGTGCTTGCGCATGGGACTGTTTCGGGTTGTACAATTTTTCGGGTTTTACGGCAAAGTGGCCATGCGCTGGGTCTCGTGGCGCAGGGGTAGCGGCTTCGGCTGCCGATCCCGATGATTCTATGAGACGCGGGTTCGATTCCCGCCTTATCCACTGAGCTTCTATCGGATGGTGAAGTAAAACGTCGGTCCCGGTTTCTCCTGTCTCGTCAGAGGCGCTGGAGCAGAAATCCCACGTTAGAGGAAGGCCATGCCCCAGGGGGCGTAGTGCCAATAGTTTCGTTTCGGCCATGCGCTGGATAATGCTGATCCAGCGCAAAGGACACTTCGGGCCATAAACAAAGAGAGCCAACTCCAGATGTCTCCAATGAGTAAACTCTACAAATAGGGGAGAGTGAGGAGACTTGATCCCCTTTTTGTGTATCGCACATAACTCTGTCAATTTCTCACAAAACTATGATCAAAAAACTATGAATTGAAAGCTTAAACATTCAACTATGTTTGGCTGATAAGGGTAATTCATCAGATAAACTCTTCGAATAATGCCAAGCTTTTTAAAAAAATATTTTAAACCGGCATTTTCAAAATGTTGGGGGTAATTTGATCCCCCTTTCAACATTTTGAAGAAATCTTTAGCAAAATGTTTCTTATTCATCCAAAGTTTTAATTTTCTATAAGATACAGCAATTTCACATTAAACCTGTACGTTTGTGTTCAAAATATAACAAGTTTAGCATGTAAAACATTTAAAAACTTAAAATTTTCTTTTTTAGACCAAAATTGAGCATGTTTACGAAAGCTGGTAATTTTTGTTTACAAAACTATTGAAAAATGGTTCAAACTGCAGTTAGTTATGTACAACCATACTAAAGGAAACTATGTACGTAAACCCAGCTAAATTATTTAATCCTGAGGCTGATTCCAGTGACTGTAAAAATGCAGGGATCAAGTCTCCCTTAACGCACTTTTTTAAACAATTGATTGTAAAAATAGTATGACGATAAATTTAACGTCAAATGCGTTAGGGTTTTGGAGTTGATAAGTTTATCAAACAATTCATGTATAAAAAATATTTTTTTGAATAATTTTTGAGTGTTTTCTATACTTATCAAAACAAAGAAAAAAGATCTCTTGGAAGTTTTTTGCAGCACTTCTTAGAAAAATGTGTGTAACTAAATCCAATCATTTTTTTAATTTTTATCTTTGTTTTCTACAATGAGTTCTAGAGTACTTTTTCAAAAGGTCCTATGCGCCAAAAGTAAACAAACTGAGTTATTCAATGCATGACGTTCTGCATATCCGAAACTACACTATCCTCAAACCCGATTTCTTCTAAGTATTTAATTTTTAAAAATATCTGCGAAATGCAAAATAACCTATGAGCATTCTCTTAAATTTTTATACAAAATAATTTACGTCGTTTTACCTCTCAGTGTCCTATGTGCATTCAGTAAAATGATGCACATACGACAATAACAAATCAACCTATGTACAATTTTAAATATATTTCAATCATTATGCACATACGCTAATATAATAACGACGTATGTACGCATTTTATTGAATAATTAGAAATTAATGATAGATTTTTTTTTATATCCATATATCTTTTTAAAAATAATGTTTGTCTAGGATCCGGTTAACGTGTAGACGTCAGCTGTAAGAGAGTATGAAATGTTTCAGTGCCTGACACAGCAAAAGAGAAGAGCGAAATTTAACAAATGAGCTCTCTCTCCCGAATCTGGCGGATACGACTCCCAGCATGACATACCAAAACAACTCATAAAACAGCATAAAATATGTTTTTTGTTTTGGTTCATAGGATCGCGGACAGATCATTGTTGTGGACTGTTTGAGTTTTAAAAGAAAAGTGTCGGAGGGCGAAGGATTGCGGCAACAAAAAAATACGGTAAGTAGGGTGGAAAATTACCGTGATTCCCAAAGATGATTCCTGGACCATGGGATCGGCTCCGAAAGGCGTCCCAAGAGGGCGTGTGCAAGAGGGCGAATATTTGGTTGGCCTTCCGGGTTGGTTTTGCCGGTACCGTGGTTATTATTTGGCTTTCCGGATGGGTTTTCTTGGTTCCGTGGCTATCTGGAAGGTGTCCCTGTGCAAAAGGGAGGATGCTTTTTGGCCGCCTGGATGAATTTTGACGGTTTCGTGGCCATCCGGATGGCCAAAAAGCATCATCCTCTTGCGCAGGGAAGCCTTCCGGATGGCCACGGAACCGACAAAAACATCCGGAAGGCCAGAAAACATCCCCCCTTTTGGCCAGGAGGGAAATGTTATCCTGTTAAATTTCATAAACCTTAACCTTAAACAATTTTTTTAATCACCCGCAGCACTGTTTTACGGTACCTGGTCCCCCGACAACGACCAACCAAACGGCGGCGGACGTGGTACAGAGGACGCTTTTAGAAACCTTAAAAAAGCCATTCGCTTCGTGGTCATGGTCTCGTCAGAGATCCTCAAGACGAACGTTAAATACATTAAGATTGCCGGGCGGATCGGCTATCAACAACTTCGCCAACGACGAGCTCACAATGACGCACGCAGGTGCAGATCGTCCGGGCCGCTTGGGACAAGGTGTACGAGAATCCAAAAATGCACGAGCTGCTGAGACTAGTGTTTCTGGGGCCGCCGGAGCGGGCGGAAACATATAGGTTGCGGCGGTTTAGTTCCTGGCGCATTTCCGTCGAGGTGCAAGTTGAAGTGCCTGGTTCGTTGATTTTTGTAATGAAGTTGGTCTAAGGTGCGGGGCACTCCAGTGTGGCCGCTTCCAGTAAACTGAACGAGCTTGCTGATTCCCAATTTGGTCATTGTTTCTTGTGGGGCGAAACCTTACAAATTGCACTCAAGGAACTCTCGATTCGTGGTGATTTCCGTACGACGCAGAAATATCTAGTCACGCTGCAGGAGACGATCAGTTTCATGAAGAATTGATCACCAAGTGGATCCAGTCGGACAAACCGTACATTATTCTGGGTTACAAAGGCTCTGCAGAAGCGCTCCGATCACGACGTGTTGTTCCTGACTACGCAGGGCATCGTCCTGCTGGAGCAGCGCCACCGTAACGGAATACGCGGTCGCATGGCGGCCGTGCACGCCGTTGTTTTTTTCAGTTCCAGAATGGACACTACGACAAGTGCGTTGCGGCTTCGTCGTCGGGACGATCTTTTCTTACAGCCAGCCACAAACAACCTGGTTTTACGGAAGATTTGGCTGGTGATCTGAGCGAAATTACCTCGCTGAAGAATCGCTTGTGACTCTCCGCGCTCTTCAGGTCCTAATAGCTGCTCATCAGCCAGCTTAAGAACTGCGTTAGGGGCAGGGAAGGGGGGGGGGGGGCAGGATGGCCCGCCTAAGTAAAATGCCCCTTAAACCATAGAAAAACATACAAATTTATGAATTCAGAGTAGTAGGCTTATGCTTTGGGATGTTCCCTTCAATGTTGTATACCTGGTTGATGAAAATGTTTAGCTAAAAACTAATTTTAGCCACACTTTTCTGGGTGCGGGGCAGAATGGGCCACCTTAGAAAACAAGCCATTTTGTCTAATAAAACGTTGAAGGGAGATAATAAACGATTAAAGGGACCTTTCTAACATAGTTACCATGAAGTTAGACTACTTTTATGAAAATAGTCACTTACCAAAACAAACATTTTTGAAAATAGTTTTAATATGTTGAAATAAGACACTATTTTTTAAATAAGCATCAAAACAACTAAAAAATCAACTATATTGCATTTAGCGTGATTTGTGAACCTACCAGGAGCGACATAATCCATTTAACCAAAATTTCATAACTTTTGATTGTTTTTATAAGGCAGGAAAAGGGTGGTCCATTCTGTCCTTAAGTGGATTTTAATTTAACACTTCCACCACCAAGCCTCTAAATTGATTTGAGGTTCCGATGTTGTTTGATTACCTTCGTAATAGCTCCTGGTAACATTATAAACATTGAAAACTTTTTCAAACAATCTAACTTTCGGGAAAACTTATTTAAGAAACTTGAAATTAACAACATTTGCGTGGTTTTGTCAATAAATTTACATTTTTGCTCATAATTCGAAAAATACAATGAATTCAAACGTGGTTTTCGGTGTGGTGATGTTATTTGACGTCCTTTATTAGACCCTTGCCTTCAGTTTGGTTAAAATCCATTCTAAAGCCCAAAACCAAGGGTGGCCCATTCTGCCCCCATGGGCCATTCTACCCCCACTGCCCCTACAACCAGATAAAGTCCATCTGTCTGTCTGAGAGCACGACTTCCACAGTGGTTCTGCAGTGGTTGATCTTTTCGGATGTTCAAAACTTGGATATTCCGCACGACTTCCTTTCTACCTCTCTTTTCGTGCAGTTTGCAATGCTACGCTTTAGGATTACGTCCATTGGGCGTACTCGTCGTATGATTTGACCTGCCTGCAGCATCTGGAGGTGTCCGGCAAAGTCTCGCTGCAAAGCAAAGCAATCCACTTTAACAACCCCTGGGTCTTTTGTGGGCTCTGTTGCAAGTTTCAACTCATTTGTAGGCGTCCGAAGGTTATGTGTGGTGAGTCACCCAAAACCTCTTTTCGCAAATGGACCGACGTTTTACTTCCCCATCCGATAGAAGGCCAGGAGGATAAGGCGGGAGTCGAACCCGCGCCCCATAGCAACTTAGGGATCGGCAGCCGAAGCCGCTAACCACCGCGCCGCGAGGCCCTCCGTAAAAAGTCCCGCTGATAGACTTCCAATTCTTGCTACCAACAGCACATCCACAGCACAGCACGTTACAAGTGATTTTCTTCTGCGCCTGTTTTCTTTGTGACCCGATGTTTTCCGTTTTTCTAGACTCCTCCCAAACGGCATCAAGTCGGCAACCTAACAGACTCGTTCATGCGCCCTGGCAGTTTGCGGCGTTCGATTCATACGAGCACTTTACCCAGTACTCGGACGAGATCCTGGACTTGCTCGGAGACATGACTACGAGGCGTTCGTCAACTCGAAGATGCTGGAGGTGGTAAATGCGCGCGATTCGGAACGCCGCATAAGCACCTCGATCAACGCAATTGATTCCAGTTTTGTGCGACTCGCGCTCTTCAAATCCCCAGCTGACCTCACCCGTCGGCCAAGCAACCGCCGTAGAACCCGTTCGGAGATCCAACCCCTGAGACCGGAATAATTCTTTGGCGAAGAGCAGATACAACGCAACCAACCCGAACGCGGTCACCGAAACTCGTCTGGACATCTTCAAAGCTGGGAATGACCATCTCGTGTCAAAAGGAAGCGGAAGTCCGGCTGAAACATCCAACGGGTCTCTTTGAGATTTCCAGTGCAAAAATGGCGACAACACATGTACAATATGTTGCGTCAACATGAAATAAAGTCAATAAATTTAGTTATACATTTTGTAAATCATAACCTTACGAAAAATACAGTCAAAAATGGTGAATATATTTGCTCAGACTAAGCCTTTTCATTCGGGACAGCATCATCTTATGGGTTTTGAACATCCTCCGGTTCCGGTTCCTTCTGCGAACCTTTCCCGTCCTTTGCTGCACTTTTCTCCTCTCCAACCTTTGTCTCAACCTCTTTAGCAGTAACCTTCTCACCAGACTACTTCCCGTTAGGTGATGACGCTCTTGCGTTCCAGTCTGTTATTTAATCGCCGGTTGAAGATGATCACGAACGTTTTTGCTTCCCTCACAAAAAACGATCAAACAGAGAGCCGGCGTCGGCAATAGTATTCCTTCCATCGTCGGCATATTCGTTCAGCAACCCATACGCGTCCTCGGTGCGGTCCCGCTCGCGCATGATGTACATCTCCGGGAATCCGCGCTAGCCCGCCTTCAGATAATCCGCCACTTTGGAATAAAAGTTGTGCGCATGCAGTGCTGCTGGGGGGCTATCGAAACACTTGTTTATAACCGTTAAATAATATTTTTACCGAAAACTTTAAAAAACGATAGATTAAAAATGTAGTATGTGCGCTAACAGCACGATAGGCGGATAAGATAATTTACCATGTCAAATTATCCTATGCGCCAAAGTAAACAATAATGATTGTTTACATTGGCGCATTGGTTAATTTGGCATCGTAAATTATCCTACCCGCCACACATCTGACAGAAGGCTCATTGGGAAATAACGGCTTCTCTCTCCTCTCGCGCTGGAAGCATTGAAATATTTCATGCTCTTCGTCAGCTGTTGCCTACACGTTGCGAGAGAGTTGGACATACATTATTATCACAAAAATGTTGTTTTTTTTTAATCAAGATTTAAATTTTATTTGATAAAGTTTTATGCGCAATGCCATATGAATATAGTCCAATGCGTTAAGTCTTATGTGCAAAAATTGTTCTATCAACGTGTTCTATGTGCACTCACAGGTTGTATGAACCAAATTGCGTCAGAACTAAGTGTCATCTTGTCTTTCATATAATTCCGAAATGTATACTTGAAAAGCATTACTCCAGACCCATTTGGGCGTTTTCAGAATCGAAAAATACCCAAGCGTGTTTAAATGGGATTTAAAAATGTGCACCAAAACTTTATCTCCAAATTTCTCAGATCGAGGTTTTTGCACATAGGACCTTTTGAAAAAGTACTCTAGAGTTTTAGTCAATTTCGCACAACTTTCTAGAACAAAGCTAATTGTTTTACCCACATGCTGACGAGATACAGGCTTGGGATCAAGTCTCCCCGGGGATCAAGTCTCCCCACTCTCCCCTACGATGTAAGAAATGTAACCAAACTCATATAAAAGGGCCAGGAGCCACCAAATAAAGAGATTCATTCTTAGAACACAGACCAGAACTGTACAGTTTAGGGATCGCTCCCAAGCCAGGCTTGAGGACACCGATCTACTTCGGATGACAGCCTATGGTCCAAAATTCTAAGACCCTTGAAGTAATCAAGGCTACACCTTGTAGTTGTGCCCGATCGGTTCAAAAAACAATGATCAGCTTGCTCGGAGCGGCGGCGAAGTGCTTGCGGGAACACCTCCGTGCTCCTTCTCCAAACAGCGAACTCAAATTCTCGCGGCAAAATTTTCGGAAGCTGTTCCAGGAAACAAATCGACGTCAGCCGCTCAAGTGTTCTTGCCCGCCTGAGCAGATGTGGCCGGATGTTCAGCGGTAAATCAGCCCTAAGGAAAGTGGCCAAGAAGTCGGTCCCTCGGCAAAAACCCTCGGTAAAGTTCTGCCATCTGAAAAACGTAGCAAGAAAAAATGCTGTGAATTTACTAAACTCCAACGCAAAATCTGTGCTTACCTCAATTATTGTTTTCACTTTTTCCTGCTGGCTGCTGGGGAACCGGTTGGTGGTGGAAGATTCTGCCCATTTTTGTCGGAATCTGGTTATTTTGGTGCCAGGATCTGGGCATTTCAAGACCGGAGCTGCTCCGCAATTTTTCTCTCCGCTTCAAACATGGCTGACGTTTAAAGTGTCTGTACACTGTCAAGGAAAATGCACTGAGAATGCATAGAATTGGGTTAAATTCAGAGTAAAATTAAATCATCGCACATAAAATTACATTTAATCAAACGCTCCAAACATGTGCATCAAACGAAACGTACTGTTCAGTCAAAATAAATTGATCTTTCAGTCTCGTATGATGTAAATCTCTGTTTCAGCTTATTCATATCAATTTTTAAAGTCTGCATCATAAGGGCCACAATGTTATGTTCGATTTACAATTACATGATGTTATTTTATGTTGATTTTGCTATTACGTTAGGTGTAATTTTCATATTTTTTTAGTGTGTAGACCCACTTCATGTATACATATCGACTCAGAATCGAAAACTGAACAAATGTCTGTGTGTGTGTATGTGTGTGTGTATGTATGTATGTGACCAAAATTCTCACTGAGTTTTTCAGCACTGGTTGAACCGATTTTGATCGACCCAGTTGCATTAGACTTGGTTTAGGGGCCCATACATCGCTATTGAATTGTTTGAAGTTTCGCTGTAGTTCAAAAGTTATGTATAGAAATGTGTTTTCACAAATACCCGGATCTCACTTAAATGTATGTAAACTATGTCCGGATCCATCATCCGACCCATCGTTGGTTAGGCAACTAAAAGGGCGTTCCAATGAGTCCAAAATATCGAAGATCTGGCAACCCTGTTTCGAGTTATGGCCACTTATGTGATATTTATGTACTTTTTTAAAGCCGGATCTCACTTAAATGTTTGTAAACTATGTCTATATCCATCATCCGACCAATCGTTGGTTAGGTAATTGAAAGACCGTTTCAATGAGTCCAAAACATTGAAAAACTGACAACGCTGTATCAGGTTATCACCATATTGTGTTCTTTTTTCTGGTTCTCAAAAAAAAAGCTGAAACCACTCATATTACCCATTTTTGGTAAAAAGTGAGGAAGGCATCAACCACATAGGTGGATTAAGTTATTTTTTAAAAATATTTTTGGAAATTTCTATATGTAAGATTTGATTTTTCAGTCTTGAAAATATATGAATTGAAAAGCTAGTCCAATTTTCCATAATTTTGCCTATGACATCATTTTTCCTTAGGCGTCATCCGTAAAGTATGACACGCTCTAAGGGGGTGGGAGGTCTGACAAGTGTAAAATTGCGTATTATAATTGAAATTGAAATTGAACTTAATATGATATGACTAAAAACTCAAGAAAAATCATAAAATTTCGGAGTTTTTTCTTAAGTGTATTTTTTTTAGGAAACCCGTCAAATTCATATAACTTTTATTAGACCTTTTTTTGAAACGATGCATCGGCTTTGACATACACCAACATTTAAATTGAAAAATCGAATCGGGTATTCCATATAGATATCCACGCGCGAGAGTGTGTTAGTTTGTAACAAAATTTACACGCAGACATAGGCAAATCGAGTAGAATGATTCGTCTGTCAAAATCAGCTGTGTCCTTTATTATATCACGAGCACGTGGTTAAGGGCTGGTTTTTACAGACGATTGATCTACTCGATTTGCCTATGTCTGCGTATAAAAAGTGTAAACAAAATCAGCTGCTTGGAATTCAGCCAATCACAATCGTTCAAAACCAAAACAATACTTTAAATACAAATACAAACACAGAATCGTGGTGTGCGTGAGAGAAACCGTGGAGATCTCTATTGCCATTCTCGAGTGCAACTGGCTCCATTTACACAAACATTGTTCATAATAACCCGGGATAAAATCTGGTGCTTTTTTTAATGGTCCAATAAATCAAATTTTCAGTTTTTGCTTATTGGGTGTTTTTTAATACTCAAGTCGGTTTCAAAATCACCCACAAAAAGCAAAAACTGGAAATTTGTTTTATTGGACCTTTTCAAAAATGTCTATGTTGTCGTGATATTTTGTCGCACCTCGCTTTTTGACGTTCCGAGAAAAACGCGTTTTGAACTTTGAAAAAAAAAGCAAAAAAAAAACATAATAAAATATGTTCACATTAGTTGGGCACCCAAGTAACATTTTTTTCCAGGAGTTTTACAAGAGCTCTTCAAGATAGCTAAAACATAGCTGTTTGGACCGCGGTAGGATGAAACTCTCTTCAAGTACTCTTCCAAACTCCTGAAGAAGTTTTGAAGAGAATTTTATCCTACCGCGGTCCAAACTGCTACGCTGTAGCTATCTTGAAGAGCTCTTGTAGAACTCCTGGAAAAAAATGTTGCTTGGGCATGCACGAGTGACAAAGCGTCTTCTGACTAAATTCCCTTTTCACAGCTCTTGCAAGTGCGTTAAGATAATCCGATCAAATCAAATCTTCTTTCATATCTAGATTTTTATTTGAAAAGTTGAAACACAATAGCTTCTAGGAACTCTAGATATGTAGGGTGACAACAATATTTTTATAAATTCAGCAATTTAAAAATATTTTTTTCGTAGCGACTGTTATATGTTTTCACCTTTCTTTTATGGAGACATTAAAAAGCACGTGAATTAAGGTTAAAGGAAGGAGGTTTACATGTTAATTCAAGTAGTTTGTAATACTTCGAAGTTTACGAACCAAGTTCGAAAGTTCGCAAACGTCCATCATTGCGAGCCCACGATAAACATTAATGTCGCGTATTAAATTGTCATAATGTCGTTTATTCGACGAATTATGTTAATGTTTACGCCTTCGGTATGGTTCCATTTAAATATTTTATTGGTGGTGGCCAGCCGGAATGTTTGGTGCACTTTTAAATAAAGCTTCACTTTTTTTCTGGCAGCGAACCATTTCTTGCTCACCGTCTGTTGTGTTTTCCATACGCACACGTGGACAATATTTTTTTGTTTTTCATTTTTTGTCGCTTATTGTTGCTCCATTTGCCGCTTCATTCCGCGTCATTAATAAATCATTCAGTCGAAAAAATATAATTTTAAGCGTTTTGGTGGCTGTTATTGTGAGAAGAAAAAAATCCTTTCATACGCAAAAAAAGTTCGAGCTCGAAAAATTGCATACAAAACTGCACAACTGCGACGTGGTAGTTTTAATTATGTATTCTTTACGATTGTTTGCGGTTGAGCGCAAGAACCAGTGCGTTCGTGCGTGCGTGCGTGTGACACAACAAAACTGTACTATGCTTCTTCGTGGTGTCACGAGGCGGGTTCGGTTTTCACCCGGATGGTGGTTTTATTGGTCCCTTTACAATTTTATTAATATTTCATTAAACGGCTACAAAAGTATCGCACGCACACGCAATCAAGTTTACAAAGATATGATGTGACCAATTTTGCGTCGCGAGTCTTGCGGTTATGGTTGTTGATTTTTAACCATTAAACCAGTGAATAAATTAAATAAAACATGTAGAGACTTTTTGCTTTTTGCACTCGCTGTAAGGAAATAAAATTGTATTTTGAAATCATACAACTTTTTAAACTTTTTTATCTTTCGATTTTGATTACATAGTAATAAAAACACCAAATATGCAAAATATAATGATTGAAAAATGTAGAACAAGCCTTATACAAACAACCAAATTGAACAAGATAAATCCATATAAACTGATCAAAATTGATTATAGAAACACATAAGACCGATTCTTAGCGAAGCTACACCAAAATGTCACATTTTTCAATTTTCAATGTGATTTTTAATATGAAAAAAATCATTTTTATTATGATGCTATAATTGCAATGTGCTTTAAATGCGTTTTCTTACCTTAAAAGCCAAGAACATTGACCAAAAGTGGTCTGCAAGCCATTGTACGGGAGAGGAGTTTTTTCATAAATCTGCTCCTTTCGTTGTCCCGTCACGAAAAGAAATGGCTGGCAAAAACTCAAATTTCATCCAATTCTTTCAGTTCAAGGAGCAAAAGATTCGTTTTTTAATTTGAGATAATGTGTAGAAGAGCAAAAGTTTTTAAAAATCAAACTGGCAAAACTGTGGCGATTTTTGTAGTGTGCCTTTTTAAAGTCCAGTTTTACGATGTTGTCCCGTCACGCAACATTTTTATTTCAGGGGAAGCACAGGTACTATATGGTTCATTCTGCATGATATTTCTTTGTAGGAAAATCAATTATCTTTCCAAATATGTAACAACATTGGGGGGTTTCTTCTTTTATTTTGCCACTACAGCCAAAACGCTGAAAAAAACTTGGATTTTTTTTGAAAAGGAGCCGAAGAATCGGTCATAAGACACTCAAATTTAGCTCATAGTCTTAAAAGAGTTCGAAAAATAGGTTTTCCATACAACCGGGTCATTTTCTTGTACCTTCTTGTACCCAAACTAAGAAAAAAGAAAGTGAACAACAAAGCTGTTACTATTTTACCAATCTCCTAATCCACACAAATCAAGCAACCGACACGACGCGATTAAGTCAGCGTGAAAAACAGTTTTCCTCGTGGTGCCGCACACGAAGTGCGTGTGGGCGGTGCAAAGTTTGCGACATTATTATTACGGCCGACCCTATTAAACCCTTTGATTCGGTAAAACGGCAAAACTTTATCGAAACCGCGTGCTCAGTTAGTTTTCGTCAACTTTTTAATTATGGTTGACAATTAGAGGCAATAAAAATGAGCTCTATAAATTTAAGTTGCTTTCGGTTGCCCTCTTAGTTGGTACATGCCCGACTGTTTAGTCGTGGTTTTGACAAAGTGACTTATGTGACAATTTGGTTTAAAACTAAAAGTGGCATTTAAGTCCCTTTTCAAGATGTTGGCTGTAATTGTTTAGTTCTTTCGAGTTACTTTTGCAGCGGAGAGTTGAGTTTTGGTCTCTTTTTCCCTGGGTTGGCGTGTTTGAACTGTCCCAGGGTTCCTGCAGCCCACGTGGCGTGGGCTCGAAACGAGACAGGTTCACCAGTTTCGAATTGTTGTCATTTGGCTGGCATCAGAAGCAGTTTGTTGAATTTTGTAGTTGCGGTGGGTTGGCGGGTTTGGCGCGGGGGTTTTGATTTTCTATTATAGATTTATGGTTGTTTATTCATTATAACTGTGGTAACAGGAGACACTTAATGTAATTTAGGAAAGCGGCCACCGCGCACCGGCCTCGGGGAAGAAAGAAAAGAGTTCTGCCTGCAGAGTTGCGGGGACATTGCGTGACACGGAACCACCATGAAATTACGATTATTGTCATTGGCATTAAAACGGCAACCGCGACCGAAAGAGTGGCACGAGAAAGGGTTTCACGACGTGGTTAGTCGGTTGAATTGTGTGTGTATCCTATCTATCGCTATATAGAGAAGGACCCACCACCGGTTCATGCTACTGGTTGATACAGTGATAATGTGGACTTGGGAAGGGCGGGGTGTCATCGAGCAGCAGCTCGAAAAGTTTTTCAAACTTTGGCTGCAAATAAGTGGTGCCCTCTGGCTCTTGGTTGGTTGGTTGGTTTTAACGAGCTCAATATATCTTCGGCAACGACACTGACAGCTTTGCGTTCGAAGTTCATAAAACTCAAAGAATATCTTTATGTGTGAATTGCATGAAGCAGGCACAAATCATAAACGGTTTTAGAGGTAAAGTTGTCTTTTCAGAGAGCTATGAAGTCATTTAAATGTGGGGAAAGTTTTGCCGAGTGGTTCAAACGAATTCTTGAATTTTTGATTTTTTTTTTGTTGAGATAGCTATACAGCAATTCCATTTGAAAAGAGCCTAAACCAAAAAAAAAAGTTCTCCAATCGGGCTCAAAATTTTTCTGGGGGTTCCTCGGCCAAAATAATTAGACCCGTATTTTTTTGTTTGGCCATTAGGGTGACCTACATCTTGCTAGGGTTGTTCGAAAAATGGCAATTTTCGTTATTTTTCGCAAAAACCTCTTTTTTCGAAAAATCATATCTCCGCGCCATTTCATCCGATTTTAGCTGTCTTAGACGCAAAAGAAAGGTGACGAGTTTGGCTATTTGAGATAAATAGTAAGAAGTTCCAAAAATCTAGCTTAACTATTGAAAGAGTCGTATGAAAACTTAAAATGGCGCTTTGACCGTGTCTGGACTAAAGAGCCTATGTCTGAAAATATTTTTATCGGATTCCTCGAAAAATTTCGCATAACATTTTAAAAAATTGGGGATGTTGAACCGTACGTTTCCGAGATATGACTTTAAAAAAAAACTGCGTTTTTTGACGCGCCGCGCGCAAAAACAGGAAAATGACGAAATCGGCAAAAAACAACTTTTTACACTAAAACTGCGATAACTTCAAAATTTCAGCGATGACCTATAATCTGCCGTTTTACGGCGATATGATGTTTACGCCATTTTGGACAATTTCAATTTTATTGTACAGTCTGATAAAGAATCTTAAAAGCTACCTCCTGACGAAAGAATTTTTCAAAAAACTGCTCTGGGCCCATTTTATTAAGCAAACAAACAATGATCTTTACGCCAATTTTACTCATAATGATGTATGTATACATTGAGAATTGATAGAAGTCAAATTCAATACTGTTTGAATGTTGATTTGAGGTTTTGGGACCAAATCAAGACTGGGCAATATTTTATTACATTATTTCGATTTAATTCTTAAGGGGAGTTCCATTAGGCATCATCCATAAAAGACGTCACGTTCTGAGGGAAGAGGGGGGTTTTGAGAAAGCGTGACGTTGCGTGTTAAAAGCATAGGGAAATCGTGACAAAGGTGGGTGGAGTAAATTTTGACTGATTTTAATGTGACGTATTTAATGGATGACACCTTATCCACATTCACGTAGACACTTTTTTGAAAATTCTAGACCCACCCACCTCCCTTGGTGACAATTGTTCATGCAAAAAATGTGTTTATGGAGCATAGACAATCGCTAAGGGAGCGTTCTTTTATTACGTAACGCAAAAAATTGGATTTTTAGACCCTCCCTCGTAACAAAATTTCCATACAATTTTTAAAAAATTTGTATGGAGCGTAACACGGCCTCCGACCCCCAACTGCGTTACGTAATAAAAGAACGCTCCCTAATACCTTCCCCCCCCTTAAAGTATCCACGTGGACAATGCATTACGGGATCCACTCAGCTATCAAAATAGCTTGCACAAAAAATAAAGCCAGCTTTGATCGCTTTGATCGAGCAATGTATACATACATCATTGGGCAGGAAAAGTAGTGATTTTTTATTGCTATTTTTTCGGCCAAATGATGTTTGTGGTTTAAAATCGTAGAGAATAGGAAAAAACAAGAAATTTTGTAGGGGCCACATTTTTATTGTACTTTTTAACAGTTTCTACAGAGCAGACCTCAAATTAGTCATTTTAAATTGAAAAAATGAACAAAAACAGAAAATCGTGTTACAGCAAAATCACCTCAATGGCGTATACATCATATCGCCGTAAAACGGCAGTATACATGTCTGGGTACCAAAAGTTGCGTCGTTCAATTACAAAAATTTTGATACCCAGACATGTATAGGTCATCGCTGAAATTTTGAAGTTATCGCAGTTTTAGTGAAAAAAGTTGATTTTTGCCGATTTCGTCATTTTCCTGTTTTTGCGCGCGGCGCGTCAAAAAACGCAGTTTTTTTTTTTAAAAAGTTATATCTCGGAAACGTACGGTTCGACATTCCCAATTTTTTGATATGTTATGTGAAATTTTCCGAGAAATCCGATAAAAATATTTTCAGACATAGGCTCTTTGGTCCAGACACGGTCAAAACGCCATTTTAAGTTTTCATACGACTTTTTCAATAATTAAGCTAGATCTTTGGAACTTCTTACTATTTTTCTCAAATAGCCAAACTCATCACCTTTCTTTTGCGTCTAAGACAGCTAAAATCGGATGTAATGGCGCGGAGAAATGATTTTTCGAAAAAAGTGGTTTTTGTGAAAATCGACGAAAATTGCCATTTTTCGAACAACCCTAGCACGATGTAGGTCACCCTAATGGCCAAACAAAAAAATACGGGTCTAATTATTTTGGCCGAGGAATCCCCAGAAAATTTTTGAGCCCGATCGGAGAACTTTTTTTTTTGGTTTGAAATGGAATTGCTGTATAAATATACAAATTGTACCAAATCAAGCAAGAGTTTCAATGCAATACAATTCGTTTTCTATTTAACTGATTTTTTTAATAGTATTTTCCAATTGTTATTAACTTACATACACGTTATAAAAATGGATCTTTTGGTTTCATTTGCATTTTTTAGCTTAAAATTTGGTTTCCAGCGTTATGAAAAAATCACATTCAAAGCTAAAGAACTGATTTTTGAATATCAAGTCATTTAAAACCGCATTTTCCCAAAATGATATGTTTTCTTTAAATTTTATTTGTAGATATAGTCAAATGATTTATTGAATAATAATTTTAATTTAACTTATTTTAATAATGTTACAACCCATAATTTAATTTTGACAAGGCCATTGAAAATTTAATGTAAAATTTTTGTTCCCCCTCACAGTGGAATAAATAGAAAATTTAGCGGTGAAACATATTTCTTAGAGGTGGGCAAAAAAATAGAGCGAGCTGCTCAAATAGTTGGACCACAAAAAAGAACGAACGAACCATAGCTCACAAAAAAGAACCGCGGCTTTTTTTGAAACTACGGTCCATTAAAATAACCGTTCTAAGATGGAATGATTGTCAAACTTTTGAATTATTTCAAATTTGTCAGAACTATGTCACGGTTAACTTTTTCATGTACTTAAATTACTTCAAAGTGAATGATTTGCCAAACAAAAAAACATCATTGCAAAACTGATCGAAAGATGTATTAAAGAACTACGGAGTACAAATTCGAGCATTTCAAAATGCATCATTTGAAAAAAAATGCCGTAAAAATTCTTAATAACTCTAAATATACTAAATAACTTTTTTTTAATTATGTCTAAAAAAGTCTAATAAAAAATATCGAAAATCACACCATTATTTAAAATAGTCTTTTCAGCCAAATTTATTAAAAAGAGTGAAAGAACCGTTCAAAAGAGCGGCTCATTTTAAAGAGCGAGCGAAAATGAGCGGCTCCTTAAAAATAACGGCCCATCTCTCTCTTCGGAGAAGTATTTTGGAATTTTGGTGTCAAGAGAATTTTATTCAGCATAGAATTCAGTGTCTTTTGGTAATAGGGTGTTTGTGTGAGTGTGTGTGCAACCGATCAAACGGGACCACTTGGCCGCCACTTACTGATTGGGTTGTTTCCATGTATTTTGATTTTACATTCCATAAATGCAAATAACTCGCATAGCCATTTGGATGGTGCCGCGAGGTACCTCAGCTTGAATCGACAAGCCCCGCCCTAAAGAATGTTTGCATCAATAGGGGGATGGCGTTGTTACTTTTAGACCACGTTTTCCACTTTTCTTCCAGCGAAAACGACTACTCTATCGACTGCATTTTGCTGGGCGAGATAGGGCGCCGTCTATTTTTAGACGATGGCTCAGCACTGTTCCAGTTTTTTACTTACAAAAACCAGATGACAGCACGATGTAACGCCACGTCCCTATCGGATTCAAATGTTATTTAGGACTTCCGAACCCATGTCTAATGGACAAAGACCCATCGCGTGTATAGTTTAGTAGTAACAGTATTCCGAATTCCAGTCAAAGCTCACCTAGCCGTGATGGCCCGAAACCGATCTGGAAGGACGTGTTTGGTCTTTGTGGCCACCTCGAATCTGCTACAACAGAAAAAAGACTCTGACGACCTGTATCTCCGGCAAGTTTCAACCATTTTTTTCGCGTAAGTGGCATGTCATGTCGCGCCAAGTGGCAAACCACTCGAAATCGGAATTGAGTCACATGTTTGTTGAGAAAATTGCATACATGCAATGTTTACAATTGAGCAAATTGCATCAAAGTTTGGTTCCAATCGAAAATCTGATGACGCCATTCAATTCAATGAACATTTCCTTAAAAAAAGCAGTTGAGTTTTGCTCTACCATTTTTTGTTTCAAAGATATCGTGCTTTCCATTTTAGGAGCGGCCGTGGCTGACTGGTTACGGTATTCGCGTTGTAAGCGAATGGTTCTGGGTTCGATGCCCATCTACTCCCTTGTCGATTCAGAATTATGTTTTTGTTTGAACACTTAGTGCTCAAACTCACCCGATTACGAGTCATCTCTGCGATACGGCTTTACGCAGTAGGCCTGGCGGCTTTAACGCTTGTGATGTTTCTATGCATTCCGGTGCAATTGCGCACTACACATAAATAAGAAGATGACAAGAAGAGTGCTAGGCGTAATCTAACCTAAGGCACTGTCAAGGATCCCTTCGAAAGATTGGCTGCGCTAGGGTCTGATTATATTAGATTAGATTAGATCAAAGATATCGTGCTTTCCATTTTATTAGGACGGGCACAAAACTTTTGTAAACAAGAGTGTATCCCTCTCACACCTTATGCAAACTGCCATTTTAGTGAAAGGGATACACTATTGTTTACAAAAGTTGTGTGCCCTTTTGAAATGTTAGGCTCCATATGGTCATTTGAAAAAAGAGGTTTTATGGAAAATTGGTGAAAATCGCAAAACCGTGGGGTGGTGCCATCAAAGAACGGGTGATTTGATAGTATAAAAAGCTCCGCCAAATTTGAACATGTTGCTCATAATTGGAAAAAGTCGCTTTCGAAATTGTATTTTTTTGTGTACAGTTGGGTCGAAATGACTTACGTATATGTGATACTATAAAACTCACTTAAACACAATACACTATTTCTAGAACAACTCTGGAGTTAACTGACCAGTCCGCATACCCAATGCTGGCCCCTTGGGAACACTTCCTGAATATCAGAGAAACCCTATCACCTGACATATTGAACTTCATGAAATTAAAATATGTGTCAATCGCTCATGCCGCTGTTCTCTGACAATATTTTTAAGGAAACAAAAATTTCCATGCAATCTTTGATGATGATATTTTTTTTGGATGTGCATAAATGCAATAATTAAACATTTTGTAATACTCTTTGCTTCTAAGTTTTGTAACTAAGGTTTGACATTTGAAATTTTTATTTTGTTTGTCATCCAGGATGATGGTTGAATAAGCCAAATACAATTGTAGAACTTCAAGATGAATATTCACCATTGTTTAGTACTTTTTACAGACCATTTTTTTGTGAATTTGATTATTTGAAATATAAAAAAAAATCAACGGTTTAGAATCTTAATTTCACATAAATCAATAACATATTTTCCAAGTAGATGCTATTCAGTGGCTCATTTTCTCAAGTTTCTCTAAGCTCAAACAGTAGCCAGTAGATTCTTAATCGTCTCGACAACTGCGCGAGCAATTCAACTTAGTTTAATTGATGTCATGTCTTTACAGTTTATATGCTAATTTACTGTGAGAAGCAGCCAGTTGCAAAAATCGCTAGAGAATCTAATCGTCCGGTGGCCATCTCGTTTCCCATAAATTGAAGCCGGCCCCGGCCGGTCAGTCGGTCTACGCTAGACAACCCGGCACAACTTGGCGGACACCACTCTTTGTACACATCATTAATGTGAACGCAAAAAGGCACGATTAAAGGCTTCAAAATTTCTGTAAATAAAACAAAAGCGGTTCCTTTTCACCTCAAAAAGCGATGCTCGCCAACATCAAGTGGCAAAACGCGGCTGGAATTTCAATCTGGATTAGTTTAGTCACCTCTTGGGTACCTTGGTATTTCGAGTAAGGTGTACAATTTTGGTCACTTCTCTTTACTCATGTGTATCAGTGGTCACTGTTGGTCACACTACTCTAGTGGTACCACTGACACCATAGCTGGGATTTAACGGAAATTTGCATAAATAGACGGTTCAACATTTCGTGTAAACAGTCGAGGTGTGTCATATAAATTAATTGTTTAGCACCCGCGCAGCCAGTGCGGTCTATTTGAAACGAATATTTTGGGGTAGACATGCGGAACGACTTGTTTGCGGTATTACCGGCTGGACCTGACTTGGCATATATATTGCCCGATGGTGTAGAATTTGGGCACATTTCAAGCTGAACAGATAAGCAGATCTAATCAACGCACACTTTGCATGCTGCTCACAAAAGGCTAAATGTACGAAAAAGCGAAATTGACGCCGCACCAATGCGGGTTGAACTAGCAGGCGGTGGATTGGTCTTATCTCATGGTGAGAAATCAATGAGCTATTTTGAGTCCACTTGGGAGTTCCTAAAGCAGTAGCTTGTATACTTGTGATGAAGATTTATCAAGTATTTGTGAAAATTGGCAAAATGACCTCATCATTGACTTCATCCTTGGGAGTTTTATTTCAGCATTTGAAATTACTGAAATAGACATTCAAGTTGACTTGGAAGAAATTGCCGTCAGTTTGTTTGAAGTTTCGATTCAAATGTTATGGAAATCAAACATTGACACTGTCAATTTGACAGTGTAATCGCACTCTAACATTGTTGAACAACACCATTTGATAGTACTGTAAAGATCCTTCAAATACTATATAAATACCGAAAGTTATCTAGCAGCATCAACCCGTGCACATCATACGCGTGTAGGATTTTCAAATGTTTAATAATTCATGTTTATTGCGCAAGTTACGATACGACTCCCGGGTAGTATCAATCGTACTTGTGGGGGTCATAAATCCATCAACAGTTTTGTAATTGAATTTATGGCACACGCCGCCGTTCGGTTCTTTTCCGTTGTCCGTCCAGCAATCGTGACATTGGATCCGAACTGATCCGGGGCTTGATTCCAGGCTAGCATTACGTATTAAAGTTTAACCTGCTGCTGCAGCAGCCCGGCACTTTGGCACAATTAATTTACATACACAATTAGTACGATCGACTCGCAGAACATTGGGCCAGCTACCGAACCAAGCAGGCTGAGATTGATGCCATTCGCGGAGATCTGGTACAGGCTAGGATGGAGCCTGCTGCAGCTGATGTTGGGGAGCAGGTGGGCCATGATTTATGAGCGTGAGGTGAGTTATTCTTGCACAAGTAGCCTACTATGACAAGCTGGCTGTTGTGTGGCAGAATTGATCAATCGATTGTTGGAATTTATAAAGAAAAAGCCTTACACATAGTTGCAATCGTTACATTGCACAACATACATAATCTAATGAATATAAAAAATATTTCTCTATTCAAAATATGTTTTAGAATTAACGCAAGCTGAAGTAATACTCAGAAATTCATAAATCTCTATTGCAAGATTCCTACTTGAAACTAGGTGTCCAATGGCTTGACACGAAGAAGCAATCCAAACCTCTTTCTCCACTTAGCTCACATCCACCCCGGGATTGGAACAGACGACCTTTAGATTGTGAGTTAAACTGCCGACTAGCGACTCTACGCTATGATGACAATAAAAAAACGACATTAGTGATACTCCCTGACTCATTCCTTAGACAAAAAAAGTAACTGAGGTAATTTTGAGCCAAATAAGTTAAGGTTTTTGCTAAAATGTTTGAGGAAAAACATCGTTTCAGGAGTTTGGCAGCAGGTGGCGCAAGGTCTTGCCCCGAAATTGGCCAAATGTGAGATTCTTGTAGGAAATTCAATTCCCTACAACTTTGTTCCGAGTTGATCCTGATGAGTTTTTAGCAATGCGATGAAAAGAAATCGGCTTGTATACTGGAAATTACAAAAAAGGTGAGTAAATCGACAAAGAAGTCAGATGTTAGTGTCAGCAGACATTTAATTTTATTTAAAATCTGTTTTTAGGGCATTAAAATGTACATTTTCATCTATTATCAAAACAAATTTGAAGACATTTGGGTGTATCATTTCCGAGATAAAGCTATTTGAAGATAGCAGTTTCAAAAAACGGGTGCCACGATATCTCAACACTGCCTTGGCCAAATCGGCTCAAAATTTTGGTGAAGACTCGTTAAAACGGTCCTGTGTGCATGACGAAGGCCAATTTAAAAAAAAAAAAAACGTTTTTTTTTAAAGATACAAATATTTTTGTGTATCTTATAAAAAATCGTTAGTTTTTGATTTTTGCATTTTTTTTAAGCAAAATTTTAAAATCGGGCTTTGTCATGCACACGGGATATGTCTTGAGAGTCTTTACTCTGAATTTCAGCCAATTTGGTCCATCCCATCTCGAGATATCGTGGCACCCGTAAATCAACTCGGTGTTTCGAGAAAAACGCTAAGGAGCAATTCCAGCTCAAATCAGGAATTTTTCTGGAGACTTTCAGGAGTGATTGAAAATCATCTTTTTAGTGGATTCAATCAATTTTCTGTATTATGAAATTTTGTGATTTTCTACATGTATGTAACCTCTTAAAAATTCATCAAAAAATCAGGATCAACCAGAGCTTTTTACACCAAGATTATTGTAACAGATTTATATTTCAGTATCTTCAAAACAACGAGAACTATCGAAACAATTTTTTATTCATCCCCTAAATTACCGTCTACAAAATTGTTTACAACAAAATTTGACTATTTTTACAATCAGATTGTTGGAGGATTGGGTACGTAAATTTTCCAATTTTGGAATAAGAAGACAACAACTTCCTTGGTTGCTGTGCACCCTTAAAAGTAATTTGGCGAGGGCTTTAGCTAATATGGGTATTTGAAAAGAAAACCGAAGAAAATTTTAGCAAAAGCGGTTTCATTTGGACAATTGCATTAAAATTAAGTTCTACAAGATATTTCCGAACATTTTTCATAAAGTAATGTATGTTGCAACCATAAAAAATGCCTTAGAACTTTTATTTTGCTCTATTTATTAATCAATCCTTAAGTCTTGCCTCCATTAAATTAAAAAATGCAATTATAAGGTATTCTTAAGCTAATAAGATCATGAGAAAACATTAAACTAAAATAGTTCTGTGAGAAAAATATCAATCAAAATGGATCGAAAATCGAGATTTGGCCGAACAAGCGATTTAAATTGCAGCTGATCCACGCAAATAATAATCCTAAACATTACTGTTTAAACGAAATTAGATTCCAGATTCGAAAACAGCGGCCTGGGAGAAGCTAAAAACTTAAATGTTGGTTAAATACTGATAGTGCATCTCGATCTATGGACAAAAACCTATAGTTTTAGCAAAATATACACCAAAAATTGTTTTTTTTTCAGTAAATCGAATAGGGGGTGCGAGAAAGTATTTTATATTTTTTTCTTGTCTAAGCAAACATTGTTCCTAACATCATAATCTATCATTTCGACGTCGTCGTGCTATTTTGTCGCAAACGCCATTTCGACGTTCCGAGAAAAACGCGTTTCAATGTTTGACCATGAATAAACAAAAACGAAAGCACGCAATGTAAATAATAACAAACACGTTTTGTATGGTTGACCATTATGTGCATTGTCCCGAAGTTTGGTTGCAATTGGTTGCTGGAGTCTCGAGTTATAATTACAAATGTTTACGGTAGTCTAACTTGTACGTGCGTCAAACGCGTTCTGACGTGAAATCCTCGATTGGACTAGATTGGAACTTCTTTCATATGCACAAAAATGCACGGAGTTTTTTTTCTGATTTCGTTGAATATCTCAGGATTGAAATCGAATTTTGGGGATCTGTGAAGGTCAAATGTGAGACATTAAGAGCTGCACAAAATGGCGTTCTTAGCTTAATTTGGCCCAAAATGCACGTACGACAAGTTAGCACGACGTCGACGAATTTGAGAAGTGAGCACCTGAAATTCCTCGACATGACCTCCAAATGGGACAGGCTATTAGACACTAGTCGCAACAATAAAATATACCTTTCTTGACTAAATTTAACCCAAAATGCGCGCGCTAGTTATAGAATCACTTTGTAGCGATATAACTTAGTTTCAAGTTGTATTCATATAATTTACTTAACATGAACTATTCAATTTCTGCAATTTTTCAATGGAATTTCCAAGTCTCGAACTTTTCAAGGTCAAAAATTCCTCTCTGCAACTGCCTGCAGGCGTTGCACCGCCTTTCAACCTTCAAACGAAACCCGGGACAAGGATCCCTAGCCTCCGAGCCCCGAAAAAAAAAACCCGTGTCAGCTGACAGAGGTCTGCATGGTCTGATGACGTGGTGCAGTCGCAAGATGTGGAATGTTATTTTACGAACAAACGAATGGGATAGACATTGAGACAGGACACCTTCTGGTGGCAATCAGGTGCGTCTCCCTCCCTTCCTTTTTTTTATTTTGGTATTAGAAGGTTAGTCATTTGATAGGCGCGCGCGCTCCGTTGTTGTTTATAAAGGAAATTAGTTTGATGGATCGCCGAGATAAGCGCTCCCGCCCGTTTATTGGTGTTTTTTCTACGAAATTTCTTCGGGAGGTTTTTTTTTGGCAGGGGACAAGTGACAGAGAGGATGCTTTCGGATATGTTCTGCTGGGAAGAGAAACGATCAGGGTTTTTGAATTTTAATCATAATATTTTTAATTATTTCTTAAAATAGTTGTTTTTCATATATTTACTTTTCAATTATTGCTCTTTTACGACTTACAAAAATAGTCTAGATTTTGTTCTTGTAGTGTTTGTTTGTTTTTGTGTTTGTGGTTGTGATTGTGTAAGACTGAACGACCAATTCTATTTTGTTCGGTTGGGCTTTTTGTTGTGATTTGTGAGGGGGGGTATGATTTTCGCTTACGGTTGATTTCTTCTGTGTTTTTTTGTGAGTGTACGAGGAAAAAATCTCTAATAATATTATTGCTTGCGACGAAACTAAAGAGCGGGCATATTTCTTCTTCCTGTGTGTGTATTTGTTTGTGGGAACTTGGTTGGAATAAAACAGAAAGGAAAACTATTACTCAATAAATTATCACACTTTCGTTTAGTTTAAAATTAATTAAAATCATACTCTGGGTTACTATTTCTCTGATTGGAACTAGCTTAACTATTGACGATCGCGCTAGCACTGGGTTTTGAGGAGCTCACCTTAAATCTTGAACATCTTTTTTCTTAATAAAACATAAAACAAAATAAATAACTTGGCGCGCGTTCTGGAAACGCTGCCTGGTTGGGTTGGTAAACTTAGACGGGAAGAATAGTGTGTTGTGTTTGTTTACTTGAACTCACTTCCATGGTTTGTTGTGGTTGTGGTCGCTTTTAGCGAACTGCTTTGCTTTCGGGTTGTTTTGCGAGTTATGAAATCCACCCCGACCGGGTGCGATCGCATTTATGACGTCTTTTTTGTTTAAAATGATCAATTCTACTATAGTACTTTTTTGTTCTTTTGATGTTGTGTGAGTGTTTTTGTTTTTTATAGTTAAATTTATGAATTGTATGATGCTTTTGTTTGTTTGAAATTTTTAACTATACGTTAGTTTGCTTGCTTTTTAGAAAAGAAAATCCATTTTTCACATCTCTTATATGTTTTTTGTTAATATTTGATTTTGTATTCTATAATAAGCTATAATAACTGTACACAATGTACAATACTGGGTGTGCGATTTGCTCTGCCCGGCAAACTGAAAGACTTCAGCAGCAATACACCAAAGCAGGCGCCGAGACCCCTCTCACAAGAGCTGTCAAACTCCCTCCTAGAAAAACGAGATCGAGTCTGCAGGGTTGCTTTGATGACGCGCCACCCCTCTTCCAGCTAACCCTTGACGCGCAATCGCCAATTCGCCTTCTTCTCCACTGTACAGGCGCGCGAGTTAAAATTTACAATAGTGTTGTTGCTGTTAATCGACTCTTTGGTAAGTTTTGTTTCCATTTGCCTTTCCGGTTTTTTTTTCTTCTAAGGAGCAAAATGCAAAGTAAAAGTCCCTCAACGAGTTTCCTGATAGATTCTGTAATAATATGTGTGTTTTTTTTGTGAAATGAGTACGGCTCTGTATTTACAACAAGCTTGTCCCGATTTGCCCCATGCGTCTCCGTCCCCGTGTACGATCAATTTCTAATGTTTCATTTAACTAGGTGTACACTGAAAAAAATCAAGTTGCTCTCTTGATGACCGTACACTCAGCTCGCCCTGATCTGTCTCGCTAAAAAACTTTAAGCATTAAATATTTGCACAGTAATTCATCTAGATAACAGGTTTCTGCTAACACTCTCCCCTCGACGAATTCATCGAGAGATTCATATTGCGCTGAAAATCTTGCTGGAACTTATTGCTAACTGTCACATGTCCTGATCGAGTTTGTCGCCTCCTCCCACGCCTCCTACGATCGGACACGAGTCCAGCAGCGGTCGTCACTGATCGTGGCCGGCCAGCTTGCTGTTTTCGACGTTGCCGCCAACGCTTCCGTTGATGTTGTGCTGCACCTCCAGTCCGTTGACCATCTTCTCTATGCTCTTGAGCTCGGAGGGCGAGTTGGAGGAGGGAGGCATCGTCGTATTTGGCGGCGGCGGGATCGTCGGTTGGACTGTCGTGTTGCCCGCCTCGGCCGACTCGGGCGAGGTCGGGTTCTGCTGGGTGGGAGTCGGCGAAACCGAGATGGGCCTCGTGGGCGGTGAGTTGGAGGCAGCGCGTGGATGGTGCGGACTGCTGCTCAGACTTCGCGGACCGCCCGAGTTGGAACCGGGCGTGACGGCGTCGAAGGCCGAACCCAGCCCCGAGCCCGGCAAGCTGTACGGCGAGAAGCGATGCGCTTTCAGGCTGTGCAGTGGCGAGGATGGCGAGTGACCCGAGTAGTGGCCAAAGAAGGCGGGATGTTGTGCGGCCAGGGCAAGCTGAGCGTTGAACAGGAGGCTGGGATTCATCGCGGCGGCCGCGGCCTGGTTGTGCAGCAGGTGCGACAGGTGTGGCGGGGGGTAAAGTCCGTGCGGGTACAGATACGGCAGCAGGTGCGGTGGCGGATGGATCGGCGGACCGACGGAGATGTTGGGCGACGGGTAGGAGGTGCCGCCGGCGCTGCTCGACGACTCCTTCGGGCTGCCGGACGAGGTCGGGCGAAAGGCACCGGTGACGCTCCCGGAGACGCTGTCCGAGCAGTTGGAGTCGCTGCCGTCGCGCTCGTCCCGCTCGTCCGACTGCAGCCGGCGCCGCATGGCCTCCTCCGCCCGTTGCACGTCCTCGAAGTTGAACCAGCCTGAGGGGAGGGAGAGAAATTGGGGTGGAGTTAGATAATGCCTACTAGGATTCAAATAATATTAAATTTGAAATGAAGCTACCGTTTTTTTTACTTCATATTTCTCTTCAGAACTTTAAAACTTTTATAAACAATTGTACAAAAAAGCAATCGTATTGGCAATTCTCTAAAATTTGAAATTATTTTATTTCTTTTTTTCAATGAGATGATTTATTTCGATGATCTTGAATTAGATTTTTTTTTTATTGTTGAATGGAGTCCTGATAAAATTAGTTTAAAATTAAACACGATTTTGATACATTGATATATTTATACGCTTATTATTTAATATGTATTGAATTAAAAATGTAATAAATTTAGTAGATTAAAAATGGTTTATCTGTGTGAAAATTGTACCGATTTACATGTAAGTAACCCTTGAGGGATCGACTCTTCACACAAAAAAAAATTGAGCAACCGATTAACCGTTTTAGAAAAACTTTGCTTTTAGGGAGAGAGGGGGTAATATGCACCCCCTAAGGGAAAACTGTGATTTCTTAACCATTACAGCATTACTGAGGAAGAATTTTGTTCGATGTTCTAAAACAACTATTATTTTTTCGTCATCCATGTGAAAAAGTTAAAAAAAAAAATCCAAAATTGTTCGAAAATATCAAATTTCTAAAAACATTTTTGATTCATTTCAAAAAACCATGCGGGGCAATATGCACTGCAACATTGGGGCAAAATGCACTACAACAACGGGGCAAAATGCACCACAACGAGGGGCAAAATGCACCGGGTTAAAGCAGTTTTCACTAGTCACCACTAGATGACACCGCTGTTTTTACAAAGGAGCTTCACAGCGGTGCATTTTGCCCCGACCACGCTTTTTGCAGAAAATTTAATTGAAAATGCATTTTTTGATGTTTTTGGGCTCATCTATCTACAGAATAGTGAAGATTATGGCAAAAACTATATACCTCAACACTTACAATAACAATGAATGCTTTTTATATTGTCCAAAAATCATAATAAAAGTTCAATGAAAATTAGATGAAAACGCAACATTTTAAAGTTTTGCAAATTACTTAAGCTGTTTTTATACTACGATGCTCAATTTTTTCCAGCATGGTTTAGCAATGTTAAGCTTCCAATTTCTATGATTTTTTCCCCGGAAATGCTTCTAAATACCGAGAAAAGCACGGGGTGCATTTTGCCCCGGGGGTGCATATTACCCCCTCTCCCCCTATGTGTTAGATGACAAAAAATGCTATGTTTTGAGCTACGGCAAAAGTTATTCAGAATTCATTTCACAGTGTCGCCAATTTGTCCAAAACTGTGGAAAAAAATGTATTTTTAGTTGGGAAATCTATTTTGCAACCGAAAAGTACATTACAGCAATTTGTCAAATTCTATGAAATAAAAATATTTTTGAAATTTTCGAATCAATCCTAACATTTGAAAAGGTAAAAAAAAACTCTTTTTGATCATATTTCAACATTTCGATGCCTCTGTGCTCTCTTATGGTAACTGGACAGGAATCCCAGCAAGCTTAGTACAAGAGAGGACAGAGGCATCGATATTTTCCTTTTTTGACATTAGATGTAGTTGCTGAGTTTCCACTTTTTGTTTGCTAGGTCAAAATTTAAAAAAAAATCAATTAAGAATGGGAAGGGGAGGGAGAAAATGAATTTGTTCAAAAGTTTGTAAATTTCTGATAGTAAAATTTATTTTCGGCTTCAAAAAGGTAGAATTTACTTTTTCATCTAAATCAATATTTACCATTTTTTTTTCAATTTTCAATTAAACTCGTTCAAATGTAGCAAATGTTAAATCTGTCAAAATCAGACACAGATAATGATAAATCATTATTCTGGCTTGTAAACTAGGAAAATCTCACATTTCCAGATTTATCTGGCAACCTGAACTGGCTCAGCATTAGTTCAATCTTCAATGTTTTGCATCATATGTATAAAAAATATGTATTTTGAAAAAAAAAACATGAGGGTAGGGTGGTACAAAAATTACAGATTCCACAAAAATTATCTTTTTTTGTCACTCCAGCTTGAGAACGATGCACGGTACCGAAACATCAGTTTTCAAAAATTGTTTTTTTTTTCAGAAAATTTGGTAACACTGCCAAATGAATACTAAGCAACTTTTTCCGATGCTCGAAAGATGAAATTTTGTGTGCTCCAAAACATATCCTAATCCTGTGTGTGCTAAATGTAATTAAAATATTTATATATGTTTGGAGTGTAACTATGTTTTGCAGAGAGTTGTGGCCCACATCATTGCACAGTGGTTCAGATCGCAAAATTAAGTGGAAAACGGATTTTCCGAAAAATGGTGAAGTTTTGGAGCTGAGGTCTTCAGAAGAGTTGTTGCAAATGGAAAAGGGCAACTTTTGGTTTGGTTGAAAATTATGTTGGTTCACTATTAGGGTGATTATGAAAATCTAACTTTTCAGGAATATTTCTGGGATTTTTTTCGTCTTCTAGAAAGTTGTTGAGCTTGCCAATCTAAGAAACTTTGTCGAAGACACCAAAATTTTATCTCATAATCTACGCCTTCTACAACCAAATTAATAGAAAGCATCTAAGCAAACCTTCAAAAATCAGTTTTTTGAATGTGGCAATTCAGGGTTAAGTTTTAGAGAAAAGTGATGTTGGGGGCACTTTTAGAACTCTAAAAAACAAACAATTTTATTTTTTGAAAGGTCAATTTGGACTTAAGGGTCAAAAGTTACAGCCATTTTAAGGTAAAAAAGATGCAAATTTAAACTTAAATATCTTGAAAAGGCGCAAGCCAAATTTTAAGCACTAGGTTGCATTTGAAAGAAGAGATCCAGCACTACTAACGCTGAAAAAATCTAAGGGGTGTTTTTCTTTAAACTCGAAATATCTCCATTTGAAAAGTCTAATTTTCAAGGGAAACCATATTTGACCACCCTTTGCTTTCAGAATTGAGTTAATGTGTCGAACAATCGATTTTTGGTTTTTTGATAATTTTACAAAAAAAACTTAACCCTGAATTGCCACGTTCAAAAAACTGATTTTTTAAGGTTTTCCAGATGCTTTCTATAAATTTGGTCGTAGAAGGCGTAGATTACGAGATAAAATTTTGGTGTCTTCGACAAAGTTGCTTAGATGGGCAAGCTCAACAGCTTTCTAGAAGACGAAAAAAATCCCAAAAATATTCCTGAAAAGTTAGATTTTCAAAATCACCCTAATAGTGAACCAACATAATTTTCAACCAAACCAAAAGTTGCCCTTTTCTATTTGCAATAACTCTTCTGAAGACACCAAAGCTCCAAAACTTCACCTTTTTTCGGAAAAGCTGTTTTCCACTTAATTTTGCGATCTGGACCACTGTGCATTGCCAAAACACCAAAGTGATTAGAAAATCTGTTCGCAAGATATTAAGAAGCGCAAGATTTGAATGGAAAACTACCAAAACTGTATGAAAACTTTTATGGATGAACCAATGATGTTAAATGTTCAAAAGTACATACTTTTGTATCATCAAATAAAAAAAAAATACAAAAAATAAACTTTTTTCAAAGTCTCAGAGAATTGGGTTCTTAAATTGAGTTCAGATTGCTGAACGACGATAGAGCTTATTTCGCTGAGCACAATGATACATTGTACTTGTTTAAAATGGTTTTTTGAATCAAATTTGAAAATAATAAAAAGATTACATACGGCTTTAGGACCCTGAATTTTAATGTGCTAAGAACTGATTTTTTTTTCAAACACTCAAAAGCACAACAATTTTTTGAATATTAAATTATTTGTTACATTTTGAATTTTGCATGATCTATAAAAATCTACTGCATTTTATTGAACATATCAGCTGAAAATTTGTCATAAAAAACGGTGAATCCTGAGCAAATTGAGTGCCATATAAATGGGTAATTCTCTACCAACTCACACGAAATCGGGAAAAGTTGCCCCGACCCCTCTTCGATTTGCGTGAAACTTTGTCCTAAGGGGTAACTTTTGTCCCTGATCACGAATCCGAGGTCCGTTTTTGATATCTCGTGACGGAGGGCGATACGACCCTTCCATTTTGAACATGCGAAAAAGAGGTGTTTTTCAATAATTTGCAGCCTGAAACGGTGATGAGATAGAAATTTGGTGTCAAAGGGACTTTTATGTAAAATTAGACGCCCGATTTGATGGCGTACTCAGAATTCCGAAAAAACGTATTTTTCATCGAAAAAAAACTAAAAATGTTTTAAAAATTTTCCCATTTTCCGTTACTCGACTGTAAAATTTTTTGGAACATGTCATTTTATGGGAAATTTAATGTTATTTTCGAATCTATATTTACCCAGAAGGGTCATTTTTTCATTTAGAACAATTTTTTTTATTTTAAAATTTCGTGTTTTTTCTAACTTTGCAGGGTTATTTTTTAGAGTGTTACAATGTTCTACAAAGTTGTAGAGCAGACAATTACAAAAAATTTGATATACAGACATAATGGGTTTGCTTATAAACATCACGAGTTATCGCGATTTTACGAAAAAAAGTTTTGAAAAAGTTACTTTTTGCGTTTCTCTTTGTTTCGTCGTCCGTGTCTGTCGCGGGTGACCATGAACGGCCATGATCGATGACGACCAACTATTTCAAAACTTTTTTTCGTAAAATCGCGATAACTCGCGATGTTTATAAGCAAACCCATTATGTCTGTATATCAATTTTTTTGTAATTGTCTGCTCTACAACTTTGTAGAACATTGTAACACTCTAAAAAATAACCCTGCAAAGTTAGAAAAAACACGAAATTTTAAAATGAAAAAATGACCCTTCCGGGTAATGTAGATTCGAAAAGTACATTAAATTTCCAATAAAATGACATGATCCAAAAATTTTTACAGTCGAGTAACGGAAAATGGCAGAGTTTTAAAAACTTTTTTAGTGTTTTTTTCGATGAAAAATACGTTTATTCGGAATTCTGAGTACGCCATCAAATCGGGCGTCTAATTTTACACAAAAGTCCCTTTGACACCAAATTTCTATCTCATCACCGTTTCAGGATGCATTTTTTTTGAAAAATACCTCTTTTTTCGCATGTTCAAAAATGGAAGGGGTCGTACCGCCCCTACGTCACGAGATATCAAAAAATGGACCTCGGATTCGTGATCAGAGACAAAAGTTACCTCTTAGAACAAAGTTTCACGCAAATCGAAGAGGGGTCGGGGCAACTGCTGTGTGAGTTGGCGGAGAATTACCCAAATATTTCAGTTGAACTTTTGCAATTTTGTAGAGAACTTACCTGCATGATGCTGCATCTGCTGGCTCAGCGAGAGCAGCGGACTCTGCGGTGGCCCCACCACGTCCAGCAGCTTGTCGTCGTCGTCCAGGCCCGCCAGCGCTGATATGCTGCTATTCGTTCGGTGGTCCAGCCCGGCCGGACCCCGCGACGAGCTGACCGAGCTCGGGCTGAGCTTGTCCCCGTCGCCACCAGCGCCGCCGCCACGCTGGCCCATCAGCGACTGCCGGAAGGCGGAACAGCTGGAAAGGGGAAAGGAACCACTTGAAAGTGTGGTTGATTAGGAATTGGTTCTTGCAAGGGTTGTTTGGGAATTGCGTGTGTTGTTTTTTTTTGCAACTCGGGGGGACCAACAAAAGTGAAAGAGAGAGAGAGAGAGTGGGCTACAAATCACCCAAAAATTAGCACCCTTCACGAAGTGGTGTTTACAAATTAGAATGTAACGCATGAGTTTCACCCAAAACTGCCAGTCATTAGGAAGTTCACCCTTTTTTTCTTTATCCACAAGGGTAAGGAGGGCAAACAGGGTGCTAATGATCGATTTCCCATGCCGGCGCCGACGTCGACGCCGTCGTTTTTGCCCTGGGGTGATTCTTCCCTCCCTAAATTTCGGTGATTCATGCGCGAGCAAATTGAAATAGTTGTTGTAATGCATACTCTAATGTTTCTGTTTGTCGCCGAGATAATTTATGCACTCTACAGTTGAGGCGAAACGCATCATGAATCGGCAAGAAAAAAAAACCCGATCCGGATGCTGGGCTACTTGCGGAGATAGAGAGAGGGAAAGAGGATTTAACCCACAAGTTTGCAAACAACCATGAGCGAGCAGCTTTTGAGTGTTGAGAAAATCTCGACCGACTTCAATTAGTCAGTCGCCACCCGACTGACACTGGCCGCACCGGAAGAAGTCGATGACAAATGGTGAGCGCGCGTGGACACGTGGCCGGAAGTGGAAGGCAATTTTGGAAGATTTGAGTTGGCACTTTTGAGGAAACCAGAAGATATGGTCTTCAATTCTTCCGGGAAAATACAAAATACGGTTTATTGATGAATTTTTTTAACTTTTTTTGCAATCAAAAATATTTCTTTTAACATTTTTTTAATTAAATTAATCAAAATACAACAAATCATTGAAAAGAAAAATCTAACAGAATTAAAATGATTTCAAATCATAGAGAATGAATTTCGTGTTAAAAGTAAACCGTAAAAATAACTTAAAAGACAGAATGTATTGCAATCGAGCACCTAACCTGACTCATTATCACTTTGACTTAAAAAAAACAGAGTCCTGGAAGCTGTCATAACAGAAAACAAACAATGAAGAGCTTTGACGGCAGTGAACTATAGAATCTATAGCAACTATCTCATCAATATATGGGTCATTCCATCTGAAGCGGAACAGCATTTGAAAATTATCCTCTCCGATCCTGCTCAAATTTGGCAGGGCTGTTGATACTATCAAAACATGCAAGAATCCCGAATTTCATCCAAATTGGACCACCTCCTCCATTTTTGTACCTCCCCAAAAATTCGACTTTTTGGCGATTTTTGAGCAAAACCCCTATTTTCAAACGGCGATGGCTCAGGAACCACAAATCATAGTAGGTCGGTCTTAGACTCAATTTTGAAGGAAATTGGACGTAGAATCCATTTCCGCGATCAAAATTTTGATTATTTTATTTTGTCTACCTGTATTGCGCAATTGAAAACTTTAAACGGCCGTATCTCAAAACACCCCATGTTATTTTTTTAATTTGACCTTACCATCGTATTCCCCGGCCAAATTTACATAAGAATCACTTATCGACAGAAATGAATATGTTTCGTTCCAGAGATATCGAATTTTAAAGTTTTGAGTTTTTGAGTTTACCTACATCAGCTTCATTCGCCGCATCTGCTGGAAGCATACAGGCGGGCTGTTTAATAACTGCCACCTGGTGTTCTGGGAGATGATTAATTTAATTTTTATTTTTATAATTTTACGCAAATATTTTTTCAAATAGCTAATACCTTGATCAATCTTTTTGTGTAAGGAATATTTATTGGGTTATTTTGAATGCACCGTTTTTACGTGTTGCTAACCGTTTTAGAGTACCCCCGAGGCCATGGGCCTAGGGCCTCTGTCATGGGCGGTAGCAAAATAGTGCCATTAAGCAAAACCCCCAAAATCTGATTTATGGATTAAAAGTTTGATCATATTAAATCGATTTTTATATTGTGAGCCAGCTCCATTTGATGGAAAGATGATTTTGGTCAAGGTACATTTAATTAAAAAATCCTTATACGTGTGGACAGCAGCCGTATTGTGTTCCAAGAATCCAAGAATGATAGAAGAAAAAAAAACATTGTTGTTCGGATGGTGTCGAAATCATCGCAACTAAATTTGGGGAATCAGCCGCTTGGCGGCAGATCAAACTTTGTATTTTTCTCAAATTTTTCTAACATTTTTCAGTTTTATACTTTCCAGAAATCCTTTTCCTACTCCTTGTGGTCGTCCTTCACTAGAGTACAATGTATCAACAAATTTTATTCATTTTAATTAATATTTTTAGATTTTACTAATCATGTATCGTGCACTTATTGTTCAGTGTTACTTTCAAGATCAATTGCATGTTACTGCTCGCCCTCGTAATCCAATTCTGCCCTTTACTGTGTGTCGTTATTGTTCTGTCCTGTGGGTTAGCACATAAATTCACCTAATTTTTTTGAGCAGATAAACATTCGCGATATTAAACTCGAGTTTCCTACAGTTATGCAGTTAATTTTTGCTCAATGGGATCAAGATTATTTATGACGAATTATTATTTCAATAAATGGCCAGGTAGCAGTTATTGATCAGCCCGCCTGTGTGCTTCCAGCAGATGCGGCGAATGAAGCTGATGTAGGTAATCTCAAAAACTCAAAACTTTAAAATTCGATATCTCTGGAACGAAACATATTCATTTCTGTCGATAAGTGATTCTTATGTAAAATTGGCCGGGGAATACGATGGTAAGGTCATAATAAAGAAATAACATGGGGTGTTTTGAGATACGGCCGCTTAAAGTTTTCAATTGTGCAATACAGGTAGAAAAAAATAATAAGTCAAAATTTTGATCACGGAAATGGATTCTACGTCCAATTTCCTTTAAAGTTGAGTCTAAGACTGACCTTCTATGATTTGTGGTTCCTGAGCTATCGCCATTTGAAAATAGGGGTTTTGCTCAAAAATTGCAAAAAAGTCGATTTTTTGGGGAGGTACAAAAATGGAGGGGGTGGTCCGATTTGGATGAAATTCGGGATTCTTGCATGTTTTGATACTATCAACAGCCCTGCCAAATTTGAGCAGGATCGGAGAGGGTAATTTTCAAATTTGCACTTTTTCGTGCACAGTTGAGATGGAATGACCCATATATTGAAAGACTTTCAAAAGCAATGATGTCAATATTTGAAAACCTATTTTATATGAAACTCCAAAATTTTATGATTTTCTAAACAAAATGAAGAAGCTTTCCAAAGTACTGATCGTACATTAAAGTATTACCCGAATACAAATTGAGCATTTTAAATTGGTTAGCTTGTAATTTATTATTAATAATTTACTTAATAGCTTAGAGATTTTGGAAAAAAAATTCTCTTCCGAGCAGACGATAATAACAAAATTCATGCCATTTCAATAACAAATACTGTTAAAATAACAGAAAGTGTTATGGAATCTTCTTGAAAAATCCATTTTGGCATAAGGGTTTAATAACAGACTAGGTTATCATAACAATTTTTTTATTGTTCTGTTATTGGTTGCAAACCCAAACAACTTTACAATAACATTTTTTGTTATGGTAGAATACCTCCAACTGTTATTGGGATGATCGGATTAGTTGTTAAAATAACAAAAAATAATAACAAAGATTTGTTCGAAGAATAATTAAAAATGTTATTGGTCTGTTATTACAATAACAATCCAATAACAAAAAAATCATAACGACGAATAACAAATCTTGTTATAAATATCATAAAATGTTATTCAACTAGTATTCTCAAATATCAATAAATGTTATTCCCAAGTTTTTTCCGTCTGCTCGGGTTGCCCGAATAAACTTCAGCGTTTACAGACTCTATCGATCAAATCAAATTTCAGAAAAGAGTTAACATAATATTTTCTTTAAATAAAATATCAGCATGAGTTCAATTTTGGCAGCAATAAACGAAAATTTAAAATTAATAGCAATTTCACCAAAATCCTAGAACTTCGGATGCCTTTCAATCAATTAAACGTTTAAGTTCGAGTAGAAATGTTGACATAGATACCGCCAAGACCGATGGTTTTCAATGGAGTCTTCTCATGTTTAGTTATTTTTTTCAAAAAATCAATTTTTCAAATAATTTATAAAGTTCCAATGTAAAATAGCTTTAGAAATCGCACCTTTCTTAAAAAATATCCTATTTATCCATATTTTGAAAAGAAAAAAAAAACGAAAGAGTCGTTCAAATGAGTGAACGAAAATGAGCGGCTTCTAAAAATGTCTATCAAAATTTTTGCGGTGAAAAAATATTGTTAAGAATAGTGAGAGTCAACAAAATTCGGATTATATTGCTGATTCATTCTACAAACATCGAAGCTTTTTTTCCAACAAGGTGTTCGTGGGTTATGGAGGACCCATATCAAGATATAAAAAAACTGTATCTTGAATTTAGATTCTTGATAACAGATTTTTGTGTCAAGGCGAAGTAGTGGTTGTTAGTTTGGACTTTACAGAAAAAATAATTACATTTTAATAACACATTTAATTTTTACAATTGTTGGAATTCTGGAAAAAATATTAACTTTCGAAATATCGACAATATAGTAGTTTTATTTGTACCCTGTAAAAATAACAAGGTAATATTACATCTGGGAAGAGGTGCATATTTTATGTCAGAAAAAAAGTGTAATTTTACCTCTGAAAATGTGTAATTGTATCACAATTCTGGTGTAATGTCACCTTTGCAGTCTACATTGAGGTGAAATTACATCATAGAAGAGTTTGGTTGCTTCCAAAATTCCACCTTCCAAATTTACCCATTTTTTTACTGTGTAATTTATGAAATACAAAAATAATTTAAATGATATCGAATAAATTTTAACGTAGGATTGTTCTTAGATAATTTACCAATATTTTGCGAAAATATATGGTGAAATTTGATGAACTCTAACATAACAGCTAGGGCTAGTGATTTTTTTTTTGCGATTTCATGGAAGCCGCGTAATCCGTAAAATTCGCCCCTGGCCGTGAAATTTGTGAAATACCGCGAAATTTGAAATATATAATAGTCGATAAATCGTTACTCAGTGCATTTAAGTTATATTTTTTAAATCAAACATTTTAAAAAATATTAACAAGCACATCAAAAACAGTTTACAAATAGAAAAGTAGTTCGTATCAGATCTGCAACTATTTTTAAAGATATTGCTCATTAGAATATTCAACAAAATGCAGACATTTTTTTTACTCCACAAAATTCCAAAAAGATTAAAAAAAAAAACATCTTGATTGATCTTTGGAAGAAATCGCAAAAAATAGCTTTTTTCATTTTTTATTTGATAGTAAGGCCGTTGAAAATATTTTTTGAAGCTTTTGTTCTTCGACTCCGACCAAAGCAGAGGAAGGGGGGGGGGGGGGGGCAACAAAATTAAAAAGTTTAAACATTGAATTTACGAGCCATGGTTTCAACATTTGAATGAACAAAGTGTTTAGAAATGCATTTTACACCTGCCCAGTTGTTTTGCAATCATTAGTTTCCAAAATACCTATGTATTGACGAAAATTTATTTATTTTTCAAAAAAAAAAAGTTTTTGCGGTGCTGTACATTGGAATTTTATAAAAATTCAAAATACTTTTAATCTAGCCCAAACATACTAAATATGATTATAAATGCAGAAAAATGCGTTTTAGATTGTTTGAAGTTGATTTGACATCTTTTTTCGTAAAAATTTTGAAGATTATTGAAAAAAAAAATTTTTTGTCCCCTGATTTTTCAAACCAATTTTGAAGGGGGGGGGGGGCTAAAGTTCATTGTAATAAATTAACGATATTAAACAACGAAGAACAAATTGTATTTAAATATTTTGAATATAAATTATGTGTTTTCCTTCAATTGATTTTGTTAAGTAATATTTATTGAAATCATATTTGTTAACCTTTTTGCAATGTTTTATATATTTCCTTGAATTATCAATAAATGTTGAAACTGCTTTTAATGAAGTTTTGCCTGAACGTTACTAAAAAACTAAAATTTTCCTATTGCCGAAATTAAGGAAAGCAAAACTAATATTATTTGCATTTATTTTAATGCTTCTAGTTTTGATGAATTAGAGGTTCAGAACGTGCTTCGTTTTGGAGGTATTCAAGCAAAACATTATTATAAAATCTCAATAAAATTAAAACAGCGGAATAATTAATTTTTAAGAGCAAGTCCACGAGCAAAGCATACCCATCTCGCATTAACCTCACCAATCTGCCTGAAATTTTCAGGGATTGTTTGTACATATAAAACTAGTTTCTGCCCAAAATATGAGCACTCTAGGTCAACGGGAAGTTGGCTAATCGGGACACAAAGTTTGAAGGTTTCAAAACGTCAAAATTCTTAAAAAGGCTTTAACTTAGGCAAAATTCAATTAAATTTCAAAATTCAAAATGCAGGGGTCCCCCGAGCAAAATTTACAACCGTTAGCCCTGTTGAAAATGTAATGTTACAATATCCCAATGTCGCCATCTTACATTGCACTCAATCAAATAATTTTGGAGAATTTTTTTAGTTATATTTTAGGTCAGGAACTTAAATTTTGATAAAAAAATCTAACTCGATTAAACCAACCAACGATTTTTTTCTGCCCAATCTAAAATCATGACGAAGTTTAAACTTGAGGGTCTCCACAATCACGTACACCTTGAATATTAAAAAAAAAAAAAATAGAAAGGAGGAATGGTTTTTCTCTAAAGCGACAAACCACTCTGATTCTTTATCCAAACTTTGGTGAAAAAATATTTGACTCAACCTGAAACTCACGTGATTCTGGTGATCTTAAAGTTAAAATTTCCCTATGAAATGATTTTAAGAAAAAATGACGAGTACTTTGGGTAATTGAGTACGTACTTCGTCACTAAGTAAGCATTGAATTTTTAAATGGCGATTGGACTTAATTCTCGATCAAAATGTTACTTTAAGATTTTTTTAATAAAAGATCAAAATTCAGCGTTCCAACCCTTCGTTTAAGATCAATCTTCTAAAAAAACCTTAAAAATATTGTTCAAAAAAAGTTTTGTTTGAAATAACTAATATTCCGTTTGCAAAACCTTCATTGCGTAACAGCTTCAGCACTCCCCAATTAAATTACAGTTTAATGAGTTTAACATTTTACTTTAAACATGCACCCCTTTTTTTGGCGTGCCCCCAGTTTAACACTCGCTCACTTTGGGGGTTGGTTAATAAAATTAATTTCGCTTAAAACTGTCATCAAGAGGAGAGCGAGCTCTTTCGTCGTCGTCGTCGTCGTCGTCGTCGTCGTCGCCACCGCCGATCGATGCTGGTTGCACCCGGCTTACTTTGATCGGTAACAAATTAATTATTTATGGAAATTAATTAAAAGTCATTTAATATTCCTGTTGAGTTATCGCGCGTACGGGGATGAAGTTGTTTTCCACAAAATTTAACTCACTAAAAAGTACAAAAAAATGAGTTCAACACGAGCACATCTGAGTGCCAGCGCCAAAGGTTAAGTGCAAAGTAATTAGATTAAACATGTCATCGAGCAGCGAGGAGGCTTGTACTTGTACTTATTTCGCATTACTTTTGCACAACGGCGCTTTTGTCACTTCTTTTTGACTTGCGTCGTCACGTCGAAAGGCGCAAGGTTACGCGATGTCAATGTAATGAGACGCGGTGTGCGACAGCTGCTGATTATAGTTGTTCAATTTAAGCCACTGAACATTGTCATTTTTGGAAAGTGGTAGTTTTAGTGCAAATTAAGTTTTCTAGTTAACACTAATGACACGTCATGTGGTCTCAGCCATCAAACTGTAGGTATTGACGAATTAACAGCCTACTTGCACAATCTGGCAGTAGGTTAGCAAGCTAAGGCGCGATATCTAGCTTGGAACGACTCGGTTGGGTGTTGAGATCTCACTAACGTATTTTTTTGTATTTGTGGTTAAAATTGAGTTTCGTAACTTGCCCCCAACCTTCCCCCGTTCGATTGTTTGATCGAACCGACCCAATTCGTGTGCGTTCTACGGACCAGAAAAAAGGGTTATTCTTTATATTGAATAAATATGCAGATTTCGGCTCACAAAACGCGCGAATTCTAACACGAAACTTTATTGCCCGGATGGTAACGATTTCATGAACGTTATGGCGCGCTACCGCGTTTGCGATACCTTTTTTATGGCACCTGTGTGGTGAATGGCTAGCAACACCCTGTCACCGGTTCTTCTTTTTTTTTGCTGGTTTGGCCCCATAAAACAAAAATCACACTAGCTAACAAAAGTATCACTCTTGCGTTTTTATTGCGCACGTAACCCTTTTAGTTATATAGGGTAAACGGACAATTTTATGGACGTTTTGAGGCACAATCTTCAAAATTCCGTTGTTCTTTTGTTTTAACACTTTTTGTAGCAATAAAACATATTAAATTATTATTTTTGAAAATTTAATCTTCAAAATATCTAAAAAATTGAAACTACACTTGCGCACATCTCCAATCCAAGCAACCAGCCCAGCCCGTTTTGTCAGTCAATTCGAACATTTTATTCGATTTGCGCGCGCCCAGCCTGGTTTCGCCTGCTTTGATGTTTTTGGGCGCGCTTTTGATGGTGAACGAGTTAAACCACGCCGCACTCACGACACCACTTTGAATTATGATTTATTCATGACGACATCGACAGTCGAGAATTTTTCGGCGATGGTTTCAATTTGCATGCAAAGGTAAGGCGGGAAGAACACTTTTTAACGTAATATTATTTTTTGAAGTAGATTTACTTTGTTCAAGAAATTTCCCAATATTATCTATTACACTCAAAGTAATTTTAAAGCTCTCAAAGAGTATCCTTTCCAGCCTTCTATCCAGTGAAACCCATCGCCAGCTATAAATCACGTTTTAACAAAACAAATAAAATAAATAGCCCAATTGACGCTGGTGCCCATTAGAAAATTACTTGAAATCCTGATACCACTTCCCAGAAGTGACTCTCTCGCGGGTGATAAAACTCACCCTCTCGAGTATCCGTTATCCTATTCCCGATACGAGAAGCATCGGCAACAATCATCGTAAATTACTCTTTGCTAGGGGTTGCAGCAAACGGTGTCACCACACACTCGGCTAGGCTGCGTCCCAAGTCATTTAGAGGCCACGTGGCAACTCGCAACGACAGCTCAATTCGGGTGGTGACCGACGTCGCGACGCCGACGTCCTCTATTTGTTATGGCTGCGAAAATGGTAATCTTTTGTTGTGATTACTGGTGGTACAATTGAATCAATTTGGAGTGAATTACTGGGCTTGGGTTGAAAGGATTCCACTTTCGACACAGTTCAATTCATGGTATCATGAATTTTCTTTTCAAAAAGTGGTTGAATAAAATATGCATTATATTACTTGTCACATTTTTACATATTTTTCAGGTAAGGAATCTGTGCACGGAGAAAAATACGTTCCGAAAATTGTTAACAAGCCTTCATGAAAATTTGAACCACGCCTCAAGTGTTCAAATTCTAAATAACAGTTTAAAATAAGCTTTTTCAAATCGATGCCGGTGATTCCTATCTAGATAGTACAAAAGAGCACACGGGCATCGAAACGTAATTAACAAGGTTGTTAAGAGACCATCCATAAACCACGTGGACACCCCAGAGGAGGGGGGGGGCAGGAGAGGAGAGGGGGGTACAGCGATTGACCACGCTCCATACAAAAAAGATTTTTTTTGTATGGACAATTGCCCACGAAGAGGGGGGAGGGGTTGAGATTCTTGAAAAAAGTGTCCATGTGGTTTATGGATGGTCCCTAAAGATAAAATTATCAAGGCGATCATTCTAACGGTAATTCGGGACGATAACAATTTCTAATAAATAACCTTTTTCGAAAATACTTAAATTTTCATGACTTGTAGTATGGGTATCAAACGAAACAGAATTTATATGAATTTTCAGTTTATTAGAGTTTTTTTTTGTTGAAACACTAAAATTTTAACAAAATACTGTATTTTTAAAAAATACTAAGATTTTCAAAGTTCGCAAAGAAAGCTACATTTTGAACTTTTTTTTTGTAAATCACTATTTTTTTTACATGGCATCAACATTTTTTTTTTGAAATACTCAAACTTCTATAATTTGCAATATGTATGGGTATCAAACAAGGCAAAATTTTATATGAAGCATACAAAATTTGAATGCATGTTTGAAGCATGCAAAATTTCGTTACGTTTGATATCGATATTGCATATTTTTAAAATTTGATTTTTTTTTTCTAAAAATACGGTATTTTGTGAAATTTTAAGTATTTTCTACAAATTATTTTTTAACAGAGTGAAAAAGCAGACACAATTTCGCTTCTTTTGATACTTCTTTTTGAAAAGATCGAAAGATTTCACGAATGTGTCATATTTTAACATTGTAAATCGGACAATTAGTTGCTGAGATATCGACATAAGAAAATGGTAAAACAACCTTAGAGTTGTTGGTGAGACTTAGAAAATATCGATTTTCTTGTTTTTAAACCTTTGCACATGGCAATATCTCAGCAACAAAGGGTCGTTTCATTAAATTCCGAAAAAGCAAAATATAGAGAATTTTCTCAGCTATTCAAAAATATTTTTTTCATAAGTAGGCAAACATGGGCACTATTCTTTAAAAATCAATAACTGGACTATTTTGAAAAAAGTTACATAAAAATGGATATAACTTGAAAACGGTGCACTTTATCAAAATTTCAATAAAGTACTTTTTGATTGCAAATTCAATTTTACATCGAAAAATGAAATTGAAAAATTTTTGCGATTTTTTCGATTTTTTGAAAAAAATTGTTTTGATTCAAAAAATTATAACTTGGTCAAAGATTTTTTGCCCATTCTGGAAATTTCTGAAAAGTTGGCATTTTATGTTCTCTAAAACATATCAAAAATTAAAAAAAAATTAAAAATAGTGTTTTTTTGCAAATCAAGTTTTAGACAAAAAGTAAAATTAAATATCACCAAATTTGTTTAACGTGTATTATTTTTTTCAGTGTAGTTGAAATCGATCAAAAAGATCCTTCAAAAGATACAGATTTTTGATTTTTCACGTATCATTTTTGTACGGACAGCTGCCAAATTTGTATGGAAAATTATATGGACAAACTAATTGTTGGGTCGCGGACCCTATTATGACATAATTTTGTATTACCCCCCGGTCACGCAGTGTTTCCCTCATTGACCGCTGGGAGCGCTAGTAGGTTGACAGTACAGACTGTCACGTTTGTTATTGTTTATCTTCGTGATGTTATTTCTGTGATTTAGATTTAAGATTTCGTATTTTGTATAATTGTGAAATAAAGTTCTTCTGTGTTGAACCTCCGAGGAGGCAGGTGGCCTCTCGGAGCCTTTAAAACCACCGTGTTTTACTTGTTCGGTGAGAAAAGTCTGCGTCCGCCATCGTCCCTGAAGCTCCACCGTCGTCCGTGAGTTGTTGGTTCCGGCAGTCCCGCAAAGAGTTAGAACACAACGTAGGGACTGGCCGATTGGGCCGAACACTAATGATGCAAAATGACTTCTTTGGGCATACCGAAGGCACCAAAAAAGTTTCAGCCGGATTAAAAAATACAAAAAATAAAATTAAAGAAAAATGAACGATTCCGTACAGAACTGCTCATTATGTAAATTATTGAAATCCCAATTATGTAATTAGGGACCATCCATAAACCTCGTGGACACTTTTTTGGGATTCTCGTGGACAATTTTCCATACAAAAATAAACTTTTTTGTATGGATCGTGGACAATCGCCATACCCCCCCCCTAAAGTGTCCACGTGGTTTATGGATAGTCCCTTATGTAAATTTTTAAAATGTGAGCATCTTAAATTAACACGGTATTTTGTAATTTTTTTTGTCAATTTCAAAAAACTCTAAAGAAGTAAAAAGGCATTCAAAATTTCGCTTAGTTTGATACGCAAACTGCAAACATTGAACATGTCAGTAGTTTCGTAAAAATACGGTATTTTGTGAGCAATTTTGATTATTTATGCTTTGAAACCTACTACATTTTCAAAAAATATATTTTTTGTTGAAAGTAATGAAAATTCAACACAGTTTTGCTGAAATAAGTCGATTTTAGAAAGTTTTTATAAATGAGTTATCATCCATTATTGGCGATAAGATTATCGCCGATAGTTTTATCGCAATAACCCGACGATGATAAGCATTCCCAAGTAACATTCTAGGCTTTATCAAAGCTGTCACAACCGCTACAAAACCAAAACCAACAATAAAACCCCTTAGTCGTAACAAACTCCCCAGAACCTTGATATAAATCCCACTTAAAACCCTTAAGGACCTCCGCAGAAGGTTGTCACGGCCTTTTTATAAAACCTACATAGGAGTTCAAGCTTTACAACATCCTCAAAGCCATGATAAAACCTTTGTTAAAACCTAGTCAGGAGTTAAGGAAAAATGACATTTCATACGTCTTCAAACGTCTTATGCCCAATAGGTTTTATTTTGGCAAAAAATAAGTCTTGGTCTTACCAAATGATAAAATGGAGATGGTTCGCAAAAATGGCGATGATAAATAATAGATATTGGAGGTAACCAAAATAATTTGAAAGCTTATTTCTCGCAATTGGTGGCTCAAATACAGCTGCGGTTGAAATTTTATTGAGAAATCTAGGGGAGATAGAGCCGAAAAAAAAACTCGCTTCATAAAAAAATCATTGTTTTGTAATCATAGTTTTTATTGTTCAAAAATATTTTACTGCAATTCTTTGAAAAAAAAAATGATCAAATTATTTAAACATCCATCGCAATATTAATTATATGAGAAATTCAGCATAAATGAGTGTTTTCGTCAAATTTAAATCAAATTTCTCAGTTCTAAATTTTTTCAACCAAGATGGCAGTCAATCACATTCAATCAGAACACGCGTTTAGCGCAACCCGGGAGCATGTTGACAGCTCCCATACAAACTGAGCGTACCCCTTTTTGTGGGCCCAGTGGGCCTAAGATGGCGGCCTTCGTTATTTTCTAGCCAAACTTTTGAAAATGGCGAATAGTTTAAATAAATATAGTTTTTGCCTTGTTTCGGTTTAAAACGACAAAATAAGCAGTATGGAATCATTTTCTTAAAAAACTTGTTTAGAGATACCCCATGTTCAAATATTCAGCAATTCCATTTGAAAAGAGCCTAAACCAAAAAAAAAGTTCTCCGATCGGGCTCAAAATTTTTCTGGGGGTTCCTTGGCCAAAATAATTAGACCCGTATTTTTTTGTTTTGCCATTAGTTCGTGCTAGGGTGGTTCAAAAAATCAATTTTTCGCAAAACCACTTTTTCTAAAATCATATCTCCGCGCCATTTCATCCGATTTTAGCTGTCTTAGACGCAAAGAAAGGTGATGAGTTTGCTATTTGGGAAAAATAGTAAAGTTCAAAATCTAGCTTAACTATTGAAAAGTCGTATGAAAACTTAAAATGGCGTTTTGACCGTGTCTGGACCAAAGAGCCTATGTCTGAAAATATTTTTATCGGATTCCTCGGAAAATTTCACATAACATATCAAAATTGGCGATGTCGAACCGTACGTTTCGAGATATGATTTTGAAAAAAAACTGCGTTTTCGACGCGCCACGCGCAAAAACGGAAAATGACGAAATCGGCAAAATCAACTTTTTCCACTAAAACTGCGATAACTTTAAAATTTCAGCGATGACCTATAGATGTTATGGTACCAAAAGTTGCGTCTCTCAATTACGAAAATTTTGGTACCCAGACATGTATAGGTCATCGCTGAAATTTTAAAGTTATCGCAGTTTTAGTGAAAAAGTTGATTTTTGCCGATTTCGTCATTTTCCCGTTTTTGCGCGTGGCGCGTCGAAAACGCAGTTTTTATTTTCAAAAATCGTATCTCCAAAACGTACGGTTCGACATCGCCAATTTTTGATATGTTATGTGAAATTTTCCGAGGAATCCGATAAAATATTTTCAGACATAGGCTCTTTGGTCCAGACACGGTCAAAACGCCATTTTAAGTTTTCATACGACTTTTCAATAGTTAAGCTAGATTTTTGGAACTTTTACTATTTTTCCCAAATAGCCAAACTCATCACCTTTCTTTGCGTCTAAGACAGCTAAAATCGGATGAAATGGCGCGGAGATATGATTTTTAGAAAAAGTGGTTTTTGCGAAAATGACGAAAATTGCCATTTTTGAACCACCTAGCACGATGTAGGCCACCCTAATGGCCAAACAAAAAAATACGGGTCTAATTATTTTGGCCAAGGAACCCCCAGAAAAATTTTGAGCCCGATCGGAGAACTTTTTTTTTGGTTTAGGCTCTTTTCAAATGGAATTGCTGTATTAGTCTAGAACAGATGAAGTGAGCGTGCCGTGAAATTTCCATGTAAATTTCGAGTTGCGTAATTAATGGGCGGACTCCGAGTAGGCCCACTGGCCATCTTTCGGTGAATATGCGCAACTCACGAAAACTGTCATCTTAGGGTCCGGCTGGTTTAGCGCCACATTTATGCAATGCTAATTTGCTGCGTTAAAAGCTTTTTCAGGAGCTTGTGGTTTTATGTAAGCTTTTTGCATGGCTAATGGCACATGACAGCTAAAACACCCTTGGTTTTGAAGAAGCATGCGATAAAACCGTTTGGCATGACATTGCCATTGAGTTTTGAGGACTCTCTTAAAACTTTCATAAAACCTCATTGAAAGCCATTTGGCTTTTATTGTGACAAGGTTGTATGACCAAGGCATAAAACCCTGTTAGAACCTATTGGTTAACAAAATGCTACTATGAAACCTTAATAAAACTAGGTGGTGGCTAGTTGGTTTAAAAATGTTACTTGGGTTATCGACAACCTTGGTAATTAAGCAAGAAACGGCTTTTTGGGTAGCCAGCTAGCAGATTGCTGTCAAAAGTTTAGCAAAATAAACTGTTTAAAAAGTGAAAAACAGCTGTTGGGCTGGAAACAGGAATGAATAAATATCCACCCAAACATACTAGGATTTCTCCTGCCAATGCTGTTAAGTACTACCATGCATGCAGTAATGTGCTAAAAATCACTGCTGCAATTTACATCACAAAACTATCCCAATCACTAACTCAAGTGCCAATTTCTTCCACACTGCAAATTCTCACCGGATAATTTCGTTGAAATTTTCATTTCCAATCGGAAAAACACCACCGTGGCCCAGGCTCGGCAATCAGCAAGCAATTTTCCTCCCGAATAATGAATATCCCTCGTAGCTCGCTTCATGGGGTCGCCACCACACACAGTGAGCGGGAGATAATACGAAAATTACACCATTCAGCCCGGGTTCGAGTTTTCCTCCGGAGGAATTCATAAATAAATAAATATTTAAAGGAGAGACTGACAACCTCACACACACGTACGCGTTTTACGCGCGTCGCCGCCAAACGAGGTTCAAACAGGTCGAATAATGTGAAAATTACAAGGCAGAAAATGTGTGTAATACTTTTACCTTCCACCTCCTCCCACCCGGCCACGTGGTGATGAATTCGATTTTCATGTGTATCCTGGCAGGGTGCCGGCTCGTGGGCGTTCCTAGCGCCTGTCTGCGGTAATTTATCACACAACATATCTTTACCGACTTTTCCGACTTTTCTTTCTTTTTTTCGACTAGTAAGGGTGGCTAATCGTAATTTAACTAGTGTATAATTTACAGCTTTCCAGCTCGGCTTGGCTGGTGGGAAAATTGCTGGAAAATTCAAGACTGCAACTCTGTACCTTTCGTGAAGTTTGAGCAGGGGGAAAATAAATTCACCACTCGAGCGGAACGGTCGTGAAGTGAAAAAGGAAAAAAGGCTTTCCTCACAGTGAAGTGTGTGTGTGTGTGTGCGAACACGTGGAATGTGCACTTGGAGTCTTGAAGCTCGCTCTCTCTTGGAATGCACCGTGGAATGCAGCCAAGTGTTGTGCAAAATGAAATTCTTCCCAACTTCTGTGTCGTAGAATGCCGTGAGATTTGGGGTGGGTTGGGGTGGACTCGAGGATGGCAGGAAGGAATTTTTCCGTTCAAAATTGCCACTTGAAAAACGCAGTGTGCGGTGAGTTGCAGTGGTTTTGGAACTCGGCGCTCAACTTTTTCATCAACTCGACTCTCTCCTAGGTTGGCCATGGAATTTGGTCGTCACGCGTGTTTGAAAAAAGGGGCGTACGCGCGCGCCCAGGTGTAATTTATCAACCGCCTACTGCGTGCCACGTGGGCTGCCAGGTGGTTTCGGGTGGACGAATCTATTTTCTTGATCACAAGAAAGGATGCTCCCGACGAATAAAGCATGCAAATTTATGCGAATGAAAATTTATAGCCACGAAAAGCGATGTCCTACTCCTTCTGTATTTGCGGCGTCGTTGAAGGTGGTGGTGGCGTTAGCATCATCACACGTTTCAGAATTATCCTGCTTGTGGTGGAATACCCAACGGAAACTATTCACTCTGTTCGCTTTTCACTCGCTCTCCAGTGTTTGTCAAAGGCGCCAGAAGCATAAATCAGCATAGCAAATCGTGAAAACTCCCACTTTCACGAACGCTTTCTAAAACCGCGCGAGTGTCGTCCCCGACGTGTAGTTCATGGAAATCCACCCCCCTCCTCAACCACCCCCTGCTTCAAGTGTCTGCGTGTGTGTGAGACGCTAAAGTCGACAGGAAACTCTACGGCTCCCGGACCGGTGTCGTGTCTGGGCTGTGCTTCTGGAAAAAAGCAGCCTGAAACTGATATCATGATGATGTGTAAAAAGCTTATATATTGGGTGTGGTTTAATTTGCCACAAATTTGCATACTACACGGGGTAGGTTTACTTTGAGAGACGGTGTGGAAAAGGAGATATTTTGGGTGGAAAAACTAAGTAAGTCCATGCAACAGCTGCAAAAATTCAGATTTATTAACATTTTTAAAACTAATCATTAACAAATTTGTTGGTCTAAGTTTTTTTCAACGTGCTTCAAAAATAGACATTTTTGAAAAAAACCTTTTTTTACGGGTTGAATCTCATTTAAAAATGAAGGGGGGAGCGCCAGTTCCTGTTACGTCCAATCAAGCTCATATTTGGGATTTGGGCTCAGTATGCTCACCAGAACAAACCCCTGAATGTCCGCCAAAAAGTCAATTTTGTTACATCCTAATCTATAGATATTTTTTATTAGTCTATATATTAATTTAATTAGAAAAATGGAGAATTTTTGATTTTCTTTCCAAAAAATATTTAACCATTTTTCAAAAACTCGTATCTCCGGTTGCAACATTTTTTTCGAAAATATAAAATATGCATTTTGAAAATATAGAATACTAAAATTTGAAAGTTTTTTTCTAGTGTAAAAACCCCTTTATTGAGAAGTCTTAATAATAACCTACAATTTTGCCGAAGACACCGAATCAATAAGATAATCCTATCTCAAGAAACAGATTTTCAAACATTCACATGCCCTTTTTGTATGACCAGTCCTCAAAATAGTATGAAGCCTTGTATGCAGGGTTGCCACGTCAAAATCAAACTGATAATTGAAAAATAGTCTGGAGAAAAATGACAGACAATAATCTATCCATTATTAATTGGAAAGGGGACGGAATATAGTAATCAATTCAATTGTTTGTAGAATTTCATGGTTAATGTACAATATTAAAATCTAAAGAATGCGAATTTATATAGAACTACTCTTCTAAGAAAACAATTCAATGGAATACTGTAAACCGGGGTGACTTTGATAGGATTTCACTTTGTTTTTGGAATATTTTCCAACAGGTAAGGTTTTTCTTAGGATTATTATTTTTAAAACATGTACTGGGCATTTTTTCGAAAAATCGGCCCCGGCAAAAAAGATATGCGTCGCACCTCGCGACGCCCGAGACGCCATTTGATTTTGCTGGGACTGATTTTTCGAAAAAATGCCAAACTTTGAAGGTCTGTACCGAGCTCCAGGATGCTCCAAACTTCAATGTTATATATCCCAAAAGATGCGCAAGGATCTGGCCTACACGCCAGTGATGTTTTTGGTAAACGTATTGGTGGCCAAAATGCCTCAAAAAGTGACATTTTTGAAAAAATCTTTTTTTACGTTAAAATCCCATTTAAAATTGAAGGGTGGAGCGCCAGCTCCTGTTACGCCCAATCAAGCTCATATTTGGGATTTAGGCTCAGTATGCCCACCGGAACAAACCCCTGAATGCCCGCCAAAAAGTCATTTTTGTTACATCCTAGTAGGCACACAATGTCGAAGCACTATTTTGGAAAAAAAGTTTTTTCAAAAGTTTTTAGAAAAATAGTTACGTTAAAAATTCTTAGTTTAAATTCCGGGGTTACATTGATAATCATAGTTTTTCTCTTCAAACTTTATTTGTACGTTAAATGTACCATCACTAAAGTAGCTGATATAGTTTTAAAGAAAAAAAAATACAATATTTATATTTAGTTATCTAAGTTTATAACTCGGGTATGTTTTCAAAAAGCCGTAAGAGCCATTGGTAAACAAAGCACTTTTTACATCGGTATTCGACCTACTTACGATAAACCAATTTCAAGAATGCTTGAGATTGTTCATCTACACGTCCTTCAAGTGCCCTAAACTAAAAACAAATGAAATATTTTTGCAATTTGAAGAAAAACGAAAATTAGTGTCGGAGGTCACTTACGGCTTTTTGTAAACTCACCCGAGATAAGCTTTTTAACAAAATACATATAAATTTTAGGTAAAATTGTTAAAAAGTAGGAATTTAGCCTGAAATTTGTTAAAACTATTTTTTTTCAAATAAAATTATCGATTTATATTGTATTTTATACTGGATTCGAAGCAAGAATCACAAGTTTTCAAATTTTCCATGAAATTTGTTCAACTGAAATTGCTTTGGGCAAGGCCCAAACATATAAAAAAATAGTGTTTTTTTGCAAATCAAGCTTCAGTGACAAAAAGTTAAATAAAAAATCAGCAAAAAATGTTTTACCGTGTATCATTTTTTTCAGTGTAGTCCATATCCATACCTACAACTTTGCCGAAGACACTAAATCGATCAAAAAATTCCTCCAAAAGATACAGATTTTTCAATTTTCATAAATCATTTTTGTATGGACAGCTGCCAAATTTGTATGGAAAATTATATGGAGAATCTAATGATGCAAAATGGCTTTTTTGGGCATACCGAAGACACCAAAAAAGTTTCAGTCGTTTTAAAAAATACAAAAATTAAAATCCCAAAAAAAGTAGATCGATGTCGTGGAGAATTGCCTTATAGTTACAAACATTTTAAACTTTGCAAAATTTTATGAAAAGTTCTTCTTGAGGTATTTTGAAAACATCTCCGTAAGTATTTTAATTGTACTCTTCATTTTGCGAAACAATCGCAAACCTATGAAAGGCTTTCAAAGTCATCCCGTTTTATGGTCCTTGGTGTATTGGCTTCAGTTAGCCCACCTTTAAGCGACCATGACCATTTACATTGTAATTTTGAATTTGTTGAGGTGTTTTTTTTTGTTGGGTTTAGAACCACTGCGATATATTGCGGTGCATTACCACAGTAGTTGAATCAATTTGAAACAATTTGCAATTCTTTATACCCAACTTGAATTTACTTGCTGAACAAGCTTAAATTTAGATGCATTTAGAACTACAGTCACACCCTGAAATTTGAGTCCCAGAACAATAAACAATAACAATAAGATATAAGTCTAACGTTTGGACAAATCTCGACAATTTTCAATGGCAATGTTTGCTTGAGTTATCTAGGTTTATCTTATATTTTATAAGAAAATATGTTGAAAATTTTCCAATTCCATATAGTTAGTAGAATTTTAGTTAGGGGTTTTTTGATTTATGATTTTGATTGATGATCCTTTGCTAAAACATTGATGGAATTACCAGAAAATCAAGGTATGTAGATTAGTAAGGTAAGGCGGGATTTCGCAGCTGTCAAAATAGTTAGCACGAAACCCGGATTTAATATGGAGATTTTCTGAAAAGTGAAATTTTGTCCATTTTCCGGGCTAATTTCACCGTTTTTTTTCTTTAGGGTTGTTAAACATTCCAAACTGAACCGAAAAACGTATTTAGTTGAATTTACTTTTTTGAAAAAAAACATTTGTGTCTCCAAAGCGTATTTCGTTTCAGTTTGGCATGCTTAAGAACCCTAAAGAAAAAGAACCGGTATAATTAGCCCGGAAAATGGTAAAATTTTCACTTTTCTGAAAATCTGTTTTTTTTTTTTTGACAGCTGGAAAACCCGCCTTATCTTACTAATCTACATACTATGCCAGACAAGGTTGAAAAAAAATCACTTCAAGCGAATAACGATTGCCTGAAGAAAGGCCCTCTGAGTATGCTTCGATCGTTTCTTTCCCGACTGACACTTGATCGCTGGCTGTGGCATAGACGAATAAAAATTTGAATGATTGGGTTTAGTCGTCAACTTGCTGCGATCTGATTATAATTTTCCCCATTTAACACCAGCAGTCATGGGTTGTTACAATCATCGTCTGCACTCTTGACTAATGACAGCTAGTCGTGGCAATTTGAGAATAAAGATTATTCTTAGAAGTCTTATTCGTGAGGTGTAACAGGCAGCGATTAATCGCCAAATTAATCATAGTCGTCGGATTTTCAACACTGATGCCAGACAATATAATACTAACCACCATACCCAGCTTGCTTGCAACTAATTGTTGTATGCAACTTTACACAAGATATTTGTATGCAAGATATATTTACTAAAGGAATGACATCTAGTGGAGAAATGACACAGCAGTTGAGCATCCTACAATTTGAAATCAATTCAAAGAATTCAGTTTAAAATATCCCAAATTCAGCACACCGTCAGCCCTTTCGTCAAAGGGATGAGGTGGGGTTCCTCGAAGCTCAACACACTACGGTGGTAAGGATACAACACCGCACCACACCGAACACTCCCGTTGTGTTGCCAGAGCAGTGAATCGAGATGGGGCTCTCGACACCATCCGTCCGTCCGTCCGCCGTTTCATGGGCACCACCCCGAGGTTTTCCACGGACACGGACACTTTTCACGTTTCAGTTCAATTAAGATAGATGTGTGTGTGTGTGTGCAGTGTACGGTGTACGTGGCCACGCGAGTCATCATCCTCGTACGTGGAAACCACACTCCAACGGGGAGGGTTTTTCGCGCGCGGACCCAGTCCAGGAGCACGTACCGACGGTCGTTCCGGGGTGTGAGGCCATAATTTAGACTATCAGCACCAGCGGACAGGAACTTGAAAGCGGCGGAACCACGGCAGAAAAACGGTTGTAGCACCTCCGAAAGTGCGCGAAACCACCGTCCGGAGTGCCGGTTCGTTCAGTAAAGGGAGGAGTCGAGTTTCGTGGCAGGACTTGTTTGAATTTTAAACAGGTACACCACCTAACACTGGAGCTATAGTGTGCTGCACACGCTAACTAGCGAGGGTGAGTGCAAATAGTGTGTGCAATCATTGTGAATGGTGATGGCACAGCCAGCAGGAGCATCACCTTTTGGGAGGGATTGCGGACAGTTCTGATGGTGATCGCTGGAACAGCATTCATGTGAAGGACGCCTGGAGTGAAATGTTTTCATAATTTACGGTATTATGACACGGGGAAGATTCCGCGAATCGTGATGACGACGTGTCTGGTTCTAAATGCACTTGCACCGCGGCGCCTCTATGCGGTTCAGATGAACCCGAAGCAACGAAGCGTCCGAGAGGGAAAGGGCCTCAGACTGGGAGTAAAAAGGTCTTTCCTCTCAATTCTGTGAAGATTCAATGAAGTCGCATAGTAATCGATTTCCGCAGAAGATCGATTAGATGTAGCTCTAAGGAAAAACGCATCACCCTATCAAACGTTTACATCACCATAAAAGCAAATAGACAGTGTGCGGGCCCACATGTGACCAATTTGGACAAATTGGTCACCACCGCCGCCGTATCTTCCCTAAAAGCAACGCAAAAAATCAAGAACTCATTCCAGCACAGCATCTTGATTTCGGACGGTCAAAAGTACAAAAACCGGCAGCAGAAGCCGAACCGAAGGGGCCGAAAATTTGCAGTCGTTCGATTTCCCCGGGCCCCGGAAAAACCCAATGTTGCGTACAAATGGGGGGTAACTTTGAGTTTGTAACTCGATTCATTTCCCATCCAAGAGCGAAAAATGCTCGGAAGGGGAAAAGTTGAAAGTTGCCGGCAGCATCCCGTAGACTTCCGAGAGGATTAAGAAAAGGCGATCAATGATGGTACTGGAATTGATTGCTTTTCTTCCACTCTGATGCCCCTTTTCGGGGTTGGGTTTCTTGAACTGGACAGCAGGTAGAGAGAACGGGGTTCCCCACCCTATCATGATGGTAAATAGGATTAGGAAGGATCTGATAATTGATATCGAAGTATTTATATTTGCTCTACCCAGGAGAGAGAGGGGTGACCCTTGTTTTGTGGGATGTCCAGCGCGAGCCGGAATCGATCGGAACGAATATTGAGTTTTTTTTTGTTTTTGTGTAATTTTTACTCTCAAATTGAAGCAGAAATACTTTCAGGAGAAGAATCAACATTCGTCTTCCCCTAAGAAGGGAAAAACATCCACACCAAAACAAAATTGCAAATAATCACATATTTTCATGTTTTTACTCTCTTCCAACATTACTAAAATTACACCAAAGCTCACCGAAGAAAGGTGCACGAGCAAAAGTGGCGAAATGACACATGTTTTCACTTGCACTTGCAAGTCATGTTTTTGTTACAGTTTTTGCGCGTCAAACCTTGTCCTTTTTCCGTTGCTTGGCGCCACTATGTCACCTGTGTGTGTTGTAACATCGGGTATTACACCGCAAAAGCGCGCAATGTTTCAGTTTAAGGTGAACTTTTTTAATCCAAAACACAAAAAAAACCTGATGGTTTGACATCGTTTGTTGTTAATTTTTAGTTTGACACCTGTCAGATTTTCGAACTTCTTCAATTGTTTTCTTTTGATTTTAATTTTTAGGTAAGAAAATATCTGAAGTTTTTTTTTTAAGGTAAATCAAGTTTCTAGTTTTTGCTTTTTGGGTGTTTTTGAAACCGCCTTGAGTCAGGGTTATCAAAAACACTAAAAAGCAAAAACTAAAAATTTGGTTTATTGGACCTTTAAAAAAAACTTCAGATACAATTCACTCAAATCCCGATGGTTTGACACCAACTGTTGTCAAACGAACGGGGTCACTTTTTAGTTTGACACACCTTTTACACGGAGTTCACACACACTACTAAACGTTTGTTTTGATAGTGCGCGAGCGCCGTGTAAAAAGTGACAGTTCGTCACTTTTTAGTTTGACTTTGACAAACCAACGGGGTTGAGTGGCAAAAACATCGGAAGACAACCTTACAGAACATTCTTAAAACAAATTTGTGAAATGGAGATTCTTTCAAAAAAAAAAAAAATACCAATTTTATCAAAAGTTATGAGCAAGAAACGTTTTAAAAGTTGATTCGTTTATCCTCGCGTTTATCTTAAGTTCGAGTCTCTGGGATGGGACTTCGGATAATCGAATCAAAGGCAAAATCGTATTTTCGGGGGTCCGATTTTCGTTCTTTTTTTAATCAAAATGTTTGTTTTGATGAGCTCTACAACTATCTAGAAGCCACCAACCCGCTACGCCGTAAGCCTGATTGATAAAAAAACTTATTTTTTAGAGCAACTCTAACCTCAATCACAAAAATGACTCTAAAAACTTATGGTTTGAAGATAAACCTTTGCACTTTCCGCAAAGTTGCTCAGAATGGCATTCACTACAACTTTCCTGAAGACACTGAAGCGCAATCTCGATTTCTCGTGGAGGTAAATTTCATAAACAAACTAAATTATGGACCACCCTAATGAACACGAGATAACGATTTTGACAACCGCACTACTACACACTCAACCGCGAGTACAGTCATCCCTCATATTCGGAACAGTTTACAGATCGGCCAATGTTTAACAAATCATAGCAAATCGATAATTGAACATAATGATTCGCTTTTACCTTCATTTCAAAGCATTTCTTGCGATCTTTCAAATGCTGTATCGAACAACTGCAAATTTTAGCTTTTATATCAAGTTTTTTAAGAAAAACTTTAACCCTTGAAATCCACAAATTTGGAAAAAAAATTTCTTACGGATGTAAACAAACATTGGTTCTCTCAATGAGTACATATTTTTTTTTACAAAATAATGACTTCACGCACTGAAACCAACGAAATTCAAGCTTAGATTTGGTTTATGAACGGTTTGATATCTATTTTTGTGAAAATATTATCATAGTTAAATTAATGTGTTTCACAATTGTGGGAGGCACAATAACATTCCACAATTATGGAACATGCAATTTGAAGGCAGTGTTTTGCTGCTCTGAATGAAATAGTCTTGAGATGCAGTTTTTTTTGTTTAAAAATTACTACTTTTACTAGTGAAATAGCAAGAGAATGTCCAAATAAAGTTCCTAAAAATAGTAGGGTCGACAGAAAAGATGCATTTGGCATGCAATGGAGCACTTCCATTCTTGCAGTTTTTGCTTTTTTCTACAATGTATTTCTTATGGAGCGAACTGTCAAAAACTTATCACAAAAGTGTTCCGAATATGTGAGATGACTGTACCTTAGGTAGAAAGCCATGGATGAAAGGCTTGTCAAACCAGTCATGGGGATCTAGCAAATTTTTGTAGAGTGTTAACAGAGCTGGATATTCTTACAGCATTCTAACAGAAATGTTCCACCATTCGAGCAAAATTTTGTCAGAACCAGCTCTGCTAGAATAATTCTTGACTGGGAATGGGAAAGAACAATTTCTGATCACAAGTCGCCGTTTTGCGATAAATCAACTATAATCCCCTTGAAATGAGCTGCCAAACAAGCTACTTTTGGTCAAGAAAGGCAGCAAGCAAACTTACATAATTACTTTAAAATCAATTTTAAACATTTGCACTTGAAAAATGTGTAATGAAATAAGCAATCTAAACTCAATTTTAGTTTTTTTTTAAAGATCAGAAAGATTTACCTATCACTCAAAAATGCACAAATCAAACCTAGGTCATCGCACCGACGCACCCTTTTTTGGCGTGTCTCCCACCCAGTTCAGAATGCACCCGATTTGACGCCCTGTTTTGCGGTGAACCACAACACTTCTGGACTCGCACACGCACCCACCAGTAGCGGCCAGGGTTAACCTTGGCCGCGGGTAATCGTCCGGCACCCGGCGTTGATCTCCGTATGCAAAAAGTGCCACACAACACCCAACAATGACATTATGACCGGCGGCGGCGGACAGAACGGGCGGAAGTCGGAGAAATTGTTTCGGAGGAGAGCAGCAAAAAATGACGACGACGACGAGTGGCTTCTCAATGCGTCCCCGAGGCGTTCTGGCTCTGACGATGATTCCGGACGACACCACACCGCCACCGGACTGACGACAGTTTGCATCTGGTCTTCGTCGTCGGTTTCCCCTTGCGCAGCAAAAAAAAATGTCAACCCGGCGGAATTTCCACTGCAACTCAGGCGTTACATAATTTATCGCTCTATTGTCTATTTATAAGCGGCCAACCCTGGACCTGGACCCGGTTCCCCGGACTGACTGACGAGAATCGCCCTCCGGGGGTCGTCGTCGTCGTTGATGGGTTTGAACGATGTGGTGTCTCCTATTTGTCACCCTCGACAAAGCGCGTGATTTGGCGCGCTGGGACACTTGCCCTGGAATCTTGCCCGACAGTTGCCAGAATCAGACCAATAAAGGGGGCAAACCCCGAGAGGGGGTGCTGCACCACCACTTTGATGAGCGAATTAATTCAATTGATGTTTTGTGTAATTTAATTAAAATTGTCGCAGGAAGGCAACAATTTTGGTCTGACGTCGTTTTGCATCGCAGAAGGCGTTGAGTTGGCGAAGGGGTTGCGGCGGCGGCGACGGCAGGCATGGAAGAAGTTGACCCCACGTGGCGAGGCCTACTACAATGATGACTTCGACGGTTGACTTGCGTGGAATTTGCGGGGGCATTTTTTGTCGTTGCGCGCGGGTGAAGTAAATTATGCGTATCGAGGTGCAGTTTTGTAGGGGATAATTTTGCAAACGAGACGAGACCACCTGGAGTAGAACAGCCAGTAATTAGATCTGCGGTGAAATGACCTAGAAATTATGTTGTTCTTGCGCTGATGGCCTATCTACAATCACTTAGCTTAGAAAATTTCACTTAGCTTAGGAATTTGAATCAATGGAAATGAAGCCGAGCTTCTACAATGGAAAAGTAATCAAATTAGAAACTGACGTATGGTTTGAAAAATTTCAAAATCTACGGTAAGTTGACGTTTCAATATCAAAGGTAAACAAACAACTGCATAGCAACGTATATCAGCCCAGCAAAATTTCTAAGTTGATTGTGGATGACGGCCGTAAGTTGCGTACTTTCCTAAGTAACTACTTTACTTAGATGTTCTAAGCTAAGTGATTGTAGATAGCCCATGAGTCAGAAGAACTTCTTTTAAATGAAATTTTATGAAACACGTGTTCCATTCTTTTGGTTCTGAAGGAGAGGAGGACAAACGTTTGGGAACAAATTCAGTTTGACGTTCCAAATATCGTTCAAATTGATGGATGAGTCCAGAACTTTAAATTGATGTCAAGGCTTTTCACGTCGTTCCTTCGAACCAGGCATCAATTCTTCTTCAATGCGTCTTCACGCCAACACCAACATGATACGGCAGCAGAAACAGCATTTTAATCTTCGATTAAGTAAATGTTATGCCATGTCGTGCTTCCCCCACAATGCCTTGTCCCTGCGGCAACATTATCTAGGTCTTAAGGTTGTAATCTCCTTTCGTTCGTCAGTTCGCTTAAAGTGATACCAAACAAATACCGTAAATGGGATCACGATAACAATACACCACAAAACTGACTGAAAAGTGAGTGGCGCGGGAAGTCCATGTGAATGACATTAAGAAATCACATCCCATCTGGGCTGGCGATTCCTTGGTGCGGATCTCCCTTAATTCAGGAGGCGGCAGGAGCCGAAGGGCGATTGAGTTGTTTATGCCGCGCCAGGATTTATTTGCTCAGCCTGCCACTGATTGCCGCTGACTGATGGATTTGTGGCGGCAGCAGTTTGAACCTGGGGCCACGTGTAGCTGCGAGGGTAGATCGAACCCGGGGTGAAATATTTGCACAAAGAATTACGCCCGGAGGTTGAGTTACGGTAGAACGGGGCGGAAGGTCAAATCAATTAAAGCCAAAGTGCACACATACACAAAAGAGCACACACATACGTACGCAAACAGAGTTATCTGATCTTGATGTATAACTGCACTTAACAGGATTTCAATTATCAACAGTAGTGATTCATGCGTGTTTCCCCCCTCTCTCTCATTCTAACTCTGAACAGGTTCGTCGACAAAGTGGCGGGAAATCACGGTGCGTCCTGAAAATGTATCAAATTCTAGCTCACTTAACTTTTGCTCGACACTCCTAATTGATTCGCACTCTCCCAGCTTGACGCCCGCCGACGATGACGACGCAATCCATAACTTATTCGCGTCGTCAAATATTTTGACACTCTGGGGTTCACCCCTTTCTCCTGCCGATTCGAGCGCTAATAATGGGTTACATGTTGCTAACCCCTCGCGACAATTTGTCGGCGAAAATAATCACGAAAATTCCCACCGAAAAACGGTGACATGCTGTGTCGAATTCTGTGGGCAAAATTGTGAACGATTTGATCGACCGCTTTCAAGTCTGAACTGTTGAAGAAATTAATTCATAAAGTGGTTGAGCTTCCGATAAATGAACCGCTGGACGGCAGTGAAAATATGATACAGTTTGGTAGGCAAAAATTAATAAAAATTGTGCAATTATTTTTCCAATGAAAATTTAAGTTTTCAGCAAAGATTAATCCAAATAAAAAATACTAACATTTTTAAAGGATTTTTATTAGTACAGAGCAGTTCGCTGGAATTTCGCAAAGAAAAAACTGTTTAAAATGATTGAAATGAAAAGTTTTTAAAAAGTATTTGGATGAAAATTTGTTAATTTTTTGTCTCTGCCTTCAATAATCCCCCAAAATAGGGATCAAAAACAAAATTGCTGAAAACTAAAATTCATGAACCTCACTTGATCTTGTCGAACCAGGAACATTCAAAATCATTTTGAGTACCGTAAACCGGGGTGATATTGATAGGATTTCAATTAATGTTTGAAATATGGGATTTCTTAAGACTATTATTTTTAAAACATGTACACACAAGGGCCATGCACTGTTTTTTAAAATGCATGCACTGTTTGCGAAAATGCATTCCGTTTTCCGATTTGAAATCATGTTCATTGAGAAAATCATAGCATTTTGAGAACATGAAAATAATACTATTCACAACGTTTTCTTAATTATAGTAATTTAACTTTTTAAACTCATCAAAATGTAATGAAAGCTTCTTCTAAAGGTACCTTGAACCTTTCTCTGCCCTGGTCAGTATGATTCCATAAAATTCCGTACGTATTTTATTTGTACTCTTCATTTTGCGAAAAATCTCAAACCTATCAAAGTCACCCGGTTTTACGGTAATAATAAAAATTATTATGAAAATTTGTCTCAAATTTTATAGAAATTCAATGCCTTAAACAGATGTTAAATAGTGAGATGAACTTTAATGGTTAGTTAGTGAGTTGCTCTGAATGTTTTAAGTTGAACAATAAGGTATGATGGATGTTTAGTTTTCTGCCTAATTTAGATTTTGGAAAAACATAAACATCGAAGATTCACTTGAAAAAGCTTCCAAAAATAATTTTTGGACGTAAATTTATAGTTTGAATAATAAGTCTTAACCTTCCCTTGGTATTAAAAAAAAATCACACATAAGGTATTGGGGTCCTTTTCGACCCCAAACTTTAAAAAATCGACAAAAATCCAGTTTTTGACCGATTCCGGTTTTTTTGGTCACAAATAAAGGCTTAGAACGTCCCCTTTCCGAAACCGACCTGGAAAACCGGATTTGGTCACTGTGGCCACTGGGAATCGGCTAAAACCGGAAAAAGGCCTTTTTGAGACCCCAACTTTGACGACCTGTATCTCCGGTAAATTTCAACCAATCAGGATGCTCCGGGTTGCATTCGACAGGTGTATACGTGTACTTTGACCACAAATATTAATATCAGGGCCAGGTGACCTACCGGTTCCGGAAATCCGGAACATCCGAAAAGTTCATAATTTACTGTTTTTCACGTATATGTGATACCAATACTCTCATGATAGTTGAAATTGATCCATAAAACTTCCTAAAAACACAATACACGATTGCCAGAACCACTCTGGAGTGTTAGTGGCCACTTCCGGGTAACTTGGAACCGGTTCCCGGGTACCCGATGAACGGCCAATTTGATTTTTTGTTGAAAACCCATCATGTTGCATATCAAACTTCATGAAATTGAAAGATATGTCCATCTTTGATAATGCCGTTAATCGCTGAGCCATTCTGGCCAATCTGGAACCGGTTACCGGTGGCCCCTTGGGGACACTCCCGGAATATGAGAGAAACCCTATCATCCGACATATCAAACATCATGAAATTGAAAGATATGTCAATCTACGGTCATGCCGTTGTTCGTTGACCCATTGTGACTAATCTGGAACCGGTTACCGGTGGCCCCTTGGGGACACTCCCGGAATATGAGAGAAACCCTATCATCCGACGTATCAAACTTCATGAAATTGAAAGATATGTCAATCTACGGTCATGCCGTTGTTCGTTGACCCATTGTGACCAATCTGGAACCGGTTACCGGTGGCCCCTTGGGGACACTTCCGCAATATGAGAGAATCCCTATCATCCGACATATCAAACTTCATGAAATTGAAAGATATTTCAATCTATGGTCATGCCGTTGTTCGTTGACCCATTCAGGCCAATTAAGAACCGGTTACCGGTGGCCCCTTGGGAACACTCTCGGAATATGAGATAAACCCTATCATCCGACATATGAAAATTCATGAAATTGAAAGATATGTCAATCTACGGTTATGTCAATGTTCGCTGACCTATCCTGGCCAATTTGGAACCGGTTACTGGTGGCCTCTTGGGGACACTTCTGGAATATGAGAGAAACCCTATCTTTCGACATATCAAACTTTATGAAATTGAAAAATATGTCAATCTACGGTCATGCCGTTATTCGCTGATCCATTCTGGGAATTTTGGAACTGGTTCCCGGTGGACCCTTGGGGACATTCCAGGAATATGAGAGAAACCCTATCATCCGACGCATCAAACTTCATGAAATTGAATGATATGTCAACCAACGGTAACCGGGAACCGTGGTGTAGGGATAAGCGTGATTGCCTCTCACCCAGTCATCCTGGGTTCGATCCCAGACGGTCCCGGTGGCGTTTTTCGAGACGAGATTTGTCTGATCACGCCTTCCGTCGGAAAGGAAGTAAATGTTGGCCCCGGACTAACCTAAAGGTTAGGTCGTTTGCTCAGTCCGATATGTCGGATGATAGGGTTTCTCTCATATTCCGGAAGTGTCCCCAAGGGGCCACCGGTAACCGGTTCCAGATTGGTCACAATGGATCAACGAACAACGGCATGACATATCTTTCAATTTCATGAAGTTTTATACGTCGGATGATAGGGTTTCTCTCATATTACGGTAGTGTCCCCAAGGGGCCACCGGTAACCGGTTCCAGATTGGTCACAATGGGTCAACAAACAACGGCATGACCGTAGATTGACATATCTTTCAATTTCATGATGTTTGATATGTCGGATGATAGGGTTTCTCTCATATTCCGGGAGTGTCCCCAAGGGGCCACCGGTAACCGGTTCCAGATTGGCCAGGATGGCTCAGCGATTAACGGTTCCAGGTTACCCGGAAGTGGCCACTAACACTCCAGAGTGGTTCTGGCAATCGTGTATTGTGTTTTTAGTAAGTTTTATGGATCGATTTCAACTATCATGAGAGTATTGGTATCACATATAAGTTAATAACAGTAAATTATGAACTTTTCGGATGTTCCGGATTTCCGGAACCGGTAGGTCACCTGGCCCTGATATTAATATTTGTGGTCAAAGTACAGGTATATACCTGTCGAATGCAACCCGGAGCATCCTGATTGGTTCAAATTTACCGGAGATACAGGTCGTCAAAGTTGGGGTCTCAAAAAGGCCTTTTTTCGGTTGTAGCCGATTCCCGGTGACCACAGTGACCAAATCCGGTTTTCCAGGTCGGTTTCGGAAAGGGGACGTTCTAAGCTTTCAATTGTGACCAAAAAAACCGGAATCGGTCAAAAAATGGATTTTTGCCGATTTTTTAAAGTTTGGGGTCGAAAAGGACCCCAATACCTTTAAAGTAACTTTTTTTATGGACGCTCCCCTAGGGGTCGTCCGAGGTTTATTTGTTTTGTGAAATGTGTATTTATACTATAAATTTAATGTCAGAAAATTTCAAGGCTCTAGCATGTATATAGCAAAAGTTATGGCAAATTTAATTTTCAAAAAGGCCGAAAAGGACCCCAATACCGTAGGAAGGTTAAAGCAATTTCAAGGCTAGAAAAATCTTTTTTTAGAGTATTCCTTTGGTATTCTTCGAATAAATATATAATGAAAAACTGAGAAAATTTTCTTTTTTGGACATTGTTGATCTGAACTTTGGTTGCTGAGATATGGCCTTGCGAAGCATTAAAAATACTAAAAATAAGTTTTCAAGGCTAAACATTTCGATTTAGGCCAAGTGAATAAATTCATGGATTGTGTCAATTTATGGTACTTTTTTTAATTATGTAGAAATTAGTGAAAAATTGTTCCAAATTCATTGTATTTTGAAGTGCAAAGTACCATAGAATCTCGAATAATTGAATTAAGTACTGGTAACTACGTTATTCAAAGCTATTTTAAGCCAAGTAATGCCAATTATTCAAATGTCACCGTCGTCCAGTCCAGCTGTGCATCTTCTCCCGGCCCGTCACTCAATCCATATTGACACAAATGAACCCTGGACAAGCAAAACCGTCACCACCGCCCCATAATCCACAAGACACAAAAAAAACCCTCCTCCACGACAAACATTGTGACATCGTCTTGTGTTTTGCGCACAACCGTCGAGTCGACGTCAATCAATTGCGGGTCGAAATCACCCATAATTTGAGCAAATTGGTCCCCACCGCGTCACAGAACAGAACAGAGAGTTAGTCCGGCGTGGCCGGTAGTGGGGTACTTACTTCTTTTCCCGCTTGCCAGCACCGGTATCACGAAACCCTTTCGCAAAGGGATTATTATCTATTTTCAATTGCGTTATCTGGAACGGAAAAGAAACGGGGAGAAATGGGAAAGTGGGTTAAAAAATGGGTTTGAAAAACAAACTGGTGTCTTTAAAAAATTTAAACTTACTTTTTCGTTCTGATATGCAGTTACGGCGATGAACTCGGTCTCCTTAAACACGTACGTCCGAAACGTCGAGTACGGCAGCTTCAGGATATCGTTCGCCCGGACTAAGTGAAATCTAGGTTGGTACTTGTGCATCGAGTTTAGGATCGTCTGGAAGTTTGGAGAAAGAAAGGAATGTATTTGTTAGTTGAATCAAATAAAGTTATTAATGTTCTTGATAATGTAAATCATCAACTAGTTAACTTCCAAACATTTTCTTGATTGATTCATTTAATTACTGAATCAAGATTAAAGTTTAAAATCGACAAAGCCCAGAAAGAAGACATTTGTCAATAACGCACTCCCAAAGAGATAAAGTCGTTATTTTTACATTCTCATAAAACTAATTAAATCGCCAATCGTGCTCCGTTACGCCCGCCCAGGTTGACAAGCTGGACGACCTGGTCGCGGCCACCATCGCGCACCCGACTGTGGGAGGTCAGCCTTATCAGCAGCCCCGGACGTTCCACGGTGTCTTTCCGTCCTTTCCACAAAATTAAGTGAAGCCTTCCCCGAAAAAATCTCCCAATCGCCATCGATGACATCGTAAAATGTATTATTTATAGCCCCCAGGCGAGATTTGACCAAATCCAACCGAATCCCTTTCTCGAGGAGCGGAAAAAAGTCATAATCCGAAACGTCGTCGTCGTCGTCGCGTGTGATTAAAACAAAAACATCCGAGAAGAACCTCACACGAGGCGCCATTTTTTCGCCCGATTATGCTCCCCCACGCGGAATCGATCGCAGAAGGCGGGGAATATTGCCGCCCTCCGTCCGAAACTTGTTACCGAGCTTTTACGACCCGCAACTCCCACACACCTTGGGCTTGGCCTGCTACGATCGTCGCGCCATCATCTGCCGCAATTTTACGAGAGCTTTTCGCTCCTAACCCCCTCCGGAGGGAATCGCGCTCATTTTTTGCGATGTTTGCCTATTTCGTGGTAATTGATTAAAGCGCACAAAAGAGTGAGTTGCTGTTGCTAGTCGAAAGAGAAAAAAACAACCAACGGACAGAATTGATTCGTCAGAAGCCGTCCGTCAACGGACGGGCGAAACGAAGCCGAGGCAAAGGCAAAACTGCTGTGGTTGGAGAATTCATAAATTATCTTGTTAAGTTTATGCCCTCTTCCTCCTTTGGGCCAATTTGGCTCGCTGGGTGGCGGCCAAGTGCGCCAAGTCAGGTCGCCATTTTGAAACAAGGAAAGTGGCCGCAGTCATCACCGGGGCCTACTGAGGTTGCTTGAGTAGAGTTACCTCCCCAGCTGACTCGGCTCGGTATCAATCGGTTTAGAAATTAATCGTGATCGAATTATCCACCCTGGGAGTTGGGTTGAAAAACGATCTCCCAGCAGCAGCAGCTCTCTACCTGATTAGTCAAACAAATTAGCAATTAGATCGTGGGGTTTCGAGACGGGGGGCTATTGATCTACGAGATCGAACGGCTGTTACCACCTCAGCGCGGTTTGGTGACGTGGTTTCACGTTTCTATTATGCTTTTGCACGGTGTAATACGATTTGTCTGCTACTTGATCTTGCGAGAGAGCGACTTGGTTGTGCGGTGTTGTAACGTTTTGTTGGTGTCGAGCATTTCTTCCGGGAAGCTGATACTCTGGAGATTGCGTAATACATTCAGCTGTTATCTACCTTAAAAGTAGGGTATTTAAATACGTGTTAAATAAGTTGAAATATTGACAGTCTGGCAACACTATCAAAAGCTGTCAGCACGTAATTGAATTTTACAGAAATATTCAAGACTACATCTCTAAAAGACCCAGAATTGATCAGGAGGCCTTCACCCAAATAATTATGCACCTTTTTTTAAAAAAATCTACATTAGGGTGATCTTAACTAATTTGAATGAATCAATGATTGAAAATTAAAAAAGGCAAACAAATATTTAAAAAAAGTACCGTACACTGCGGTGACTTTGATAGGAATCAGAAATTTTTCTGGTGTTTTTGTACCCGACCCTCTCCGATTTCAATGAAACTTTGCAGACATGTTATACTAGGCCTATTTAAGCCATTTTTGTGTATATGGAGCCAATAGTACTCGAAAATAACATTTGAGAAGGGCGTAAGGTATTTAAATATTTTTGTATTTTGCAATTTAAAAATTACTGTATCTCGAAGCCGTTGCATCGTATCAAAAAGTGGTCAAAGACAAACTTGTAGGAAATTGACGGGCTTTCTGAAAAAAAAACATGCCGCTTCTATGAGATTTTTCAGTTTTTAAGTTTAAAAGTTAAATTTGATGGTGATGTCACGATTTTTTTCGCTAAAATTTTTTGAAGAAATAGCCTAAAATGATACAAAAACACTCACGAAAAAAAAAATACAAAAATCATTTACTACAACTGTTTTTTTTTTGAAAAGTGGTCTAAACGTCAAAATTTTTCAGAATCGGTAGTGGGAATCGATTCCCTAGACAATTTTACATAAATTGTCTTTGACAGCATTTCAATTAAATGTATGGGCTTACAGATATAAGTTTAATTACATTGCTCATAACTGTAAATACAATATTTTTTTTCAGTGTGGTAGAAACCTGGATAGTAAGTAAGCTTACGTAAATAATAAGACATGTCAAATTGAAAAACTGTCAAAGACAAACTTATGGGAAATTGGACGAGCTTTCCGGTAAAAATATTTACGAGACTGAAAAACCAATTCTGTCTTCCCAAGGATTGGACTTAGGACAATGGTCAATATGGAGACTTTATGTAAAATTGTCTGGGGAATCGATTCCCACTATCGATTCTGAAAAATTTCAAAAAAACAGTTGTAGTAAATGATTTTTGTATTTTTTTTATGATTTTGCATTTTTCGCGAGTCTTATTGTATCATTTAAGGCTATTTCCTCAAAAATTTTGAGCGAAAAAAACGTGACATCACCTCAAATTTAACTTTTAAACTTAAAAACTGAAAAATCTCATAGAAGTGGCGTTTATATTTTTTTTCAGAAAGCCCATCCAATTTCCTACAAGTTTGTCTTTGACCACTTTTTTATACGATGCAACGGCTTCGAGATACAGTAATTTTTAAATTGCAAAATACAAAAATATTTAAAAATACCTTACACCCTTCTCAAATGTTATTTTCGAGTACTACACAAAAATGGCTTATATAGGCCTAGTATAACATGTCTACAATGTTTCATTGAAATCGGAGAGAGTCGGGTACAAAAGTATTAGGAAAATTCCTGATTTGAGCTGGAATTGCTCTAATGAGTTAACTAAGTTTATAAGCTTTTTAACAAAATACATATAAATTTTAGGTAAAATTGATAAAAAGTCGGAATTTTGACAGAAATTTGTTAAAACTAGATTTGTTTATAAAATTTTCGATTTATATTGCATTTAATACTGAATTCAAAGCAAGAATCACAAGTTTTAACATTTCATACTTTTTGACGCGATTAGAAGGTCTTGCTATTACCTATCCATCGATAAGTCGAATAATTTATTAGAACATAGTTTTCATACAGATAAGTGAGATCCGGCTTTAAACAAGCACATAAATATTACTTAAGTGTTCATAAGTTGAGACAGGGCTGAAAATTTTTCAAAGTTTTAGATTCGCTAGGAAAGTCTGTCCTTAATCGGGTCAAAATTTTCATACAGATAGTGAGATCCGGTTTCAAAAAACAATAATACATAATTAACACCTAATAGGTCTTAACTTTAGACAGGGTTGCCAGATCGCGGTTGTCCACGCTTTGCCTGTTTTTTTATTTTTTTTCCAGATTTGAACATATTTTTTCAGTGTTTAATTTTTTAATTATTGAAAAACACCAAGCCAATCACAATTTTTTTGATTTTGGTAATGTTTTTAGAAGTTGAGTATATTTTTAGTTTCAAATTTAGACTTTTGAAATACAGGAATGCATTTAAATCAGTGAATTATTTTTTCCCTTACAAATATTTTCCATTTTCATCTCTTCCTCAACTGTTCCTGATACATTTTTGCATGGCAGGCATTCCCAGATTTATGATCAGCACTTGAACATGTTTTTAAAAAATGACCTGGCAGTCCTGCTCATAGGTTAATTACCAAAAAAGTTTACCTATGAAATAAATAAAAACACCAGTAGCGAGAACCGAATCCAAGAAAAACGATTTTGGATGCATGTTAATAGGTAGGCGACGTGAGATTCAATCACAAAGCAGTGTACACTTAGCTCTCATTTCAATTTGGTAGAGTTAACCTCCCAGATTTCTATTGTGGATGTTTTTCACTAATTTTAATACTATAAAGGCTTTCAAAAAAGTTTATCCCACATTTTTAAATAATTTTTTTTGTCATTTTTTTTTGGTATAATTTTGTGACATAAGTCGTAACTCAACAAATCTTTGAGCAACTTTCGGTCAAACTTTCCAACACTCCCATTAATTTCGCCCATCATTCAGCCTGCGGCATTACATTCACCATTTTCGCTACTGTTTGGCGCGGCACTTGGCGGCATTGTTTTACGGGTTGGACTCCAAATTACGCCGGGTTTGGCTCACAAAACCCTATGGTAACATGCGGTTGGATTAATAGCCTCTCCCCTCATACCCCCCTTAAATGAATACCGTCTGTCAGTTTTTATGAATGAAAAAAGCTCGAGGGTAGGACAGAGACAGGGGCATCGAGTGAGAGAGAGAGAACGAGGCAAATCATAGATAAAAGTAAGCAAATGAAGGAGGTCTCTTGAATGGACCACGCGGAACTCTTGAATGAATCCAAGCAGGCCGCCACCACACTCAAGTCACAGCTCGTCAGCCGGAGGAGTTGGTGAATGAAAAACGGTAAAGTCAGAGCCGGAGCCTACTGCGATGGCGCGGAGCCACCAAAAGAAGAAGGCGAAAAAAAAGCACACGACGCGGATAGAGCTCATTAATTCAATTATTTGATTAATTAGATTCATTCGTTTTTATGGCCCTTTGTGTGTCCGTTTGACTTAGTTGGTTTTTACTCCTGGTTTTTTTTTCTACTCTCTTAACTGTTTTGCTTTTATTAGAGCGCTTCTCTCACTTTACTCGCTGCTGTTGCTGAACCTAAAGTAACAAGACCGGGACATGAGTTGAGTAAGCAGTCGAGTAATGAATGGCTTAGCGTTCGCCAGCTCAAGTGAGGTGGCTTAGGTGTGCCAAACTAGCGCCAGCGCTGTGACATTTAAATAGATTTAAACCGTTCGATTCATCTGGTACGGCGCGGATGAATTAGTGAGGCAATTTGCAGCCTTCGATTTATGGCCGTTTAGGCTGTCTAATGAGATGTTTATGGGAAATATTTGCTGTCATGTCTGCGGTTGACGTATTGATTTATCGAACTTGTTGTCAATGTTGCTATTCAGTCGGAGTCGAGTTCACTAATTTAAGAAATTCAAAGATAAAAAAAAATCTATAGAAAGAAGACAAAATTGAAAATCTGGCCACCCGAGCAGACGGAAATAACTTGGGAATAACATTTTTTGATATTTGAAAATACTAGGCCAATAACATTTTATGTTATTTATAACAGGATTTGTTATTCGTCGTTATGATTTTTTTGTTATTGGATTGTTATTGTAATAACAGACTAATAACATTTTTAGTTATTCTTCGAACAAATCTTTGTTATTATTTTTTGTTATTTTAACAACTAATCCGATCATCCCAATAACGTTTGTAGTTATTCTTCCATAACAAAAAATGTTATTCCAAACTTGTTTTGGCTTTCAGCCAATATCAGACCAATAACAAATTTTGTTATGATAACATAAACTGTTATTCAACTCTTATGCTAAAATTGATTTTTCAAGAAGATTCCATAACACTTTCTGTTATTTTAACAGTATTTGTTATTGAAATGGCATGAATTTTGTTATTACCGTCTGCCCGGGCACCCTGTTAAAAATTAAAAATACTTGAATAAAATTTGATTTCCTGTTAAGGTTGGATGACCTCAATATTTATAAATATTTTTACGAAGTTAAATATTTATTTATAATTATATTTGTTCAGCAAGACAAATCTGATTTGCCATGGCATTTGAAATTTGCAACAGTGTCATGCAATTTTCAAGTTCCCCGCATTTTTTGATTTTTTTCAAATCGTGTCGACTAATGCACAACTGATCAACTAGTGTTACGTGTGACTAAATTCGTATTTGACCTGTTCCGCTGAATCGATGTTAAAGCCATGCTTTCTAAAACATATCAGTGTCAATCTAAAGGTTAACCTTTTACGATGCGTTTCAAAACGCATTTCCTGGAAGTGCCATTAAATCGAACTGCTCGTAAAATACACTTTCACGAGCCTTCTGGAACATAAATTAAAGATCAGTTGAACTCTTACCAGCACCACTCGGCCCTGTCCCTCAGCTGCCTTATCAACTGATTAGACAACTCTGTGGAAATTATCATACAGTTCAAGCAAGTGTACACAATTTTTATGACCCTCCCTCGGAAAAAATGTTCGGAGCGACGACATTCATCACTCCATCCAAATCGGCTTCCAAGAACCAATTAATTAACGAGCGTCTCGTTTGCCTTGCGTGGTGGGACCAAATCCAGCAAGAATGTTAAACTGAAACAAATGAGGGAGGAAAAGTCCACAAAAAAAATGCCATGCCACTTGGTTGCACAAGTGAGGGCCACACACTTGGAATAAGACAAATGTTGGCACAGTTTAAAAACGTTAGTTGAAAAACCTAAAAAAATATCCAAAATTTTCAAAGTTTTTTTTCGCAGTGCCCAATCGGTCTCATTATGCATGTATTCTGGGGCGTTTGCAGAACATTCCACACCATCTAAACAGCGAACAGACGGCGATGCAGAAAATTTGGCACTTGGACAAATGATGCAAACGCAGGCATTTGAGTTCGCGCTTGGTTATCGATTAAAATGCCCCCGATCCAACGAGATAGATTAGATAGCGGCTCTGGGGCCCCGGGATATGGCTTAATTAGTTTGTGCATCGGATGAGCCTTAATTGGGATCAATTTGTTCGATTTATGCGACTGTTTTGCGACTTTGGAGCACTTCAAGAAAATTCGAAGATTATCAGTTTGACGAATTGATGACTTTACTCTTATTTGGATCATTCATTAAGATATTTTCGATATTAAGATATTGGTGAGTAGAAGCAAGCTCTAGATCCTAACATACATGTTATTCAAAAGTCACAAATCTTGCTCTGATTTGTACAAAAACAAACGAGCCAAGTTGCGAAATTCGTTCCAAAATTATGCTGTCTTTTTGAAGTGCAATAAAAAAAATTTAGCTTTATGCAGAATTCCACTGATTAATCTGTCCACCCTGGGAGGTAATCCAGCCCTAACCCCTCTTCCCCAACCCACGGAGACTTCAACTGATTCGATTCACTTCAGGCGACGAACCCGGTTCCGTCCATCACTGTTTTGTTTTGGGCCTTTACAAAAAAAACCCAGTTTTTGTCTAATAAAGCTATCGTTTTATCATCACCGGAGACACCTTAATTGAATATTCAGCTATTAATTAATTCACTCCCTATCAGCCGCGGCTGCTACCTTCGTGTGATCATTTTTCTTACGGCAAGATTCTCCTCATTAACGAACGCTTTCCTTCTCGAACTCGAAAAAAAAGTCGCACAGAGAGAGAGAGAGAGAGCGGGGAGCAATAAAAGTTAAAAATCAAGAATTCTTAGCATTTCTCATATCGACGGTGGTGGACCACCGTGCTGGTCGACCTTGCTCCGTCGCTCACCGCCCTTTCCAGTTCCAAATCCGGGGGACACTTTCCGAGACGCGGCCAGAGAGATAATAAATAAATTGTCCAATCAACACCGAAAAAAAGCGAGGTCCGCCGAAACCTCTCAAGCTTTCAGCAACTCCACACACACCGTTGCTCATCTTGTCGCGATCGGCGCTGCGGCCGAGAGGAAACGCGATGTTCGCGGACACCATCGGGGCCATCGGTGCCGCGGGACCCAAGTAGATTCTCACCACCCCAACACCAGCCGTCCCTTTCCAGAACCAGTTATCCGGTCCACGCTTTGTTTTAATATTGATTTTATTTATATTTTCATCCATTCGCTTTTTTTTATACCAATAAAAGCAATATATTAAACCCACCGGCTACCTCATATAAAAATGTTATGATCGTGGATGCAAATGAGCTGGTGGTCAACTCGAGATACTGGGAGGGGGTGCACACTCAAAGAAACTGTACCGAAATGACAGAAATGAATCTTATAATTATCTCTTCGTCCCGATCCTTAAATCGAACCGTACCCCCCTCAATGGGTGCGACACTCTGGACGAGAGATAATAACCAAAGCCTTTTATGAGCGCGCTGGAAGAGAGTCGTTTAACGATTGCTCACCCCAGTCGATGAGTACAAAGTCTGCCCCGCGAACGGTTTTTATGGGGCGGCGGCAGGCTTTAACCTTGCGAACTTTGGTTTCGAGCAGGTTGAGCGGTTCGTCATCGCCAGTTTGTTTGTTCTTTTTGACATAAATTATAAAACTTTTGATAGCAACTTCGATGCGGAACGTAACCATCAAACGAATACACCACTTGATCCGATTCTCATGGCAAATTCGATTGAAACTAAAAACGATTGAAAACCAAAGATTTTCGAACTGTTTTTTTATGATTAGAATGATTTTCTCATTGAAATGAGAGTTGTTAACAGCTGCACAAATACTGCCGTCCACAATGCGAATTAAGTCCAAAATTTGGACATTTGTAAAATTAGTCAAAATTTAAAATTTTACAAGTCATTAACTTTGTCATATGTGCAATTTTTGCAGCAATTTTGTATGAATATGGTTTCTAATGTTGAACATATCTTTATGACTCTTGAGATTTTCACAATTTTATCATAATTTTAAATTTAATTAAACCATTGCAATAAAAACTAGAAATCTTTCCTCTCATTTCAAAATATGACTCCTGCGCGGCCTTCTACTCCTCATTGCCGGTGTGATTTATTCCGCCACGTCGGCGGGCCATAAATCCACACTCCGGGCAGTCGGCAGCCACACCAGCACCAGCAGGCGGCATGTAATAGCCCCACGCGGACATGCCACCGGTCGGTCGGTCGGTCGGAGGCAGCTACTTTGGAAGAAGCCCCGAATGAAACGGACACCCCATCAAATCCCCTAAACCCGGGCGCAACACAGGTAAATTAAACGGATAAAAACACAGATATCAATTTAGATAAGGGAGAGATTCTTTGTTTTTTGTTTTTCATCCCAAATTTATCTGAATTCATTATGCTTTTGGAGAGGACTGTTTTGGGCTGATAGTTGTCACTATTTCCCGCGCTCATTTTTTCGATTTTGATTCCACCGGATGGGTTACGTTTGGAAATCTTATCCCGAGGGTGGCCACCGGGGCAATTAATGGCGGTAGGGTGACTCTCACGCTGGTTATAGCTAAACGACCTTGCCGACGAATGCAAAGTGATCCGAGTTGGCCTTGAGGAGGAGCCTTTGCTTCAAAATTAAACTAACTATTTTTTGGACACTAAACTCAAATTTTAAGTTAAACATAAGAAAATGTTAATTGAATATATTTTCATCGATTATCTTATGTTTCAGTTTTGGCGCCCGGACTGTAATATTTTGTCGATACGAACTTTTATGAATCTTTTTGCATCACTTGTCATGCTTTGATATAATTGTTTAGTTCAAATTTATTGACTGTTATATGGCCTACAGCATTTTTAAAGTGTGTTTAAGTGAGCAAGTTTGCAACTGAGATTTTGTTGGAAGTTACAGCTATTTGTTTGCCACACAAAAAAATTGCACGCTGACACGGAAAGATTCGTTTATAAGTTAATTTCTGACATAGAAGTGCATAACAACACTTTTTTTCTCTGATCACCCTAAGGGCCAGCTGGACCCAAATTGGCCCCGAGCTGAAACAGAAAGACGGCGATTAATTTATTCGCGGCGATTAAGGTGTGGGACATAATGCTGGCCGAGCCATTATAAATTTCGAGCTCATCTTCGGAAGTGAACCGGTTTTGTGTTTTGTCTCTCTATTCAGGGACAGTGGCCGTGGCCGCCACACCGGTAGCCTTTTTGTCCGTGTTTGTTACAAGCCCCCTCAGAGCCAGCGAGGTACAAACTAATTAGCGTGATTGGAAATCGATGACTGACGAAGTTTGTCCTCTTCCTAATGGGACTTGGGAAGGTCGAGAAAAAAAAAGACTTCGAATCAAACAGTAGCTGGTGTGGGGGATTGTCTGTTTGCCACCCATGTAAATGAGGGGCAAAAAGTTCCATTACCCACGTGGGAGTTATTTTTTCCTGCTCTGAACTATTCATGCGCGAGCGATCAATAATTTATAGCCACGCACACACTCTATCTCTCTGGGGGGAATAGGGACACACACACACAAAGCGCATTAAATGATGTTTATACCACATTTTATCAAAATTAAAATCAATCCGGCCACGATACCTGTGGAACAGCGGGCGATACGCACCATCCAGTTCGTAAATGTTTCATGAGCATTTATTGAAAAATGGTAAAAAAGTCACCACACTTCCCGATCCCGCCCCAACTGGGAAAAGTCCACTATTTTCCCAACCTCATCCCGTCGATCTGTACGCGAAAGGGTGGAAAAATAAAAGGCTATTGGTCGGAACAGCGAAACACACAAAAAAAGACTATCCGGTTTCAATTTCAGGCGCTTTCCGTGTGAATAAACCGATGCGTTATAAAATTTAATATTTTATTTGCCCCTCGTGAACCTCACCCCTCCCCCACGCACCTGCAATGCATCACCTGGCTACCGTTTCTGGTCCATATCTCGACCTCCCATCCCCCAAAACGATGGGCTTTTAATGGTTTTATGATGTGATGACCAATTCTGACGCGAGCTCTTTTTTCGAGGCTTTCTTTTTTATTTTACGCGCGTTTTTAGATCGTTTATGGTGTATTTAATATCGGTAGAACGCGGGCTCCAATTTTATTGGAATAGTTTAAAATTGAAATCGATCGAGCTTGAATTCACTTTGAGCTATGATTTTTATTTAATTTCAGTGCTTGTTTTTGGGTGGACAATTAAGTATTACTTAGGGGAAATATACCCTTTCTAATCAAACATCTATCTTCGTCATATGGAGAGTTTGATGCTCGATTAAAGCACCACAAATACTATTTAGGCTGTAAACGTACCAGCAACAGCACCGCCTCGAGTAAGCACGCAAATGTATGCCACTTGCTGGCCAAAAAGATCAAATTGAATGCACTTATGATCATAATTTCTATTTTGCGAGACCTTTTCTCATCATTTTGGTGGCACACACATCCACACGCAACATCAGAGGTTAACTGCTTAACGAAAGTCGCCATCAATATCTTTTCACTTGCGCTAACGATTTCAAAGCGCTTAAGATATAAAATTGCTTCCAACTGCCGGCAACATGTTCTTTTGACCATTACTTAGTCACTCACTTGAAAAATAATCCCGGAACATGTAAATAATTAGCAAGCGCCATCAAAAAAACAAACGCGCTAAGTCTTTTGACGTTTCAATTTTGACGACCTATTCCAATCGAAGGCTGAAGAAAACCGAGCGAGAAGCGAGGCAAATAAAGAACAAAGGGTGGCCACCAACACCACCAGCAGCGCTTGTGGTGTTGCCAGGAAACTTTCTCTATAAATGCAACTTTTCGTGAGTGTTCGCTCAAAATTTCATCAATATTGGCAGCACGAAGCAGACCCAAACGAGCGTTGGAAGAAAAAAAGAACTAAGCTGAAAATAGAAAAATGGGCGTGGCCCAATGCACACGACTGATTAGAATGCGTTTTTGAAATATTTTTTTAAAATGCTTGTAAAACAAATAGCATAACTTTTAATAAAAGTGAAAATAAACAGAAATTTTCACAAAAAGTTGCTCTACTCGTTGGTGTACTAGGTTTTACTGAATTTCAAGGTACACTCTAGATTATCCAGCATCATTCAACAAGACCGCTTATTAGGCTTAAAATGGGTTCATTTCCCCTATTTAACTCCCTGAGGAAACTCTCAATTTTATTTTAGTGTGCTTATAGTAGCCGCAATTTTACTATTAAAATGGAGAGTTGGGGTAAAATGCTAACCACTAGGCCATGAAGACTTGGTGAGCTTGGACTGGAATTACGAATACTGTTACAGAGAGCGAGTTGTGGCGCTATAACCATGGCAAATAGTGTCCAGTGCATTCGTGGAAATACATTGTCCCATCCCAGAGGGTCCCGGAGTACCAAACCTTCTTAGCATGGTGCTCACAACGAATACAATAACAATCTCGGAGCGTATGGTGGTGTGTCCCCACGCTTCTTCCTCCCCTGTAGACTCAGAATTGTGTTGTTGATCGAACACTCACGATACGGCTTTACGCAGTAGGTCTGGCCGCTTTAACACTTGTGAAGTTTCAATGCATTCTAATGCAATGGCACACTAAAAATGTTAATAAATGACAGGAAGAGTGCTAGCCGTAATCTAACCTACACTGAAATAAAAAAATAGTACCAAATTCCTTTATTCTAGGAATTTTGCCTCTTTTCCTTATTTAGTAATCGGGTTTTTTGAATTACTTAATAAGGAAAGGAGCCAAAATTCCTAGAATTTAGGAATTTGGTACCTTAATTTTTTTTTTCAGTGTAAGGCACTCTCCAGGATCCCTTCGAAAGATTGGCTGCACGAGGGTCTGATTAAATTAAATAAGAAGGTAAGTTTGAGACTTTCATCCATGTTTTTAGAACGGATCATCGGGAATTTTCAGTTTTGAATTAAATGCTGCAGTTTAATTATGTTTATTCAATATGGACAATGATCAAGTCTATAGACTGCAACAGTTTTGGCAAGTTTTTTTTTGCTCCAGGCGCAACAGTCATTTAATACAAACAAGAGCGTTACATCAAAATAAACTTTTAGGGGCGTTCTCTCAGGAAACCATGATTTTTCGCTAGGTGCAACGAACTATTTTAACCGAAACGTCATGGCCCACCATGACGATTGCCGAGTCAGCCCTGCATAAACGCAGGGTGCCACTTGTCAGTCCACCATTTTCCGACTCACCGTCGTTGCGTTCATATTTCGGAACCATATTGGACTTAATTAGCACACACGCAAACCATGTTTTTGCGTCGGGTTCCATGCACCGACGATGCAGAACCCGCGTCCAATCCGTGGCAAGTACATTATTCGCTCTGTCACTTTGCATATCCCGTCGTCGTCGTCGTCAGCGCACGTCATTTGATACTCCTGTCGTCGGGCACCTTCACCGACCGCCGTCAAAAGGAGGTGGTGCAACGGACAAAAACCTCCGGCAGCGAGTGCAGTGCGCTCGGTGCAAGAACCTGAACTAGTTCAAGCGGCCGCCATCATAACCTCACTCGCTCCGAAACCATAATGTTTTGGGCCGTGTGCTCTCTCAACGTCGGAATCCATTTCTTCCTTGTCCCGGGCACACAGAACGGGCCCGGGCAAAAAAAGGTGTATGGAAATGCATTTTATATGAGTGCATGCATAAATTTATGAGCTGGTTCGACGGAAGGCTTCCCTTCCGAAGGCAAAACAAAGGCCACAGGCGTGACAAAAACATAACCCTTTCAGGTTATGTTCCTTCGGCGAAAGCCGGCGTCCTCGGAGGGTTTTCTGGGACTGTATGTGTGTGGCGGCGGCCACATTCAGGAACCACCACCACCCCGGTGTAATGGGAAAACAAACATGGAAGTCGCGCGGGACCGGGTCACGTGTACGGCGGCACTGGAAATTTGTCGATGGCACGCAGTCTCACGCACGCAGCCATCATGTGGGAAACGAATCCGTCATCGGGGGAGGCCGCGTGAGGTTAGCCCCGGCTGATCACACTGTTGCCTAATGACCACGGAATCTTGGGCTATTAATCTATGTTATCTGTACGTGACTGCTGTTGTGGTCCTCGGGGCGGCACGGCCGGCTTTGATCTCGGGGCGCTCTCTTGCAAACATGCACCGTTCACCGTAACGTAGTAGGCTGCGAGAAATATGATGAGCCACATGTCTTGTTCCAATAGAATCATCCAAGTTGGCGAGCAAACCGAGCGGAGCATGGGAAGAAATCCAAAGAGACCACCCCGATCAGGAGTAATGGCTAAACAAAAGCCGAAAAAAAACGACGAAGTAAACAAGTAAACAAACGACAATAAAACAACCGACAACTACCGGGCAGTAGTTGCGGACGTTTTGGGGTCCACCAGAGTACAAGCAGATAAGACAAACCCGTTTGGTTAAATCCCAAATAAACCGTGGGAGCCGAGCTGAGGTAGCGCGCAAATTTTAATTGATATTCAGTTTAATTAGTTCAGATTGTTTGCCTTGCTGTGCGGTAGGGAGGGTCACTTCGGGGCTTGTTGGTCAGCGGCAAATGGACGATATGTGAGTTTGATAAACTGTTTGAGAAGAATTGTTTGTGTTTATTTTTTCATGACATTCAAACAGGCAATGTTGAGCAACAATTTTAAAATTTGAATTTTATCTAGTCCTGGTTTTAGGTCATTGAAGGATCAAAGAGGGCGTTGGTTTCCAGCTCGAGGGCGATTCGTCCCCAAAGCTACTTCATTTGAGTGAACAATTTTGCTCACAAAACAAAATGCTTTTAATAACCCTCACCACACTGCTAACAAGCTCCGGTCAATCAGTGTGATTGGAAACACAAGCTCCCACCCCTCCTTTTCCAATTCCTAACCTAGAAAATGTCACGCACAGCAACACGATCATAAAAATGTTATGTCAAGCCGTCATCCCATCAATAAATCAATAATAAAAAAAACTCTCCCAACCACTAGTTACGCAATTCCGTGGCAGACCAACATCGGACAGATAGATAGAGTGTTGTGGACAGAACCAGTGCGCGGAGTGCCCCCACTTTCCGCACGTCGCTGGCTCACAAGTGGCTGCCAGTCTGCCACCTTGTGACGCAGGACAGCGCGTCAATATTTTATGCTAGCTGTCAAGATTATTTGTTGTGCCCTTTCACTCTATTTCCGGATCTTAACAAGAATACACGCGTTTTTACATTCTGTTATATTTACTGTGTTTTATTTGCGTATCGTGCGCTGATTCCGTGGCCCTGCCGTAGGTTCCCACGCGACATCACGTCCCGCGCACCGGATACGACAGTGGCGACGAGATCTGTCGAATTTTGCCGGATTTTCCGCGGTTTTACGAAGGTGGGCGCCACCTAACCTACAAATCCGGCACCCGCGTGCAATCGAAGGAGGAGCCCCAGCAGCATGAACGATTGGCATGCTCAGCTCCCCGACATGGAGCAGCTTCAAATACGTCGGGAGCAGCTCCAGCAAAAACCGTTCCACCTTGCACATCTTCAACAGCAACAGCTTCAGCGGTCTCCTGAGCAGTTGATCCGGATGATGCAGACGTTCGAGCAGCTGGCCAATGCAGTGCAGCAGATTGTCCAGCAGCAAAAGGTTCTCATGGAGCGGTTCACAACAGACGCAGCCCAGCCGCCTACAGACCCGGCGCAGAACGTCGACACGCTCCCCGGGAACACGAAGGCTTTCCAGACGGACACGGTCCGCAGCCACGCGGTGGTGATCAACGAGCACTCGGTGCAGCAATGGCGGAAATGCGCGTCGGTCAATTTCGGTGGGACGCCGATCCGACTTCCACTAGACGCCGCATCCGGCGGCCCTATGTTATCATCACCCTCTGTTCGCGTAAACACTGCTTCTGGAACGGGATTGTCACTCGACGACGAGTTCCGATGTGACTTCACCACTGCCGGAAGCACCCGCAACGAGCCGACTTTCGTTACCGAGCTCCAAGTATCCAGCTTCCCCGACCCGTCGCCGGTGCTCGAGTCAGTCCTCCACAAGGTGTTCAACGAGGAACTCGGCAAAGAGGTGAAGTTGGAGCTGAAAGAAAACCACCGACCGACCGTCTGCCAGAAACGTCCGGTGGCGTACGTGGTGGTTGAGGACGTCGACCGCGGACCGGACAAGCAGCAGCTCAACATCATCACTCCGATCGGCTACTCGGAGTTGGCCGTCCCGATCGTCGGGATGCGGAAGACCATCGGATCCAAACCTGTCCTCAACGCTGCTACTCTACAGCCGCGCCTGTACCCGCTGCTGGTCGAAAATGTGTCCGGTGCATACCAGCAGAGCATCGCCACCATGTTGGCCCGACAGCCCGGAGCTTCCTCTCATCTCGAAGACGCCGTCGTCAGCGGCTCAACCCAGGAGGAACACGACCGCAACCTGGAAGCCGTCCTGCAGCATTTTCAAAACTACGGCCACACGACGCGTCCCGACCACGCGCCGCTGCTACACATCGTCGGTTCCAAGGCAGACAGGAAACGCATCGCACTGTACCTGCTCCTCTACGACTTCGCCTCCCAGTACGTCTCCACCGACAAGTTTGGCCACATCGACGTGCCACAACCTATCAACCAGCACGTACGACCAGAGGAGAACTTCGTTATCGCCAGAATTTACCTAGAGGACATCAGCACCCAGCCCGATCTACTACTCCGCAAGATTTGCCGGTATGTATTCGAGGGTTGGCCAAAAGCGAAAGTCGCTGATCCGAAGATCCAGCGCTACCAGACCGGTGCCGACTTCGACAACAAGAAAGCATGGTCCCCACCGCACTCACTTCCTGTGCCATGGCCGAAACCGGCTGGCCCGTGGCAACGCAGCTGCATGGATTTTGCGGAACCACTCAACGACGACTACGTTGCCCGCACGCGTCGCATCTCTGCCCTCGCAACCATCGCCATCCTTCGCCAGATGTTTCCTCAACTCGGTAAGCCTAACCTAATCTTGAACGACAACCGAACGCAGTTCACGAGTGTCAAATTTTCTTCAAACGGTGTTTACCACACCGCGACTGCCCCGTACCAGCCGCACGGACGAGCAAAACGAGTCGTGGACATTCTCGAGCGTGCCGTCAAGAAAATTTCGGAGGGGAGAGGCACTATTGAAGGAACTTTGAACATTTTTCTGTCGGCGTACCGTTGCGCACCTGCAGTACTCGACCCCGAACCGCACCAGAAGGAATTCCATCGTCGAAGCATCGCCATGCGAGATGGCAACCAACGCGTCACCCGCTCGCACATCAACCAACCGCGAAGTCGCTTCAAGGCCGGACCTGCTGCTTCACCATCGGCCAAACCGAAAGCGCTCCCGTTGAATGTCCTGCTTGGTGAGTGGAAGCTTGCGTCGGTTCCCGAGCTGCCACCATTGAGCCCGATGCAGTTGACGCCGCGTCCGCCCTCTTCTCTACCTGCGATTCCAGCTGAACCAAACAAGCGCGCAACCTGCACCCGATCTGGATCGCTGCTTCTACAAGAACCCGGTGCAACACCATCTCCAATCCCTGCGTTGTCGTCTTCAACGAGTTCGTCGCAGCTGGCACTCTTCTCCGGCGCACCGACAGCGTTTGCAAGAGCCGACCAGCTGTTTTAAGAGGGGAGATGTTGTGGACAGAACCAGTGCGCGGAGTGCCCCCACTTTCCGCACGTCGCTGGCTCACAAGTGGCTGCCAGTCTGCCACCTTGTGACGCAGGACAGCGCGTCAATATTTTATGCTAGCTGTCAAGATTATTTGTTGTGCCCTTTCACTCTATTTCCGGATCTTAACAAGAATACACGCGTTTTTACATTCTGTTATATTTACTGTGTTTTATTTGCGTATCGTGCGCTGATTCCGTGGCCCTGCCGTAGGTTCCCACGCGACATCACGTCCCGCGCACCGGATACGACATAGAGCAAAAAAAAAGAACACGAACAAAACAAGCTCATTTGACGAGAATCAAGGCTCTTTGTACGCGTGTGCGAGACATCCCGGGAACCAACTCCGGTGTCCTTCCCTGAGCAAAAATTGTCCTCTTGCGTGTCGTCATTCAATAGTGTGTGTTTTTCGTGTGGATGGTTTCTCTCTCTCACTGTTCGGTGTTCTGTAAAGTACTTCAATAAAAGCAAGACACCGCCCGAACTCATCATCGTAATTGTCCCGTGGTGATTCCGGTTCCGGAACCGAGGGTGGTCCGAAGAATTATCTTTGAATCTTTGGAACTCTGCATTTTTGAATCTTTGAAACTTTGAATCTTTGAATCTTTGAATCTTTGAAACTTTGAATCTTTGAATCTTTGAATCTTTGAATCTTTGAATCTTTGAATCTTTGAATCTTTGAATCTTTGAATCTTTGAATCTTTGTATCTTTGAATCTTTGAATCTTTGAATCTTTGAATCTTTGAATCTTTGAATCTTTGAATCTTTGAATCTTTGAATCTTTGAATCTTTGAATCTTTGAATCTTTGAATCTTTGAATCTTTGAATCTTTGATTTAAGTTGAAATTCTTTATTCATTCAAATTTCTTTGAATGTTTGTGAATTCCAATGACTGTTTTTATTTTTTTGGTTTTAATATAAAATGGGACGTCGGTTTAAGCACAATTTCTGTTAATATTAAACCAATTTCTGAACTCGACAGATTTCTTGCTATCGATCTATTAAGCGTGGGCAAAAACAGAAAGAAAAAAAAAACAGAAGTTCGTAAGGTACGCCATTTTCCTTAAAGGTGCTTCCTTAGAATTATTTCATTTTCTTAGAATTATTTCATTTTTCAATGAAGTTCTTCGAATCTTGTTCTTTTTCCAAAGGCTGAAGATGCTGAAAAAAGGAGCAACCTTGGTGTAAATTGGTTCCTTCAACTATTTCAGAACATGATCCAATTTAGTTTTTGTAAATTATTTATAAAAATAAATGTATTTGACAATTAGGGTAGTCCGAAAGTAGGGGGTTTTACGCTTTTATTATTATTTAAAACATTTTTCAAAAATGCAATGCAACTTAACGGTTTAGTCCGCTTTTGTCAAGTCATCAAATATTGGTTCTAAACTGAACATTTAAGAAAAAAAAACCAACGTTTAGGGTTTTAAGGGATTATTTATGGTCGAAAATGTTTTATCAATTATTCATTGATTTTGTTCTGCTGATTAGAGCAATAAACGAGATGAGCTAAAGTTATTTAAAAAAATCAACTAAGCTTCAATATTTTTGAAACAAAAATTGTCACAAAACTGTTAACCACATTATCCTTCATGATGGTTTCTAAAATATGTAAAATAATGAATAATTTGATAATACATTTTTTTCGTGAAGTTGAACGTCTCATCTTAGTTTTGCTAGCGAAACAAAATATTAAATTGAAAAGTGTTTAATTTTATCAAATGGAAAGCTACACATTTTTTTCAAATTAATCTCTTTAAATCTTCATAAAAATAAATTGAAATTTTAAATAATTATCAATTTGAAAATTGTAAAATTTCAATCTCGTTCAAATTGGCTTATTTTGTTGTCCAAACACTCGAAACCTCTTTAAATCTTCTGTTTTTTTATTTTTTATTTTTAAGTCAAGGATGGACCCTCTTTTCTGTGAACAGTTCTCACACGTGGTTGAACGCTTTCGTGCGTGCGTGCGTGAACCCACCAATATGTTTGTATACTTCTGTTGATTCTCCGAGCAAAAAAAAAAAAAAACCAAATTCGTCCCTCAGCAGAAAAAAAAAACATACACAAATGACTACTCCTAGCAAATGGTTTATTTTCCCCGGGCGCACTCAGCGATGTTCACGTTCAATTTTTATTAATGATCATAATTTGATGTTATTAATCATCGTAAGCTTCCCCCACCCCACCAGGGCGAAAAAGGAAACTACTGGAGGTGGCTGCTATTGCGCGCGTTCAGTGCAGAATTAATTCACCGCGGCGCGCACTTTACCTCTCTCCCTCTCTCTCTCTCTCTTTATCACGATCGAGTATCGACAACTGTCGGTTTGTTCTAGTGGTGGTGGTGCTGGTGGCGACGATCGTGATCATGTTTAACAACGCGATGACGATCGAGATTAACATCGTTAACAATCATCATTATCTCTCAGCCAGGCGTAGGAGGCGGTGGCGGCGGCGAGCGTTGAAGAGAGTTGGGGGAGTTGTTTTGCAAAGCGATTCATAACGATCGCGCACGAGTGTGCACTGCAAACGTTCTCCTAGCCACCTTTGATCGGGCGCGCCCCCTCTAACGATCTCGTTGCATTGTTTTTCTTGAGAGGAAATTGTCAACCGTCGCTAACGAGACGGAGCGGGTGCATCTATGTGCCGTTTCCGGTTGGCGATTTCTAGATTTGCATTGCCTGATAGTGGTGGAAGGGGTGGGGAGGAAATGATGATAGCGCGATCGACTGGGCTGGAAATGACAGGTGCACTTATTTATGCATTGATGGAGTTTGTTTTTTTTTCAGAAGTGACTTTTTCTTTGCCAGAATCGAACGGACGAAAAAGAGCTCGAAACAAGAAAAAGTCGTTTCATTAGAGCTTTTATCGCCTCGCCGACAGCTACTGTTCATTTTGGCGCAGGGAATCGACTAAAATCGAACGATGTTGCCACCAAAGAGGAACCTGCTACCGTTGATTGCTCTGTTTGTGTTCGACAAGTTCGCACAACTGACGCCTACGCGTCGAGCAGCGGTCGAGTCGAATAATTTTGACGTTTTATTGGTCTTTTGCGGCATTTTTCAACTGAAATTAGGAGGTCTCTCCCTATTATGGAAATATATGGTTCAAATTCTACTCATACAAACGACTTCTTGTAAGATAATTCACAAAATACTCACTGAGTAACTCACTGATGAGTAGCTCACTAGTGACTCGAGTGAATCATAGTCGAGTAGATTTTTTTTTCAAGCATTCTTACTGTTTTTGTTGTGTTGATGAGCTAGTTTCGAGTTGAGTGGACCACCCACCATCGTTTGCTCGTGTTATCACATTCGGAAGCACTCCAAAAAAGAGGTTTAAAGGTGGTCGACGGCCTCTCCCGCCGTGATGAGCTATTAGTTGATAAAAATAAAGCTTTCCAGCTCATTCCACTCTACCGGTTCTCGGAGATTAATCAGTAAATTTCCCACACCGCACAAACACACTCGAACATCCCCACTAGACATTTCGGCACGTTCACACAGCTTTCGGAGTGGTCATTTTGGGCGGGAATTTAATTCGCGGCCCGGGATCAAAGATCGCAACAAAAGTCACATAAATTAAACTTATTGACGCCATTATCGAAAATGTTATTCAGATCAGCGCCACACCACTCGAAATCACCGTTTCATCCCCTTTTTCTCTTCACAACAGCTCCGAAATCCATTCAAGTGCAAAAGCTGTCGACAAGTGTTGGGCCCAAACATTTTTTAATAAACCTATAAAAACGGTTTTCGAAAAGCGCGCGTTAATCTTTTTCTATCCCCATAACAACAACCGCGCTCGCGACACATACACACAATAAAGAACAATATTAATTTCATAATTTTACTGTTCGGTGCCGGCAGGCACTCACTCAATCGCGGGATGATCATTGATTTTTTTTATGGCACTGGCCAGAATTTTATACGCCACGTTCCGTTCGGTGGTCGGCAATATCTAGAAAATCTCTGAGTCATTGATTTTCCACACACTCCACGGCGTCCACGAATGGAGTCGTAAAATAAACGTGGTTCTTTGTGCGGTCCCTCTCCCTCCCCCCCCTCGAGAATCCGATTAATGTCTGCACGGTTTGAAAGCCTTAAAATTATCGATTAATTTTAACCACAATCGGTCGAGACCAAAGCAGGCTTATCTGCTGGGTCGGCAAATCTGAAAAGTTTGAATCGAAATGATGGTTCTTACAGGTTTGAAATCACCTTTGAGTTTAAAAATCTCAAAAATCCTCTAATCACAAATGAGTAACGTCACTCACGCGAGAAAGTGACTTTTTACTCTTCGACGCATTACAAGAGAGCGAGCCGATTGATCAAAGCAGGCCAAGCTCACGATTGAGCAACTCTCTCGCGAGTGACACCAACAAACAAAGTAAGCCGCGGGTGAGTTCGTAACCTTCGTAACCGTTCGGAATTTGATTCGATTTAGATTTTAACTTTACAAGCCGCTCTTTGAAAAGGTATATTTTTGCGGAGCCAATTTGTCCTGTGCCTCTAAAAAGTAGCGTTTCTGAAAATGCTGTGAACATTCTTGCGAACTTCAACATTGTAATTACGAGCGTTTTCATTTCAAACAATAACAAAGCAATTCGCTACACCCTAACCAAAAATCATGAATTTTTGAGTCCAATATCCCACTTTTCATACGAATTTTTCAGTTCAGCCCATAACAACAACCATATTTATGGTTGTAGCAACTTGTGAGTATTTCAAATGTTTTGTCAGAGAGTAACTAATTAATAAGCGACTTATAACTAGGCGATGAGTAACTCATTAATGAGTCCTTCGAAATTTTTGAGTGTAATCACTTGTGATTCGAAACGAATTTTTGATGGTTTTTTGTGATTGAAAAAGTAACAATTCGACGTCGTCGTGCTATCTTGTCGCACCCGCCATTTCGACGTTCCGAGAAAAACGCGTTTTAATGTTTGACCTTGAATATAGAAAAACGAGAGCACGCAATGTAAACAATAACAAACACGTTTTGTTTGGCTGACCATTCTGTGCATTGTCCCAAAGTTTGGTTGAAGTTGGTTGCTGGAGTCCCGAGTTATAATTACAAATGTTTACGGTAGTCTAGCTTGTACGTGCGACAAACGCATCCTGACTTTCCTGGCCTGAAATCCTTTGGCCTTTTGTCGCACTTACATCAATTTTCATGGAGTGACAAGATAGCACGACAAGATTGAAACTACTTTCATATATAAAGTGACAAAAATGCACGGAGTTTTTTCGGTTTTTGTTGAATATCTCAGGATTGAAATCGAATTTTGGGGATCTGTGAAGGTCAAAAGGTGAGGCATTGTGAGCTGCACAATATGGCGTTCTTAACTCAATTTGGCCCAAAATGCACGTACGACAAGTTAGCACGATGGCGACGAATAGAGAGCCATGTGATTTAAGGAAAAATCGATTTTCTCTCAGTGCTCAGTGGCTTGTTTGGAGCGCAAATCAGATTGTTATCTTTTCATTCAACTCTCTTGTCGTTTTGTTAACGCATTCCCGAATGAACACACAAACACAATAAACTGCAACTTTTTACAGTCAATTTCTCTGATTGGAGCACATTGTGGGCACCATTTTGTCTCCACTTAGGACGTCGTCTCGGTCGGTGGCTCGCCCGCTCAAATCGGACAGAGATAATTCAATTATAAGTACATGGCATTACAACTGGTACAGAGACACCCCCCGCTTTAAGAAACGTTGTGCTGCACTTTATCATTAGCTACGCACTCATGCGAGTATCGGTAATGACGAGTTCCTACCACTGAGTTTGTGTAGGTTTTTTTTCCTGAACCATACAGTTTATGGTTGAGGTCTAGCAGGGGTGTGGGAGGAAAAGTGTGTACTCTCGTTAATGAGTGTAGTTTTTTTAACGGCTTGTTTGTGCTGGCGGACTTCATTTTCTTGCAACAATTAAGAGCAGTTTTCTCCTCGATGCATCCCATTTGGCTTTAAATATACACATTACTAATTCCAACAGATTATCAGCAACGTAAAAACGAATCGTAGGAGGCAAGGTCAAAACTAGTGCCACCTAGAGATCCTAAATAGGGAGACTGGTCGAAGTGAATTTGACGTACCCAAACAGGCACGAGTTTGACGTATCCATACGAGCATTTGCCTTTACGCCCAGCAAAACTTATCAGTGTTGCCAAGCTCAAAACATACGTTGCCAGATCGATTTAGCTAGCTTAGACCAGTCTCCCTATTTAGGGTCTCTAGTGCCACCCTGTAGATCAAAGTCATGGCCTACTATCGATCGACAGCATTTCTTCCTGTGTACGTCTTCCGCTTGGCACGTCACATGACTGTCCAATGACTTTGACGTCCAAGAACTCCCAACCGGAGGAGTCCTCCTCCCTCATTTCCCATGTTAATTGCTGCTAATGTTTAATTGAATTTTAATTAGCAGTTTCACTCACTCGCCACGGGAGCGCTCTTCGAGCAGTCAGCAGACGATGCGGTAGATCACGGGTTGAACCGGTCGAGCAATCGCTTCATTTGGCGCTAAATACCTCAGGGGAGCAACCGCGCTGGCGGAGCAGGTGAAGATATTTAATTAGCAATGCGATGTTTTTCTTTCGACGAAATGGCTAACGATTTTTTTTGCTCCCACCGGGTCCTCTCGTCCAAGAGCCTGGAACTTTAATGACATGTGACACCTGATTAATTTTATGCCGTCTGGGGGAAAAGCTTTTCCAACGCCATAAACGCCTGAACCGGTTCGGCTCGGCGTGAAGTGTTGGCTCTCTTCGCCAGGAGGAAAATCAACAATACTCGGGCGAGTCGTTCCGAAAGTCACCACCTTCACTTGACTCCTCTTGGCAAGACGCACCGTTAAGCACTTTAGATAAGCGCGGTGGTCCCGGCACCTTCTTGAGGGGCCTACCGGTTCGCGTGAACGAATAACTTGTATGATTTCATCACACCACAAGCTCTCCGGTGCGGGTCTCGTCTCTTATCAAGTGATTCGTTTTATTTTATTGAATTATTATGAGTAAAAAGAGAAGCAAATGTGTCCCCGTTTGGGACACCCTCTGAAGCACCACAATCGAGCCGACTTTTAATCACTTTAAGCTACCGAAAAACGATTCGTGGCGGGCTACCGAAATTCGAAAGTCTCTTTAAAAAAAAAACTAAAATGAAACGCCAAAACATTGAAGCTGCCGCCCATCCGGGATCTCATCCCATTTGTTAGCGGGTTTGATAAACAAATTTTGCGCTGATTTTCGAGAGGTTTTTTTGTTCGTTCTGTTGTCACTTTGTTGGTAGGTTAGGGTGACCAACTGACTTGGATAAAACTACAAGCGTCAAGGGATCCTTATCCAAGCTTTGGATTTTAGGTATCCGGACCATACAAGGTACCAGTCCTAGTAAAGTCAAGGATTTGAAGTATGTAAACCCCTTATCCGACATTCGGATAATGGTCCTTTATGCTTTTCGTGATCATCTGCAAGGTATGACATGATTTATGATTAGTATATTGGATGAAATGGATAAATCCACTATCCGAATATCCTTAGAACCATATTTCAGAGATTACGCATTCGAAATTCGAATAACGTTTCCGAATGCATTAATTATTTGATGAAATATTCATGGATTGAATTTGTTATAAATTTTCCCAGTACTACACTTGGATAAAGCTAGTAGCGTCAAATGATCGTTATCCAAGGTATGAATAATCATGTAATGACGTCATAACAACATACCAGGTTGTAATCAGTTTATCTGGATTCATGGATACCGAGGATAAGCATCCAGATATTCAAGTATCTGGAAATTAGACAACCTCTTGGATAGGTCAGTTGACTCTAAACAACTATCTGTTTTCATGTGTGTTTAATAAAAACTGAATAGTTTTTATTGAAAGTTGAGATAATTAAACTAATGTTTGATTTTTTTAGTGCAGAAAATTATTTAAATGGATAAAATCATTTACCAGACAGGTTTTTTTTATATTTTTTTTATTTTTTTTTCGGCTTAGGATGATATTTCAGAATATCTAAACCCAAATCATGCTTCTAAATGGTATTTCGAAAAATCCCATGAATTTATAATCGATCCAATATGCATGAATCCGTGAATCCGGGTATCTTATTAAAAGCTGTATTATGCGAATAATTATCAGTATATTCGTAGATCTGGAGAGTATCGGGATCCACTATCCAGACCCAGATTTTCAGATATCCAGATAACGATTATCCATAGTTTCGATTATCCAAAGTTCGATTGTCAGAAGGTTTGTATGGGACTGCGGAAAATCGAACAAAATTTTAAACGTTAACTTAAAATTCCAATTTAGCGACCCTATTTTAGTCAAAGTGTTTTTTCGTGATTCAATCATCCAATCAAAACGCATTCTAAATTTATCCAACTCCATTGATAGCGCTGATAACTATCCGAAAAGCTTAGGATCTGAAAACCTGCTAATCGCATGGATAGAAATACTTTGAAAAGGTAGTTACGTAGTTTACGTTTAATAATGTTTAGTGAAGAATAAAATAATTTAATTATCCGGATATTCTAGGATAAGCTTTCTTAGTTTCGATTATCCGAAGCCTCAATCATCCGAAGATTCGATTATCCGAAGTGAAATTTTTCCTAGGCATTCGGATAATCTAGTCTGAAAATTTGTAATCAGTAATGTTTCTGGATGTTTTCCATGAATTTCAAAATATGTATTGGATTCATATTGATTGATTAGCTATGGATGAAAAAATATTATTTTAAAACATATAACAGTTAAGATTCAATTCTCCAAAAACGCTCTAAAGTAAACTCTCAAAATCTGCTTCAAAATAAATATCCACCCCAATAAAATGTCTCCAACAAAAAAAAAAAAAAAAACACTAAAACCTTCACTTGTTGGCCGCGACCTTACCGCGACAGAGCAACCAGACGTACCCTCGCGTCACTCCTCACTCCTCCTCCTCGGCTCTTATTAAATGTTTACTCGTTTGCTTTTGATCTCATTCAAATGAGCCAGCAAATAAAGGCCCGAAATCAAAAGCGAGCGCACAAAACAACCCCGGCGCAAAGACATCACCACAAACAAACAAAACAAAATCTGCACAAACACACTCACGAAATCTGCCAATGCAAAATTCAGTGAGACAAAAATTGAATGATTAAATTACGTCTATTTAATTTGCTTATACAAGATCGGCTCTTCGTCCTTGCTCCCTCTCCTCCGGAGTTCCGTTGCCACGACACGGATTTCGGCGGCGGCGGCCGCGGCCAAGGAACACAACCACCGACAAAGTGGCGACGACGGAGCGCAAACAGGAGAGCGCGCTCGCGGTCGCTCCTTTTGTGGTTTCTTCCTCCTCTTTATCTGCTCTCGTCGTCGGAGCAAGGGGCCTGCTTGGATCCGCACACGATCAAAGGCCGCCTGGAGAAGGGGGGGAGGCGCTACTTGAACAAGAACGCGGAGGGCGAAGAGACGCGCGGCGAACGAAAATTGGTCCATGTTGGACAAACGCTCGAACAAAAGAGGGGCCACGACGCGGTGAGTACTCTTCGGGAGAAATAGTTCAATTGTTATGCCCCCTGAACAAGAGATCTTCGGGACGCGACCTGGCGACGACGATGTTGTCTTCGTGGATATCCTGGGATTACGACGTCGTGCAGGGCCACTTCTTCCCGGCGTGAATCCTTCCCGATTCCCTCGTTGCAATTTATTTACGTTTTCCGTTTTAATTAATCGGATAATGCCGCGGGAGTTGTGCCGACCGCTGCCGTCGCCGACGGGGCCAGGTTGTTCTGGAGCCACCGGTGCGTCGTCGCCGCCGTCGTCCCCGGTGATCACATAAATTTACATCCCCCTCCACCTTGTCCCTCTAGTGGCAGTACTATAAAATTTTGAATCGAAGCAGGCGTAGGTCGGGAAAGCTCGCACAACTTGCTGCTCCGATGTATGAGAGGGAAATCATTGCCGATTTTTTTTCTTACGGGGCGAAAGGGTTTGAGGTTATCACGAAGGTGGCGCTAGATGAAGGCCGTTGGGGCGCGAGGAAGGAGCGTTGCTGGGATTATAAAGATACTTTTAATTGCTGGTGCTTTTTTTTACGACTTGTGCGATGATCGTTACGGTTGCGAAATGGACGTGACTAGGAGCAGCTTTCGTTACTTGGGTAATCTGCTGCAACAGATAAAGAGGAGGGGTTCCTGAATGGACCTTGTTTGGGGTGGGTTTTAAAAGTGAACGAAATGGACGCGGCCACCAGAACTCGTTACAACAAAGTCACACAGAAGGCGTTGCCTGCCGAAATGTCACTCAACGGAGCTATAAATCAAAACGGCAGCGTGGGTAACTAGATCGGGATCCTGGCTTGGTGCACCCAAATGGGAGAGCCCTGACAACCGATGTCAAAACATTGATCGCAATTGTGACAACCAAGGTGACTACTAAACAAAAGTCATTTTTTGGATCGTAGTTGGAGCCGGTCGGAGTCAGATTCGGAGATTCTGCAGTCCTGACAAAAACAAACATAACAAGTAACGGTTTCATCCTCTGTCATTGCCAACTGCTGTCAAACTTGACAGAAACCTCCCTCATTTGGGTGCACACCGTGCGCGTTACACACTCTCCGGGCATGGCCAACTAAGACGATTAATTACAGTCGCGGGCGCGGGATTAGAAAAGTGTGATAATACTTTGCTGATAGCGCCTAGCGCTAGCAGCCCAAAATGGGGAGGACATTTTACGAGCCCGGTCACCACCGAACTGGAACCGCCGCTGACCGTTTTCGGTGCAGCGCGTGAATTTGAACGTTTGAACGCGCCTCGTTTGACGGCTCCGAGCCCATAACAGTCCAAGGGGGGGTGAGCAAAAAGTAAAGCTAAGGTGAAATAGGAAATACTAGTTTAATTAAAAAGCCCCCCCGAGAGGAATGGCCCAGGGGAGGCAGGGGTGTTATCGCCAATCTGGGCCACACTGGGTGGAATTAATTTGTGCCACCCTGTGCAAGAGGCGGCCGCCAATCCGTGAGTGGCCGGGAAATTAATTGGCACACTGATTATGGCCGTCCGATACCGCGCGCCAGTCCGCTGCTATCATTCGTCATCGGTGCAAAAAGTTTTAATTTACGTCGTCATCTTGGGGGCCAATTTAGGATTTTAGGAGCTGGGACCAAACCAGATTAGACGGAATTCCAGCGCGATAAAGATAAGCTAATAAAATTAATTTAATTGTTTTATTATGAAAATCGTGCCAATAATTGGCCACTCAAAAGTTGGCCATCGCGCGCGCACTCCCCAAGATGATCTTACGACAAGGTGTAAATCTACGAGAGTTGCGTCAGCTGACAACCGGATGACCAGCGGCAAGTTCCGAGAAGTTTGATGGCCATTTCCGTTCGTCTTCTCGTCAACCGCCGTCCCATGATGATTGAAGATCTCCTCTTCGTACGTGTTTTTATTTTCGGTGTGCCGATGTAAATCTTTATGGACTGTTGCCAGATTTGTTTCCAGTGATCAAGTGTTTGGATTTATTTCGTGTTTCTCTGTCCATCCTGCCCGCGCTGTCCAGTGTCAGTGCGTGTGTGACTACGTGGCGCGGCTACTGTATTCCGGACAGCTCATCAGCGCACTAATCAGAGTCAAATAAACAACTTTTCGGCAGTTTCTGAGCGGTTGGAATGTGTGCCAGTTGCGACTGAAGGTTGGTCAAAATTTTAGGAAATTTACGAAAGTCAAAGTTATTTACTATTGTTTTATTCATGACAATTCGTCGATTGTGTTCTATCTTGTGACACGTCCTATCCTTTTACAGCAGACGTGTCACAAGATAGCACACAAGCGACGAATTATTGTCAAGCTTTTAATCAACAAATTTGAGCATTGAGAGTGTTTTTCCATTAAGTTTACATCAATTTCTTGAATGGTGCTCGGAAAAAGTTGTTTGAAAATTAGCTTATTGCTTTTTTTGACAAGATTATTCAGCAGCAGCAAACATTATCCATTTCACCCGTGTGGGAAACCAACAACAGGGTACCTAATTTAGACGTTCCAGACTGTCAAAATTCCAAAACGTCACTGCTGATTAGGCCGTCCCAAAAAAAAATAAAAAGTTGTGAAATTTTTGGTGCTCATCCCTAGAATGACAGATTAAGATATCAGGAACAATGTTTTCCTAAAACAAAACAATTCCCAAAAACAGTTTACAACTCGCGCGTGGAACTTGAATAAGTATTTTTCAGAAATGCGCTTAACAATCATACTAAAGTCATTCAAACTTGGTCGTCTTGGGCTTCAAGTTATAGTTTAATGTCCCCTGAACAAATTCCTGTACAGACATAAAAGCTTGTGTTTGGGCTTGGCAGGGCGTTTTGGGAAGAAAAATGTGTATTTTTTAGCAAAAAACATGCGTCTTTAGCATAAAACATGGGCTATTATGATTTCAAACGAAAAAGCATATATTTTGGATATTTTCATTTTGCTCACTCAAAAACGAAATTTGTTAATAACATTTCATGAAAAAACATGAGATTTTCTCACAATGTGACGCGATGAATTGGCCTAAATTTTACCAAACGTGAATGAAATTCTGAAAACAGAGTGAAATATTATCCGGCTTTTACCAGAGAAATCTGTTTGGAAAATAAAGAAAGGAAAATATCGAAAATATTAATTAAGAGAAATCTAATTTAACAATTCAAGCCAACTGATTGAGATACAACAACTGTCAAAATTTAACTTGAACTAAATTTGAATTAACTAAATCTGTTTGCATTAAATCAAAATAGATTACATATTCAACTGTCGAATGCTTTGTCATAGTTAAAATTTTAAACAGTAGAATGCAATTGAACAAAATTTATGTGGTTTTTAGCAATTGTTACAATTTTACATAAAAAACAGGTCTTATGAATTAAAAAAGTTTTTAACTTTTAAGGGTTTGTTAATGTTTTGAGTGACACAAAATCTGTAATTTTATTTTTTTTCTCTTTTCCACTGAGATTAAAATTCTATTGTAAATTCAAATGTAAATACCCAAGCAAAGATTTTTTGCTGATGATTTTTTTCTGATTTTGAAATAACTTCACACTTATTTTTTTTAACTTGAAACCATTGTTAGTTATCAATACTTAGTACTCAGTATACTTGAATCTTTTACTCAATTTTAAATATATAAAAAAATCAAGATATTTAAAATTTCAGGATTGACTTTTTATTTAAAAAATTGAAAAGAAAAAAGAAATTTCATAAATGTTTATTTTTTTTTATATTTAAAATGACTTCAAAAGAAAATAAGATATGGTCATCTGAATAAACTACAGATTCATAATTTGTTTACGTGGTTTATGATTAGTCATTAGGGTGAAAAGAAAAATATTTTTTTTTTTGAAAAATCGTAAAAGATACTCCCTGGCTTGATTCTATAGGTAACAGTACGAATTTTGAGACTTATCGGTTAATGTTTAAGGGACCCCCCTCTCCCCTCGTGGAGAATTTCTGTACAAAACATTTTTTTGTATGGAGCGTTGACAATCGCTTTTTTAGCATGTTGAGGCTAGTTTTAAAATATTTTGTACAATTTCAATTTATTTTTCTTAATGAAAAAAAATCGCTTATCTTTGTTCTGTTGAATAATGTATTTAACAACATTTTTTCATTGAAATGTTGAAACCATGGGTTAAATGGGTTAATTTTATTTTGAATATTTTTTTATATGAATCCTAGAGAAACAATTTTGTTGAAGGCATCATAACAGACGTTTTTGAGACACCGAAAGTTTTAAATAAATGTTTATTTAACTATGAAAATTGCATGAAAATTTGTTTTTTGAAAACAGGGTGGGAGAACTGAAGTTATTTATTTTATGAAATTCGTTGTCAAACTTATCAGCGAATTGGTTCCAAGAGCAATCATCTTAGTTTAAGAAAAAGATTATTAGATTATTAAAGTTGTCGTCTTGTAAATATTCTATATTTTCAATTTAAGTTGTTTTATAGAACCCTTATTTTGACCACCCAATACACCCCCTACCACCCAGTGTGCCCACAATCCCACAAGGCGATCGCCTCGAAAAGAGCACCACAAAGGCCAATCTCATGTTTAATGATCACATCATGATTAATTTCCGTCCCCTCCGCGTGGGTATCTGGTTGCTCGCGCGCACTCATTTGAGCCTTCCTCCGGAGGACTGCGACTACCCATGAAGTTGGGAGGCCAAATCTGGGGGAGTCAGTCGGCCAAAGAGTAGCAAACTCTGCGCGTTTTTTTTTCGCAATCCCTCTTCTGACCCTGGAAGCTGCGCCACGAATCCCGCGCGGGAACCGACAAGTAGTCAGATGATGAATGGATTTACTTGTTTCGCGTTGTTTGATTTTCGGGCCAAGAGGAAGGAGAGGATGGGGGGGGGGGGAGGGCGCATCGGGTGGTGGCGCTTAGATCTCCCCGGTGCCCCAGTCCAAGAGTCCAGACTGCTGGCGTCAGCGCGCGCGCCCGATTCTCTCTGCCCATTCCGGAATACTTCCTCCGTTTTTCTCCCTTTTTCTCGATTGTTTGCTCTTTTTTATGTGTTTCCTTGGAAGGCGGGAGGGGTGCGCTCCTTTCCCCCGCCCGGCAGCGCCAACTTTGATCGCCGGGACTCTGCCGGGAGTCGTCGTAAGCCGAAATAAAATCCAAAATAATTGGTATCTAAACATATGTTAATACAAGCTCTTTTTTGCTTGCCCTCGCAGGGGACCCCGCACTCTCCACCTTTCGGGAAGGCTTAACTTTTCTTTTGTTTTGCTCAGGTTTACTGCTGCGCCCGGGTGGGAAGCCAAGGGGAAAAACTTTTTCATTAAATTATTTTATTCCGAAAGCCCTGGCCAGAACCGCCAGCCAGCAGTGTGGTGTTGTTTTGTGGAGAGGCCGCGCTTGTCGTAACTTCCCGTTTTGTGTTGATTTTATGGGCTCGTTACGGGATTGTTCTCGCGGGGTGTTTCGGGAAGCTCAGTGAGCCAGATAAGACACACAACGACGGGGAAATGAATCAGAATCACCGCACTTTTTGAAGCGGAGACTCGTCGGAGGAAGGTTCGTCCGGAGTGGACTCAACGTTAATTGTATCAATGACCTTGCGACTTTCCGAGGGTCTCCCTGCCACTCTCCTCTAGATTTGTGTAATAAAAACCCCTGTTTTCGTCGTCGCACAGGAACAAAAAAGTGTGAATGAAGTTAATTAAACTCTTTTTTCTGTGGTTGTTTGTACCGGACTCTGGAAAGTTCCGAACCCGGCTTTCGGGAGGGAATCTGCGCGCTTCCCAGGTGGACGGATCTCGGCACAAAGTTTTATTAATGAAGTGTTGAAAAATTAAAATCGTAATAAATCTAACTTTTACGAGTCACTTCCTGTGGGTGTGGGCTCTGCACACAATCCGGTTGGTCAGTTGTCCCGCGCCCGGTAGTAGTAACGGGAGCTTTTATGAATGGTTAATGAGCTGGGCCGGCCCGAGTCTGAGAACGAAGTTTTGTTTACCGGAAATTCGGATGGAATTCCAGCAGCGGCGGTGCATTCCAGCTTTCTAGGTGAAACGAGTGTTATCTGGCGCTCTGAATCAACGGGCGGGAATCGTGTAAGGAGGGCGAACTCATTGGGTTTTAACGCGCGGAATGGTTCTTCTAGGTTCGTTATCGGAGCAAAGTAGCGTTCCCGGCGGGACCACCCATCGAGGTGTGGGAGAATATATTTATGGGTCTGGGCCGTTGAGAGGGCCGACGAAATTGTAGGGTTGAAAAAGATGTTTGTGTGTGTAGAGGTTTTAGAATGATTTATTTGGAAATATTTTTCAGGGAAGCATTCCTGACTCTTGTTGTGTAATTAACTCTAATTTACTCGAGTTAGTCGGACCATTTTGAGAGTTTGGTTGGAGTTTCATCAAACGATGCTAGCTAAAGATATTTTTTTATGAAACTTGGACCTTCCATATTCTTTTTTTCAAACAACGATCTTTGTTAAATACAAGAATATTACCTTTGAATTGGATTCGAGTAAGAAAAAGTTTTCTAATCAATTTCATTCAGACATTTACGTCACTAAAAAAAAGTTTTAAATCTCAAAATCATCGCCGTTGTGCTAACTTGTCGCATTTTGGGCCAAATTGTGCAGATTAAAATGCTTCACCTTTTGACCTTCACAGATCCCCAAAATTAGATTTCAATCCTGAGATATTCCATAAAAGCCAAAAAAGCTCCGTGCATTTTTGTCACTTTTCATATCAAAGAAGTTTCAACCTTGTCGTACTTTCTTGACACAGCCTGAAAATTGATGTAAGTGCGACAATTGGCGAAGGGGATTTCAGCTCAGAACGCGTTTGACACAGATACAAGCTCGACTAGTGTAAATATTTTCAATTATAACTCGGGAATCCGGCAACCAAATTCAACCAAACAGCGGGACAACGGACAGAATGGTCAACCAAACGAAACGTGTTTGTTATTGTTTACATTGCGTGCCCACGTTTTCGTTTATTCAAGGTCAAACATTGAAACGCGTTTTACTCGGGACGCCAAAAAGCAACGTACGACATGATAGCACGCCAGCGTAGAAATAATATTATTTTCTTCATTCATCATAACCAGAAAAATGTAAATATGAATGCAAACAATATAAATGTCTGTAGTGCATTCGAACAACTGTGAACGGAAAACATTTCACAGAATCTGCAGAGGAGGAGAGATGCGTGAACATACCGTTCCTAACGCTCCATTTTCAACGATAACGGTGTGTAGTGTGTAAGCGAAAGGATAAATGCGTTTTTTAATGCGTGATAAATACAAATGTCTGCCTGTGTGGATCAATCGGACCGCGCACTGGACTCACAATCCAGAGGTTGCCGGTTCGAATCCCGGGGCGGACGCAAAAAATTCTAAGTGTAAATATAGGTATTCGGTGCCCTCTCCCCGTGCCCATACCTTCACACTTAGGAGACCCGGGAGGCGGAGTCTTGTCGCAAAAAGAACGATACACGCCTGTGGATCCGTTGACGAAACCGCAAGGTTTAAGAGGGCCACATTATAAGATGTTACGTCGATTCCGTTTCCAATACATGTACAATACTTTGCATAGAGCTTTTTTGGAGTCATATTTGAAGTTCCAAAATTGGAACAAATAAAATGATTAGCAGATAATATCTTCAAGAAAAACCTTTTCTTAAGAATTTAAATAAACGTATTTTTGGCAGACTTTCAAAACAAAGAAAATATAATGGTTTTGTTTGTTTTTTAAGAACAATGCACCGATGAGAAGTAATAAATAAGACATTGTCTGTTTTAGTTTTTAAATGACCTTAATGTTTTATAAATTCAAAAAAAATGTTGTTAGCTGAATCCCCATTTATTAGCAATTCAATCATCCCTAGAACATGAAAAAAAAATTAGTTTAATCCTTTTCCGGATGATTTCTCACAAGACAAAATCTCCATGCCAAACCTGCCCCACTCTGCCCAAGCCTAGAACAACGATTTGATCAAAGTCTGCTCGCGTAACGTGATACGTGCGCGCAGCTCATCGATTCGGCTCAAATCACACGCAAAAAAAGTGCCGGGTGTGCGCTGAGTGACTCAATAATACCTTCCGTCTTCGGTGGCCGGCCCCCTGGCCCCCTCAATCCCGTGTCGTCGTGCAAAATACAAGACCGGCCGGGCGGTGCGCACCACTTTGATCTCAGCAAGCGCCTCTTTAGGCTTAACTTCTTCCTCTTGTCGCGCCATTTTTCACCTCCATGGCTTGCTGTGCTTGGTGGTGCGGGGCGCAGCCCGAGCCCATCCCGCGAGAGAGAGGCAGCGTTCGCCACTTTGTTGGATGATCCGACAAGTTTGCGGCTGCTGCTGCTTCGGCTTTGGCCCCCCTTCGGCGCGAGCGCTCGGCCACCACTATTCTTTTGATCGGGCGCAGAAAAAAAAACAAGCAAAAGTGCGCTACGTGTGTGTCCCTGTGCCGTAGTCTCGATATAAACTTTCGTTTATATTTCTTTCTCCCCCGTCCCGCCATGGACACCAACCTCCGGTATTGTGCAATTTTTCAGGTTATGTTTGGGAGGGAGGCCAAGTATCAAAGAAAAGCCGAAACATGCTTTACGATGTAATACGCAAACCCACACACATAGACCCACAGAGTAAAGCCGCATCTCCCGGGAGTGAACGAGATCGTGGCCGCCGGAAAGCGTCCAGATTAACCTCCACGGCGACGGCGGCGCCTTCACCGACCAAACCGCGCCAACAGGAGTAACAAATGATAAGATATTAAGTACCAAATCGGAGCCCGCGCTCGGCTAAATATTGTTTCATTATTGCCAATCCCGGGTTTGACTCCGAGAGGGGATCTCAGGCGCTCGTAAAATGAGTTAATATCGAGAGCCACCGGCACTAATTTCTGCACACAATCTCCGCGTGAGAGTGAGTTCCGAAATGGCCGCGGAGGTCGAGAGAGTCGCGAGGGGATGCCTGTGCCGAGCAGGTTGCCTGGGTGGTCCTTCAGCAGCGGTGGTGGCCTCCGCGGAGGCCGCCTGCTTTGCTACTTGACCAGTCGTAAAGCGGCGATATCCGGTCCAATTGATTAGACGAATATCCGGTACACGCTGGCTTTGATGCGCGCGAGCACGACGGGATGTGATCGTCTAAGCAAGCCGTGACCTCCGCTTCTTGGGTGGTGCGTCTAATTAATCATGCACACGCGTGGTTGGTGGCTTGGTCCAACTAGTGTAAAAGTAGCTTGATAAGTCTGAAGCATTCATTTATCACAATTTCAGGCAAAAATATTGAATTTCTATCTATTTCTATTAATTCTGGAGCAAAAAACTGAGCTGTCTAGGTTGAGCTATACAGTTTCAAGTAACTATCGCGTTTGAAAAAGCTGTGGTGAATTAAAAATTGACATGGGTTGTTTTTTTAAATGAAGGATTTTTAAAAGAAATTTACGTCTGTTTGTCTGTGCTGCTAACTTTGTTTGGATTGGTTTGTTTGGCCAAAATAGCTAAAACTCAAAGACTAAACAGTTGAAAATCTTTGGCATTTAGGGTAGATACATTTATTACGGATCTAGCTGGAAATTGTATTGTCGGATCAAACGCAAAAAAAAAATAATAAAAAGAATCATCAAAGGTGAATGACAATTTGCTGTGATACAGTTATTTGAAGCTGCATTTCCAACTTTGTAATGCTACTTTAACAGAAAAAATGTTTATAAGCATTGAATTTGATTTGTTTGTACAAGTTGCACAACCGGACATAATAACAATTTTGTTTTTTGAATTTCTGATGTGAAACAATTTACTTTACCTGTAAACCTGGCATTCTTTTCATCACTAAAAATTACAGTACTAAAATCCCTTTCGGCATCTATTTGAGTGCTAAAAATCCCAGCTTTTCAGCACCTATATCACTCTTCAGTACTGTTTAGGATTTTGACAGCAAATGACATTCAAGCATAGAAACAAACGCTTTAAAGAAATAAATCCAATTCAAAGGGTGTTTCCAATAATTCAAAAAAAAATATTAGGGTGGTCTGAAAAATGTAAATTTTCGACGATTGCCGCAAAAAAAAATCATTTTTCAGAAAATCATAACTTCGTGCCGTGTAATCCTATTATAATGCCTGGACCAAAAACCGTCTGAATATATTTTTATCGGATTGCTCGGGAAATTTCACGCACGGTAATGAAAAATCATGTAAAGTCCAGATAAATGATTTTTTGAAAATAAAATCTGGGGTTTTGGAGCGCCGTGCGCAGAAACGGCAAATTTACGAAAGTGGGGAAAATTCACTCTTTTTACTAAAACTGCGATAATTGAAAGACGAAACTTTGAGCCACTTTTGTTCTGGTTGGTGCTCTTTTCAAATATAAGTGCTGTATATTTGTTTTAACAATTATTTATTTATAATTTGTAAATTGTAAATGTCAATCACTAACTTAAATGAATAATATTGTGAAATTTTGTCATAATTTTTGCTTCATTATTTTGAAATTTTAGCTTTAAAAAAACCCATTTCTGAACTACCAAATCATTGAACTTTTTACTAGAACAAAATTGTACTCGTTAATGAAGTTTCTGCATTCTATGATATTTGTTTAACCATTAAAGAGGCAGACAAAATACAATAAGTTTTAGAAGACATTTCCAGTATGGTCTGCTTCCACAAACCTGCCAAGTGCACCGGTAACAAAACGGTTAAACAACATTATCGTGCAACATTGTAGCATAGCCTGTATCAAGAGCTGCTGCTGCTGCCGCGGCATTCCAGAGAGTAATTAGCGAAATATTTGCAGCTCATATTTTAAACACACAACTGCGAGAGACAGATATAAAGGGTAAAAAGCAAGTTTTTTTTTTCCGTTTAGCGTTCACTTTTTTTTCTTTCCACCTTAACGCGCGCGCGCCAATACCTCAACCTGCACACACATGTGCGTTACAAAAACATTTATCATTTACAGATAAAGAGAAAAAAAAATAAAACAGCGAACACATACCGAACAGTCAACGGAGGCGGGAGATAGTTTTCGATGCAAAGAGTGCAACAACATAATTTCCGTTGCGAGGAGGGCCACGATCATCGGGAGGTCGTCCACAGCGTTTGTTTTGGTTTTGGTTGGCGTTTTATGATATTTTGGTTTAAGGTTAAAAATGTTCAAAATTACATACCCAGACGACGGAGGCATCGCCGACCTTGAAGATAAGAAAGTAAGCAGGCATTAATAAACGGGAAAATTTTATGGCATTTTTTTGGGGAGGAAGAGGGGCGGGGAATAATTTTATTTGAAGAAATAATTATTTTCTAAATATTGGATATTGTGAAGAAAAGGCATCAACTGTATTTAAAAAGGGGGGAAGGTGGTGTGGGACTCATAAACCACCCAATGTGAGCAATTATCATCATGGAGAGAGATACAAGGTGGTTAAGTCATAAAACGAGAGAGAGAGAGAGAGAGGGAGCTGCTCTCATGACTTTAGCCCTGAGGGGGGAAAGACCTCCGCCGAGTGTGGGGTGGTGAGTTACGGAAACGTGCCTCCTTCGCAAATGATCGTGGCCCAGGAAGCTCAGCTCGTCGACGTGGTCGTTTAGAGCTGATGAACATCAAGGTTCCCAGGAATAACTTCGTCAAACGGAGAGAAAGGGAGAAAGAGCAATCAGCAGGTTTGCGCTGGGTTGGCTGAATGGCTGAGGTCACGATGTGAGGTCGGTTGGTGGCGCCTCCTGCGCAGATGCTGGAGAAGAGCCAGGCGCCACTCCGCTCGATCTGGTGGACTTAAACCAAATAAAGAGACGTGCGCTTTTGGCGGTTTTTGGATCTTGCGGAGAGGGCGCCACAGTTTGATATCCGATATAAAAATCAATAAGTGGCGCCAACGTTTGGGAATGTGTCAAAAGACAGTTTTAGATGTTAGTTTAAAATTTTGTAGGCAAAATTAAAAAAATCTCCTAGCTCTTAGTCTCTATTGCTTTGTGGAGTTTTTTTAAGCATTTTTATTTGCATTTATTTGTGATGTTTTCACAATAATCAAATTGCAATCAAGCTCTGGAATGTTCAAAACATCAATGTTATATAGACCAAAACTTGTGCAAGGATCTGGCCTGATGTTGAAAATAAACAATTTAATGGCCAAAGTTCCTCAAAAACTGTAACTAAAAAAAATACGGGTTACATCCCATTTAAAATTCAAATGCAAAGCGCTAGCTCCTGTCACGTAAAATCATGCAGTAAGCCCACCGGAACAACCCCCTGAATGCCCGTCAAAAACTAATTTTGTTACATCCTGATGTCCATACCAAAATTATTAGACGATTCTGCCATACTACTGAGCATAGTTGCCACATCAAAAGGTACAAAAGTTGAAAAACTTGGGTAAAAGAAACTCCAAACCCAGTTAAAATCAACAAAAATTAATGACTTAGGGAAAAAATGTGATTGATATTTTGCAAATTTGTGACAGGCTGGATAACTGTACAGCATTACAGTTATCCAGCCTGTCAAAAATTTGCAAAATATCAATCAGCATTTTTGTGTTTTATTTTGGCAAATAACATTTTTTGTAATCATAAAAAACACATTTGAAAAGGATTTTTTTCCAATTAAACGTGTTTATCTCTGCTTCAGTGTCTGCACGTAAGTTTAAAAACTCGAAAAACCAAAACAGACCAGAAAAATGTTACATTTTTATACAATTGATGAAAATCAGCACTCTAATGAACGGCTTTAATTAATTTTTTTAGAACTGTTTTTTAGTGTTGGTTAGTAGGAAGTTTCGTTAACATAGCAACATTGAGGAAAATTTAGTGTTTTGAAATAAGAATTGCAAAAATATATTCATCCTTATTCTCATTGTAGAATTCAATAAAAACATAAAAAAGCTGCTAATATCAAAATTGAAAGTAATTTCTTATCAATTTAACAACACCCGTTTTTTTTTGTTTACTGAGTTGAAAAGTTGAAGAAAAATAGATGTTTTGAGACGGATTTGACTAATTTCAACTCATTACTAGGATTAGTGAATTTACACGATTTCACGGAAACCGTTTAGTTCGTGTCATTTTTATTTGGCCGTGAAATATTGTTAAATGTTGCGAAATTTGAAATAGTCAATTATCTAACTGTTCCATATCATATTTAAACATTGATTTTGTCTAATTCAAAAACACTGCTAGATTTCAAACAGACAATTTGGAAGTATATTTGGAAAATAAATTAAAACACACCATATTGTATTGATACATTGTTGATTAGTATGGTCTAAATGCGGTTCTTTTTATTTCGGTTGAATAATAATTAATCGCAAATTTCCTGCAAAATAAGCTAATATAGTAGTAATAGTAGTTTATGCAACAAGTTACAAAATGAAGATTTTTTCAACACGAGTCGTACATTTTTGGATAAATACGACGAGTGCTGAAAAAATCAAGTTTTGCAACGAATTGCTTACAACATTTTTTGCAATTCTGAAAATCGCTTTTTGAATGGGTTTTTATGCCAAACATCCGTATGCTAAGTAAGCCCAGCATTCAAAACAAAATAATATTGAAAAATGTTACTTTTCGACACTAGTGCTGAAAAGTTCAACTTTTCAGCACCCAGCTCAGTGCTGAAAAGTAGAACTTTTCAGCTCTGGTATTGAAAGGGTCTAATTTTCCATTCTGTTGTTTATGGTAGAGAAAAGTAGGCCGTTTCGTCGCTCGAGAATGACAGGAAAGGTAAGTAGTTTCACGTCGGAATTACAAAAAAAAACACATTTTATAACACTTGAACATTTGTTTCCTTATTATAGAAATAAATGTCAAAGAATGTTTTTTTTAATTTCTGTTAAGGGACCATGCATAATTCACGTGGACATTTTTTTGGTAATCTGTTACTTCCCCCCTCGAGGACAAAAAAAAATTTGTATGGATCGTGGACAATCGCCATACCCCTCCCCCCCTTAAGTGTTCACGTGGTTTATGGATGGTCCCTAAATTTGGTAGATTTTTGATTTTCATCACGTTACATGCAACTTAACGTGATGAAAATTAAAAAAAAAGATTTCAATATTTTGAGCAGTAAAGAAGATTTTTGTTCAATTTGTTTATTATAAAAACTATAATATCAAATGTATATAAGCTGCTTTTGATTGAATGTCATAATCTTCAGTTGAAAATTTGGTTACGACTTTTTTTCCGATCTGTTGTAAAAGCAAAATTTGTTGAACCATAAAGCAATTTGTTTGATTTAAAATAAAAAAAATTAATGCAGAAAACTATGAAAACGTAAAAAAATATTTCACTTATTTCAATGATTCTAGTGTTGGTGAATATGTCATTTAAGATGTGCATTTTGGAGTTATTGCAGGATTTTTCTGATATTCAAATTTGTGAAATTAGGATACGAAATACGAAGCTCAAGAAAATTATGTTAAATTTATGAAAATTTTACTCATAAAAATGCATTGAATATTTTGTTATATTTTATGTTTTGAACAACTGTTAGTTTTCAGTTCTTTCCTGTAAACTTTTTTTCTTAAATAACACACTCTACGCCACACTACACCGAATGTTTTTTTAATTTTGCAACATATTAGAAATATACTTATTTATGCATTTAAAATAAGCCCCCCCCCCCCCCCTTGAAAATTGGTTCGAAAAAGCAGGGGACAAAAATTTGGTTTTTCAAAAAACATTAAAATTTCAATGGAAATACAAGTCTAATCAACTGAGAACAATCTGAAATGTCTTTTACTGCATTGATAATCATTTTTACCATGTTTGGGCTTGTTTAAAAATATTTTAAACTTTTATGAAATTACAATGTACAGCAAATACTTTCTTTTTCTCGCAAAAATTTCCCCTTTCCCCCTCCCCACGGCTTTGGTTAGAGTCAAGGGCAATAAACTCCAAAAAATATTTGTAAAGGCCTAAAAAAAATTACATTTTCATAATCTGTGGAAAAGTTTTACAAACAAATAGCCAGTGTAATTTAAGTCTCAATTACTAAGACGTACCTAATGACACCATTCAAAACCTCCGAGATGATAATGGGTTCGAGTACCTTCGCCTATCCACTATCAACCCAGCGCATCTCCAAATGAAAAACATCCCGTCAGAACCAATGGAAATTACGCACCACCCACCCACTGCGTGCAAAGCAAAACCTGAGCTCTTCTCCCCATTAGTTGGTGCACAATATTGCAACGAAGCTGGGTAGTTGTCACCAGTTCTCTCCCGTTTATGATGAGTCAATAACGACACTCACTTGCAGACACCATCGTCAGTCGGCATTATCATCATTACCCGACCCGACAACCGACAACAACAACAACATCATCATCTACATCAGTCCTCAGATCTTCGTTGTGCCATCTTGTCGCAAAGTGCCACACGTCATACATGTTTGCTTAAAATAAATGTAATTTTATTCATTTCTTGCCACATGTTGCAATGTTGCCACTCGTCATACATTTTTTTCACGTCATACAAATTTTCGCTTTAAAGCTGATACGTACGACAAGATAGCACAACGCCGAAGCAATCTTCAACTCGCAATCTTGATCTGCGTCTCCAAGGAGAATCATTCACAGACAACCAGACCCTGGACTGGTCAGGCCGTTTGGATCATCCTTTCGGCTTACAAGCGCACAAGTCCCTAAGCCAATCGACTTAAGGAGAGAGGAATCGCGACCAAGTGGTGACAGGAGGAGGGAAAAAAAGCCAATTTAGAGTCTTTAATTTTAATTACTGCTTCGGTCCGGGGTCGTGGCGGTGAGAAAGAGAAGACACCCGGCATTTCTCCTTCCCTCTAACGGTGGGGTGTACGGGAATTGGTCGCGGCCGGCTCTCGAGACCAAAGTGGTTAAGCTTAAACAAATGAAGTGGTGGTATTGTTATCCGAGCATTCGTTGGTGAAGGTTGTCTGAATCAACATGACTCGTCGCGTCCCGGCGCAAAACGCCGGCAATATTGCCCTACCTGCGGCTCAAGCAGGCAAAAAAGTGGGAATTTCCAAAAGGAAGGTTGAGGCCTCAACTGATGGCCAAAAACCGGGAATTTCCAAAAGGAAGGTGCTTTTGGAAGTGACATCGAACAGCAAAAAGACGAAAAAGAGCGACGGTACTGTACCGATGGATGAGGAGGAGGAGAACTCTTCATCGCACGAGGAGCAGCTTTTGAAGAACAACAAGTTCGCTGGACTGCCTGACGAGGACCAGGTAGCGGAAGCAAAGGAGAATGAAGTGAAACAGCGAAAGGAGAAACTGCCTCCTTTTTATGTGAGGCAATCAGCAGCAACGATCGACTTTCGAGCGGGGCTGGTTGAACTCATCAAGTCTGGGAAAGTCCAAGGCAACATTCGTCTGTGTCAGGACGGATTTAAGGTGCTGGTGCAATCCAGGCAGCACTATCAACTGGTCAAGGATTACTTGACCGAAAACGAGGCGGAGTACTTTACCCATGATGTCGTCATGGATAAGCCGTACAAAATCGTCGTCAGAGGTCTGTACGACATGCCAGTGGAGGAATTAGCTGCCGAGCTAAAAGTTTTGAAACTGGATGTGTTGGCCGTGCACAAAATGAGCCGACGCAACAAAGACATCAAGTACCGTGACCAGCTCTACCTGCTGCATTTGGCTAAGGGATCGACGACGCTTCCTGAGCTGAAGGCAATTCGAGCGGTTTTCAACATTATCGTGTCGTGGGAGCGATACCGACCAGTGCATCGTGACGTCACACAATGCTTCAACTGCCTGGGCTTCGGGCACGGAGGTAAGAACTGCCACCTGAAGCGTCGTTGCGCCAAATGTGGTACCGATGCGCACATCACATCCCAGTGCATCCAAGATTCGCTGGTGAAGTGCCTCAACTGCAACGGTGAGCACTCGTCAACCGACCGAAAGTGCCCCAAGAGAGCTGAGTTCGTGAAAATTCGGCAGCAAGCATCGACGAAGAATCAGCCTCAGCGTCGTAGAACTCCTCCAGCCCTGGTGGAGCAAAATTTTCCACCTCTTCAACCGCGACGCCAGGTCCCGAACTTGGCACCGTTGCCGTTGGATCCCAGGAAGAGAGCTGAGATGAATCATCCACGGCCGGGTTCCAGCCAGGAGCCGAGACCGCCACCACCGGGCTTCAGCCAGGAGCCAAGACCAACCCAAGAACCAGCAGTTGAGGAAAATGGTAATGATCTTTACACCTCAACCGAACTCCTCAATATTTTCAAACAGATGTCCGCTGCACTGCGTGGATGCAAAACCAAGACCCAGCAGATTGAAGTGCTGACCTCGTTCGTCATCCAGTATGGATCGTAGGTCCCTCAAGCTGCTGAATTGGAACGCTTGCTCCATTAGGAGGAAGAACTTAGAGCTGGTGGATTTTCTTCGCGAGAAGGAGATCGACGTAGCTGCCATCACGGAAACTCATCTGAAGCCCGGTGAAAAAGTTTATCTGCAAAACTACAAGATCGCGACGCAGCTCGATAGGACCACCTCTGGAGGAGGAGGTGTGCTTGTCGCTGTTCATCGTGATCTCAAGCCACGCCGGCTGCCACACTTCAAGCTGGACATCATCGAGGCCGTTGGGGTGGAAATTCCCACTTCGGTTGGCCCAGTACTCTTCATTGCTGCATACTGCCCACGTCAGGTGAATTCCAGAGATGGTTCAGCAGCAAAACTGAAGAGCGATATCCAGAAGCTGACACGGCGGAGCGCAAAGTACATCATCGCTGGTGACCTCAACGCGAAGCATGAAGTTTGGGGCAACAGCAGGAGGAATCGGAACGGAGTGATTCTGCACAACGATCTGCAAAACGGATACTACAACGTTGTGAGTCCGGATCGTCCAACGAGGGTGGCTCGGTCTGGGAATCACTCAATCATCGACTTCTTCATTACCAATATGGCTGAGAACGTGGCTCATCCTGAGGTGTTTGAAGAGTTGAGTTCTGATCACTATCCGGTGGTTGTGGAGGTTGGAGCTTCCGTTACTCCGCAGCGGCAACCAACCCGGAAAGATTACCACAACGTTGACTGGCAGCAGTTTCAGCAAGTGGTAGACAGCAACATCGACTATGATCAACACCCGGAAACTTCTGCTGATATTGATCGTTCGCTGGAGGTGATCCAGCAGGCTATCAACCAAGCAGAGGCTGCCAACGTTCGGGAGGTTCCTGTTAATTTTAAGGTAACTGATATTGACGTAGATACTAAACACTTGATTAGACTTAGGAATGTTTATAGGAGACAATATCAACGGACTGGGGACTATGACAAAAGATTTCAGTGAACAATTTGAACAAAATCATACAAGACCGACTTGACAATATCAGAAATCAAGAATTTTCAAAACATGTAAGCCAGCTTGGGAATTATTCAAAACCATTTTGGAAACTTTCAAAAGTTCTTAAAAACAAACCAAAGCCTATTCCTCCTCTTATTGTTGAGGATTCTCCTTTGATTACATCCGAGGAAAAGGCAAATGCACTTGGGCTTCATTTTGTTAGTTCACATAATCTTGGCGCTTCCATGACCAGCCGTAAAGAAACATCAGTTGCCAATAGTATTTCAACAATCAATGACTCTACCTTTGAATTTCCTGCAGATTCCCATGTTTCTGGTGAGGAAGTCAAAGTTGCAGTTAAACAAATGAAAAATATGAAAGCTCCTGGCTTTGATAACATTTTAATCTAGTGTTGAAAAAACAGAGTGATCAGTTCTTTCAACATCTAGCCAATATTTTCAATAAATGTTTGCAACTTGGTTACTTCCCCACCAATTGGAAGCTGGGCAAAGTCATACCAATTTTGAAGCCTCAAAAGATCCAACATCGCCAACAAGTTATCGTCCCATTAGTCTTTTGAGTAGTCTGTCCAAACTCTTTGAGAAGGTCATCTATTCAAGGCTTTTGGATTTTACCAACGATAATAATATAATTTTGAATGAGCAGTTTGGCTTCCGAAAGGGACATAATACTGCTCATCAGCTTACGAGAGTAACTAAAATCATCAAGCAGAACAAGCTTGAGTCTAAATCAACTGCTATGGCTTTGTTGGATGTTGAGAAGGCTTTTGACAATGTTTGGCATGATGGTTTGATACATAAACTGTATTTATACGGTTTTCCAATGTATCTTATCAAAATTATCCAGCACTATCTTTCGGAGAGATCGTTCAGGGTTTTTCTGAATGGGATTGCTTCTGGATTATTCAACATTGATGCTGGGGTTCCCCAAGGAAGTATTCTTGGCCCACTTCTGTACAATATTTTTACATCTGATTTGCCTACTCTTCCTGGTAATGGTGTGTTGTCACTTTTGCTGATGACACTGCCGTTATTTATAAGGGTAAAATAACCAGATATTTAGTTGGCCGTCTTCAGAAGGGTCTTGACGTTCTTTCCGAATACTTTGGCGACTGGAAAATTCGCATAAATGCAGCCAAAACTCAAACCATCATTTTTCCACTTTCCAAATCGGCCCGATTTGTCCCAAAGGATGATGTTTTGATTAAAATGAATGATGTTTCAATACCCTGGTCAAAGGAAGTTGTCTATTTAGGTCTCATACTTGACTCGAAACTATTGTTTCGGCAGCATGTAGATAAAATATTGAACAAGTGCAGCATTCTCATCAGGTGTTTGTATCCTTTAATTAACAGAAAATCAAAGCTATCTTTGAAAAATAAGCTAGCAGTTTACAAACAAATAATTTACCCCGTTATTGAGTATGCAGTACCTGTTTGGGAGTGTTGCGCTAGAACTCATAAATTGAAGCTCCAGCGTGTCCAAAACAAGGTACTCAAAATGGTTTTGAATGTTCCTGGCTGGACAAGATCAAGTGAGGTTCATGAATTAGCAGAAGTAAAAATGTTGGATCAGAAGATTCAAGAAAAATGTTTGAAATTCAGGGAAAAATGTGCTATATCTGAATACCCCTTGATTCAAGGATTGGTTTAGTTTATGGTAAGTTTAAGTTAGTTTTAGGTTAGGTTATGTTTTCTTGACATTTTTTTTTCCTCATTGTACCTAGTGTTACAAAAATGATAAATCATATACTTTTAAAGTTATGAAAATAAACAGTGTTTAAATCACGAAAAGCAAACTAAAGCTGAAGAGCCACAGCTGACCACTTATTATGTAAACCAAATGTAATTATTATAAGAAAGATTCAATAAAGTATATTTAATTCAAAAAAAAAAAAAAAAAAAATGAAGTGGTATTTTCTGACCGTCGTTTGTCTTAGCCCCCCTCACCGGATCTCTCTCTCTCTCTCGTGTGTGCGAGTTCGAGCTCTTTATAACTTTTCTCTCTGATTTTTGCATATTAATTGATAATAATGAGAAAAAGACCACCCTACAATTTCAATAACTTTTCTTCTTCGCACCATCGTGGCCGTGTTGTTTTGCAAGTTTTTTTTCGAGTTCGTTATTAAGAGATGGTGTGGCGGCGGTGCTGGAAGATATTTCTTCTTTTAATGACGACTAGTTTCCTGTGGACCGTTTAGCAGAGGTAGGTAGGGGAAGTGGTGGTGGGGCAGGACCCAAATGGAGACCTCCATGAAGGCAGTTTAATGAAACGAGGGTCGTCGTCGTCGTCATCCCCATCATTTTGCGGAAACATTGGTGTTAAATAGTGCATACGCGCAAACGAACTCGTCCTCGACCATCGAACTTTAAATTGGATTTCAGAATAATGCCAACAAGTGGCTTACCCACCATGGGAAACAATGCCGACGACGTCGTAAAGTTGCAACGCGACCGGTAATAAATATCCGCACCGCTATAAAGCACCAAATATGCTAATTTATCGACCGTCGACCGCAGTGTACCAATTTGCATCAGAAGCTGGATCTTCGGATCTCCATCGATCCCCCTTTCCCAAACGGGAGGGAAGGACGGGGTCACCCACTTGATCCAGACGGGGGTCAACGCAACTCTGGATCTCGAAGGAGGAGGAGGTTGAAGGATTGTCGTACTAAACAAAAGGCAGACAGAACTGACGCAGACGGAGTGAAAGGAAAGGAGATTTTTATCTGGGTGACGCAGAACATCAACGAAGTGTGGTGGTGGTGATGATGGAACATCGCGAAACAGTTCGATGGAGTTGATGTTGAGGGTTTGGAGTTGAAGGTCGAAGTGTTGAACAGCATTGTTCATGAAACATTATTTCGAATATCTATGTCACTTTCGCTTGATCTTTGCTAAAGAATTAAAATTTAAGATCGTTTTGAAAATGTTTTTTTTTTTAATTTTATATATTCTAAACATAAAAAGTCAAGGAAAATAACTTTTGTAACGTTCATAATTAAAAATAAAACATTTGACTTTTGGCTTAAAATGCAAGCAGATTTTATTTCGATAAATCGATAAATTCGATAGACAAGGTCAAAGCAGTTCAAATAATTTTTAATAAGAGCAATTTCAGCTAAAATCAGAAATTATTTAGAGACTCTTTATCTCTCCAATATCAATGGAATTTTGAAGACACGTTATCTAAGCGTCACATAAGCTATTTTTGTGTTTATGGAGCTAGATGCACACGAGAATGACTTTGAGAAGGGCGTTAGCTTTTTAGATATTGTTGTTCTTTCATAATTCAAATATTGCTGTATCTCGATGCCATTGCATCGTATCACAAAGTGGTCAAAGACAAAGTTGTAGAAAATTTGACGGGATTTTAGAAAATAAAAAACTTTGAAAGAAAAAACAACGCCACTTCTATGATACATTTTGATCCTAAAGTTTAAACATCAAATTTGAAGGTGAGGGCACTTTTTTTCGCTATTTTTTTTGTGAAAAGAGGCTAATATTTGCAAAAAGCATCACGAAAAGAGCAGGATGGTGTGTCTCTTCTCAAAAATACAAAAATCATTTAAAAAAAACTGCTTTTTTGAAAAGTAGTCTAAATGTTGAAATTTTCACAATTTTGACACATTTTTGCCAGACAATTTTACACAAAAGTTTCCATATTGACCATAGTTCACTCCTTGTGAAGATTGGAAGTTTGAAGGCTCCAAAAATAAAAATGTTGAAAAACAGGGGTTTTGGCCATCTTTCTGCAATATTTTTACTGAAAAACTCGTCCAATTTTCCATAGCCTTTGCAACATACTGACCTTACTTTAGAAAATCTCAAAAACATAGTTTGAAAAGTTTAAAAAGTTAGTGACTTACATTATGAAAACATTGATAAATTGGATTATTTTAATACTCTCCAAGTGGCATGTTTTTCTCAATGAAATTCAGATCAAGCCATAAAACGGACTACATCGTCGGTTTTTTTGTGAACAATTATACACTGAGAACATTTTATATTAGTTCTTAAGTAACTAGTTTTGAGTGTTTTTGAAAAAGAATTCAAAAATATCTTTTGATTTATAGTCATTTTCAATAGAACAACTTTTAAAGCAAACTAGAAAAATGTTTGTTTAATGCATCAAAATTGGTTTTCAAATTTCTAAAGATTTAAAAAAATAAAATTTGGAATTTTTTAACTAACTTTTGAGGTTATTTTTTCAAAGTTTATAAACTTTGTTGAACAAACATTTCACTAACAATTTTTAAATGAAATATTCTAAATAACCTTACCAACAGTCAATTTGAATAGTGAATTTCAATTTGCAAACTTTCAGGGAGAATTTTGTAAGTGTTGTTGTTGTTGTTGAAGGTCACCCCGGTTCATAAAAATACAATGTTCAATGAAGCTATTTTTAAAGTACTATTGAAAAATCATTATTGGAAAATTATTTCAATTACGAAAATTTTGGTACCATAACATTTATAGGTCATCGCTGAAATTTTTGAAGTTATCGCAGTTTTAGTGAAAAAAGTCGATTTTTCCCGTTTTCGTCATTTTCCCATTTTTGCGCGTGGCGCGTCGAAAAACCAAGTTTTTATTTTCAAAAAAACGTATCTCAGAGTATTGAAAACATAACTTCACCATTTTTTGATATGCCATGTAAAACTTTCCGAGGAATCTGATAAACATATTTTTAGACATAGGCTCTCTGGTCCCGAGACCTTCCAAACAGCATTTTAAGTATTCATACGACCTTTTCAAATGTTAATGAAAATGTTTGGAACTTCTAACTATTTTTCACAAATAGCCAAACTAATCACCTTTCTTTTCTGTTTAAGACAGCTAAAGTCGGATGAAATGGCGCGGAGATATGATTATTTGTCGTCTGCCTGTGTGGATCAATCGGACCGCGCACTGGACTCACAATACAGAGGTCGCCGGTTCGAATCCCGAGGCGGACGCAAAAATGCTAAGTGTAAATATAGGTATTCGGTGCCCTCTCCCCGTGCCCATACCTTCACACTTAGCAGACCCGGGAGGCGGAGTCTTGTCGCTAAAAGAACGATACACGCCTGTGGATCCGTTGACGAAACCGCAAGGTTTAAGAGGGCCACACATTATAAGGTGTTACGTCGATTCCGTTTTTTTATGATTATTTGAAAAAAGTGGTTTTTGCGAAAATCGACGAAAATTGCCATTTTTCGAACCACCCTAACACGGCGTAGGTCACCCTAATGACCAAACAAAAAAGTACGGGTCTTATTATTTCGGCCCCCAGAAAAAAATTGAGCTCGATCGGAGAACTTTATTTCGAATCATGCTGTTTTCGTGGGGGATTGCTGTATATAAATGCAGAGAAAAGTCTTACATTTTTTTAAATAGATTGAAAATCAAAGTCACCACAGTTTACAGTACTTTTGAAAATTGATAAAAAAAATACTTCCGGTAGATCATACGAGCTTCAATATTGGAAGACTTTACTTTATTTCGAAATAAATTTGGTAATCGATTTAAATTGAATTCGAAAATGCCTACTGAATCTAAATTTATCCTTCTCAATTTTTGAAATTATTTTTAAACTATTTAGAATACATTTCAAATTTGAATGTTTTACGGATGTCATCGACCGTTGGAGTAGGCTTGAATTTATAGAAATTAATTTATTTGCTGCATAGTATCTGATAATTTTCAACGATATTTCAATGCCTAGTTAAATTTAGATGTTTAGGAACAAATGTGGATGCGGTTCATAACTAAATAGAAACTTAAATGTCTAAAAAAATATTTAAAATAATTTAAATGCATGAAAAAATTAGAGTGAAAACAATTAAATATCATTTTTTGTGTGTTTGCGTATTTTGATTTTATAATTGATGCAAATTAATTTTGTGTTTAAAACAGAGTGAGATGCTGTGAACATTTTCAAATGGTCCTATCTACAAAAGAAACCCACCAGGAATATTGAAAAATATTGTAGAATTGATGTTAAACGAGGTTACATAGTATTTGTCATGTTTGTGTTCAAGATTTGTGGAATTGAGTTTGAATAAATATATCGATACAGTAATAATAAAAACAAATCGAATTAAATAATTATTTTTTTGCAATTCCGTCGTGAAACTACTTACTTTTTTTGTCATGCTTGAACGACGAAATAGCCTACTTTTCTGTACCAAAAATAACAGAATCGAATAGCAACACTTTTCAGCACTTGTTTAGAAAAGTAAAACTATTCAACATTTTTTTTATTTAAACGATTTATTGACAAAATACATGAAAATTTGACATAAAATTTCACTCAGTGTGTGTTTTTTGGAATTGCAAAAAATGTTGTATGGAACTCGTTGCAAAACTTGATTTTTTCAGCACTCTTCGTATTTATCCAACTCGGTGAACCTCGTTGGATAAATGTACGGCTAGTACTGAAAAAATCCTCTTTTTGCAACTTGTTGCATAAACTACTATTAAATCACAGATTTTCAAAAAAAAAACTGAACCTTTCCTCCATCATTCTTTTACTCGGGTATGCTCCCCGACTGATCCTCACTGCGAATGATCTGACCACGATCGACAGGTCCCTCTCAGAAACGATCAAACCGTCAGACACAGCGCAGAAGTGGTGGTCGCGGCGGGCGGGTAAATATTTATAATTTCCGAATCCAACCCGAAACCGAGGCATAAAAAAACACATCGATCGAATCTAGAACAAAAGGAGGAACCAGCAAGGCAAGGGTTTAATGAAAACGAAACTAAGGGTAAAGGAAGATCGAAGGGGAAGGAGGGCAGCCCAAACTGTCCTATATCGAAGAAATCAACATAAATAATGTGGCGCCCGTTGGACCCGAAAATGTTGCATTTATATCGGGCCGACCGTCAGCGCCGGCTTGGATCCCGCGTGGACTCCGAGACTTCTTCTTCTTTTTTGCTGGGTGAGTTCTCGGGAAGAGTCGGAAAAAAATCGCAGGAGGCCACGCAGGGAAGGGAGGGGGATGCTGGCTGGCGCGTACTCTGGTCACTGAGTCATGGGCGGTGGTTGTTTGGGGGGAAAGGGGGATGTTCCACATACTGGCGATGCCGCCTGCGTGTACCGTGGAATGTTCTGTATGTTGTACGTTCCCGGTGGCGTTCTCGTCTCGGTGCGTCTCATGCTCTTTGTGCTGGACGCGCGGCATATTGGCAGAAGGGGGTTGTCCACAGATGACGTAAGTATGTAAGTGTGTAAGTATGATTCTTGTGGATTCTTTAGACTGATTTTACCTTGAAGATTAAAAAAATCACGTCATTTATGGACGCCCCTCACGGTTAGCACAAACAAACAGACCAACAAAAAAAAGTAAAGGAGAAATAAAGTAATAAGCGGATACTTTTCGGTGGCACTCCGCTATTGTATGCTTATTGGGGCGACTGGGGCAGACTTGGGTACCCCCGTCAAAGGGGGAGGGGAGGGAGAATCTAAATCTGATGACACTGCGGCACGGGAGAGACACTGAAAAGTGCGCGGAATGGAATGATGATGGATGCCGTCTCCGAGATGGACGCCGCCGCCGGTGCGTTATGAGCGATAAATCATGAAGAAGATTCCAATTAGGAGATGCTTATCAGGCGTGTTCATTTTCACGGTGGAATTTTGGCGGGATTTTGGGGGCCTTTTCGTGGTGGTTTGATTTGTTTAGGGCGGCTGACAAAGTGTATCAAATTATGGGAGGAATCTGTGGAAGGTGACTTTTTTTGGTGGTCAAACAAAAGTTTTATCACGAAACGTATCAAAGTTTCAGCTTGGAACAGTCAAAAGTATTGTTTTCAAACATAATATCAAGTTTAACGAATAATATCAAGTAAAACTTCTCGTGAAGCTTATCATAATTTTGCGACACATCACACGATAAATAACATCTCGTTTGAAAGCTAGAACATTTTTTGGAGATTTCATCCAGCATAAAGCGACGAACCTTAGTTCCATTGATAATTTTATTTGATTTTCTTTAATCAGGTCACACCTCACTGCAATAATTATTGAATATAGTTGCTGATAATTTTTAAATAAACTTAAATTCTGTAGTCAACAAACTGAATGTTCAAAATGATCAATAGGTAAGAAAATGAAACACCAACAATTTCTTTACGACCTTTTTCATAGAATCTAGTTTGAAGTCATAAAAAATATATGCCTGATTCAACTGAGCAAAAGTCAGTACTCTTCAGTATGGCTTTTTGATGAATTAATACTAAAAAAATGGTTGTGGGACATTTCGCCTAAAGTCATTTCGCCGATGGCTGCTTCGCGGGGTAAAAAACAGAAAACGAAAATAAGCAGTTAAAAACTTGGACTATTTTAAAAACTATTTTATTTATTGTTGGGAGTTTTTGCATTCTCTTCATTTGTTACTTTTTTTCAAACGTGACACGTTATTTTACTATTTATCAGATGATTTTATTCATTTCTGGGAGTTTTTACATTTTTTAAACATTATCAGTTGCTTTTACATTTAAATGAAAAAAGTCTTTTAAAATACATTTTACGGCTGCCCTGATGTTTTTCCATCTTTGGTTTTCAAAATATTGGCGAAATTTTTTTGTTTGTCGAATAAAAAACTTTTTGTAGTACTGTACAACGGAATTTCACAAAAAAGAATATTGTTGATCGATCTCAAATATGCTAAATATGATTTTAAACGCAGGAAATTGCATTTCAAATTATTTTCACCCATTGAGTGAAATTTTAACTCAAATTTTCATGTATTCATTGACAAAGAATCATTTAAATCAAAAAATGTTGAAAAGTGTTACTTTTCGAAAAAAGTGCTGAAAAGTTCAACTTTTCAGCACTCATTTCAGTGCTGAATAGCATAACTTTTCAGTATTCATTTTCAAATGTGTTGCTATTTGATTCTGTTATTTTTGGTACAGAAAAGTAGGCTATTTCGGCGTTCAGGAATGACAGGAAAAGTATGTAGTTTCACGACGGAATTGCAAAAAATAGTTTTTTGCCCATTGATTTTTCGGACCAATTTTGTAGGAATGGGGGGGTGCCATAAACTTCAAAAAATATTTGCAACGGCCTTACCTTTTCTTTGAAACATTACAAGTTCTTTAAAAATGATTTGGGCTTCAAAAAAAAAATAATTTCTGTATTGATACATTTCATTTCTTGGAGATTTTGCAGTTTCTACATAAATTACATTTATAGATTTAGCAATATTTTCATTGATTTCTTTTAAATTTGTTTAGAGTACAATAATATGAGGTGCAGTTCAAATATTAAAAAAAAAAAGATTTAGAACTTATATTCAGCTGAAAGTGAATAAAAAAATTCCTATTATTTGTAAAGCAAAAAAAAAAATTGGTTAAATATATCAGATTTAATAAAAAGAAGTGCACTTTTGTGAAACATTCACTGTATGCTGATAAGACAACTAAAATTCAGATTTTCATATGACAGCTGTCATTAAAGATAAATACATATTTTTATAGGAGCATAATAAGGAAATAAATTATAAAGTATCACATGAGACAAATATGCGTTATGTGCAGTTTAAACACTGTGATGTCTTATGTTCATGTTTTAAAATCTTTTTACAACAGTCTCCCTATTATTTAACATTGTAAGTAGAAATTTTTTAAGAAAGTTTTATTCAATTTCTGCATTTATAATTTTTTTTTATATTTTGTAAAAAAAATTAAGTGAAAAGATGATCTAAAATATTTTAAATACTTCCAATTCAGTTGAGCATTTGTTTTTCAAACGATAATAGATTATAGTTACCAACTAAATAAATCTGATGAATTTGACTTGAAGAATAGGTGAAAGCGAACTTACCTGAAAAGAGAAAAATGTAAAATTAGAGTTTGTTCAACAAAGGTTATTTATTTATAATTTATCAGTAAAAGGAAGCTTCTTTGAAAACTATATTACAAAAATATAAAGAACAGTTCATACTAGATTTTCGAACGTCTCGAATATCGAAGGTTTCCTGTAATTTTGGTATTTCGGCCGCCATCTTGTAATTAAAATTTTCAAATCAATTTAAAGTATTATGGAACTAAATGATCCTGACAAAAAAAACTATGATTCGATTATACGAAGGCTTGTTTTTTTGAGGACTTCGGATAGTTGAGGCTTAACTGTAATCTAAATTTCCATAGAAAACTAACTTAATCCACCTATGTGGTTGGAGCCTTCCTCACAACAATGGCTGTACACAAGTTTCATCTATTTTTTAGATCCGGCTTCCAAAAAGTACATCGATATCACTTAAGTGGCCATATCTCGAGACAGGGTTGCCAGATCTTCAATGTTTTTGACTCATTGGAAAGGTCTTTTGATAATCTAACCAACGATGGGTCGGATGATGGACCCGGACATAGTTTACATACATTTAAGTGAGATCCGGCTTCAGAAAAGTACATAAATGTCACTTAAGTGGCCATATCTCGAGACAGGGTTGCCAGACCTTCAATGTTTTGGACTCGTTGGAAAGATATTTTGATAACCTAACCAACGTTGGGTCGGATAGTGAAGCCGGACATAGTTTACATACATTTAAGTGAGATCCGGCTTCAAAAAAGTACATCATATCACTTAAGGGACCATATCTGAAGACAGGGTTGCCAGATCTTCAATGTTTTAGACTCGTTGGAAAGGTCTTTTGATAACCTAACCAACAATGGGTCGGATGATGGATCCGGACATAGTTTACATACATTTAAGTGAGATCCAGCTTCAAAAAAGTACATCAATATCACTTAAGTGGCCATATCTCGAGACAGGGTTGCCAGATCTTCAATGTTTTGGACTCGTTGGAAAGGTCTTTTGATAACCTAACCAACAATGGGTCGGATGGTGGATCCGGACATAGTTTACATACATTTAAGTGAGATCCGGCTTCAAAAAAGTACATCAATATCACTTAAGTGGCCATATCTCGAGACAGGGTTGCCAGATTTTCAATGTTTTAGACTCGTTGGAAAGGTATTTTGATAACCTAACTAACGTCGGGTCGGATAGTGGAGCCGGACATAGTTTACATACATCTAAGTGAGATCCGGCTTCAAAAAAGTACATCATATCACTTAAGGGACCATATCTGAAGACAGGGTTGCCAGATCTTCAATGTTTTAGACTCGTTGGAAAGGTCTTTTGATAACCTAACCAACAATGGGTCGGATGATGGATCCGGACATAGTTTACATACATTTAAGTGAGATCCAGCTTCAAAAAAGTACATCAATATCACTTAAGTGGCCATATCTCGAGACAGGGTTGCCAGATCTTCAATGTTTTGGACTCGTTGGAAAGGTCTTTTGATAACCTAACCAACGATGGGTCGGATGATGGATCCGGATATAGTTTACATACATTTAAGTGAGATCCAGCTTCAAAAAAGTACATCAATATCACTTAAGTGGCCATATCTCGAGACAGGGTTGCCAGATCTTCAATGTTTTGGACTCGTTGGAAAGGTCTTTTGATAACCTAACCAACAATGGGTCGGATGATGGATCCGGACATAGTTTACATACATTTAAGTGAGATCCAGCCTCAAAAAAGTACATCAATATCACTTAAGTGGCCATATCTCGAGACAGGGTTGCCAGATCTTCAATGTTTTGGACTCGTTGGAAAGGTCTTTTGATAACCTAACCAACGATGGGTCGGATGATGGATCCGGACATAGTTTACATACATTTAAGTGAGATCCAGCTTCAAAAAAGTACATCAATATCACTTAAGTGGCCATATCTCGAGACAGGGTTGCCAGATCTTCAATGTTTTGGACTCGTTGGAAAGGTCTTTTGATAACCTAACCAACAATGGGTCGGATGGTGGATCCGGACATAGTACACATACATTTAAGTGAGATCCGGCATCAAAAAAGTACATCAATATCACTTAAGTGGCCATATCTCGAGACAGGGTTGCCAGATCTTCAATGTTTTGGACTCGTTAGAAAGGTCTTTTGATAACCTAACCAACGATGGGTCGGATGTTGGATCCGGACATAGTTTACATACATTTAAGTGAGATCCGGCTTCAAAAAAGTACATCAATATCACTTAAGTGGCCATATCTCGAGACAGGGTTGCCAGATCTTCAATGTTTTAGACTCGTTGGAAAGGTCTTTTGATAACCTAACCAACGATGTGTCGGATGATGGACCCGGACATAGTTTACATACAGTTAAGTGAGATCCAAATATATGTGAAAACACATTTTTATACATAACTTTTGAACTACTTATCGAAACTTCAATCTGTATAAAACTCGATCTATGGGACCCTAAACCAAGTCGAATGCAACAAGTTCGGGTCAAATCGGTTCAGCCAGTGCCGAGAAACATGAGCTAGTTTGTTGGTCACATACATACATACACACACACATACACACACACATACACACAGACATTTGTTCAGTTTTCGATTCTGAGTCGATATGTATACATGAAGGTGGGTCTACGACGTTTTTATACGAAGTTCATTTTTAGAGCAGGATTATAGCCTTACCTCAGTGAGGAAGGCAAAACTCCTCCCAAAATTCAACCCAACCCGCCATTCTAAGCGCCACCAGCCCGCCCCAAAAGAGACATATTCATTTCAGCCCGATAATCACGCCACAATTAGCAACTCTTCCAACCTTTTCCTTCCCAAGTCACGACCCAACAAAAAAACCGTCCCCAGAATATCGCATATCGTTCCCGCAAACTTTAATTTTCATCCAATCTGTGCTCCTTACAAATTCTGCAGAATCGGAGAATCGCGACCCGAGAGCAGCTCATCCACAAAAAGGGGGGGATCGGTAACAAAAAACGACACACACCGCCGGGACGAGAGGAGGCGAGATGAGATTTATGTTTTCTTGTTAAAATTTACGATCACTTGTGTGCTTGAGGTTGGTGCGGAGCGGCGCCCGCCGCTTTCGGGCCATTTTTGGTCGATTTAATTTTGTCACAGAAAGTGATCCACCGTCATCAAATCAGCTCGGTTTTTTGTGTTGTTGGCGATGTTTTGGACCTTTCAGTTTTGTTTTCGCGATGTAAACACGAATCGAATTTGTGGGAAAAACGATGTTGGACGCGGAAAAAAAGTGCGCAGTTTGAGGTTATGTTTTGACGCGGCACCGTGTGCCGTGTTTAAGCGGTGGTTCGATCACGAGGACGCTCTGGCGCCCGATCCCACCTGCAAGGTGGTCACGATAATTGTCACCTTGTTCTGGTGGTGGCGCCATCTCCGGTTGGTGTCTTCGCTGTCCCCTCTAACGAGCTAATAATTATTTGGCAATATTTGGGCCGTTTTCTCTCCGCCACGCCACACAAAAAGTCATAAATAATTGATAATTATCCTCATGCTGATGAAGATAAGACCCCCCTGAACCCCCTCCCCTCGAGGGATCGTGACGCTGGCCTTTTTCCCATTGTTTGTTTTGCGCGCCACCTCGTGGTGATGGTGCTGAACCTTAAAAACGTATTTAGCACGGACGCCAAACTGCTGCGTCTGTCATTTCTTCTGCGCGAGGGGTCCCCGTTTCTCCAAGCAAATTGATGAGGCTCCCCGCCAACAGGTGCGTGCGTGTGCGGTCGATGAGGATGTGGGGCGCGCTTGTTAGCACCACCACAAACTGGACCCCGAGCCCTGGGGGCGCGATAGGGTTATTCACAGCTCGGAAAAACACTTGAAAATTGATTAATTTCAAAAAACGCAAATCATTTCAGTGATCAGTTGGGACTACCGCGTCCATTTTAAGATGTTGCAGTTTAAGAACTGTCAATCGGCATGAGGATCACCCTATTGAAGTCTTCAGCCGGACGCGTTCGTGAGTCCAGCACGCCAGACGCCCCTCTCGGAGGGGGAGGGAGGAGGCGCGGCGCAAAACATTCACCCCACAGCCTATAATTTTCGCTTTATTTTTGGTGTAAAACAAACATAAGCAAAGGTATACGGTAATTATAGGTTTCCAATCTCGGCTCCGCTCTTCCCGCGGTGGGAACGAGCGTTGGTCCTCGGAAAAGCTGAGGGTAGAGGAGCGGGATTAATTGGCTCGTTATAGATAGACATTTTATTACTTTATATCGATCGGGAGGATTGGGTGGTGGCCACACCGGGAACTTCCGGCGACGTCGTCGCCCCCTAGCGTCGAACTAAATCAGGTCACCACCACGAATGAGATTTTAATAAGCACCCTCTTGCGATAAGCACTCGGTGAGACCTTATGACATTTGGCGTCTCAGAACGCGCCCCCTAATCAATTGCGCGAATCGAAGGTTCGCGGAAATCGGAAACAATCGCGCAGCGTGCACGGTTTTGGTTTTTGGCATTGTGGCACTACCTTCAAGTTTGGAGCTACTTTACGGTCATGAGCGAAGCCATGCGGAGGGGTTGCGAAATTAACAGCCTGCATGCAACATTGCATGCAAGCAAAGCGTGCATCGCTCAAAAGTTTGACGCTTGACAGCTGGTGTTGGTAAACAATTGGCGCTTCACGCCCAGTACAACTGGGCGAGTTTATTATTGACACGATTTGAAGCTTTCATTTTGGTTTCGTCGAACTTGAGGGTAAGTAAAAGTGACAGCTCCTGTGATTTGATTACTTTAACAGAACATGTGCAACTGTCTCTTTTCCCAACCTCCAAATTCACCAAATCTACGCCCATGCCTCCCTCGATTTCCCTACTCAGCGGGTGCACCACCCAAAAGGAAATGCATTTCCGCACTAAGGCCTGCTGCGATAAGAGGCTTTTCCTTGTTTGAGCCGGCTGCAAACGACGACGCCGTCGCCTTCTAGGATCCTCGTGAGGCGACACCAGCCCCGGACCGTGGCGTCATCTTCGGCTGAGAATCGGCCAGAATTCGCGAGCGAAAAGCGTGACCAATTTATCCCCCGCGCCAATCGCGGGGCACGATTCATAACCATTTAAATACGCGGTCCGGGAAACTCTGGGTTGGCATTAGGGTGTCAAGAAAGAAAAAAGTGGCGAAATCAAAAGTTGATTTTGAACATTTTTCGGTTCTTCAGCAAAGTTTTTCAGTGTCTACTGGGTCACCCTAACGCTCCCCAGCGGTCCCGAACCCGGCTCCGGCAGTCTGTGTGTTCTCCGCGATCTTCGCTTTGTGCGGCCCATTCGCCCATTCCCGAGGTCCGTCGTCCGTCCGTCCGCGCTGAAAGCCTTGTTATCGATCGTAACCAAAGTGGCTGCGAGGCCGTGCCGAGGTCCGTGGCCTTGTTTCGCAGGGAAAAACAAATAATTCATAAATAATTGTTAACTACCTACTGGCGCCTGTGAATCGATTTGATACCTCCGGGGGTCTACAGGGGGAGAGGGGGAGCGGTCAGAAATCATAATTTTTCTCCCTCTCCCCGAACCCGGTGCGGAGAGGAATCGTCCAGGGAGGGTGAACTTTCCAATTTGCATCCCAAGGAGATCGCGCCAAGGTAAGGGACGATGGCGGAGGTTCGGGACCGTCGTAAGCAATTTGGTTTCCAGTATATCAATTAGCTCAAGAGAGATCCTTCTGGGGTTCGGATCGTCGTAACGACGAGGTGTATCGCTGGAAGCCAAGTTTTCGGGGTGTTTCGAAGGGCCACTGCTGTGGCCAGTTGCAAACGACTGTAATTTGGCGAGGCTCGATCTTCCCCGCGCGCGCACGTTTGTTTGCTTTTGGTTACATTGTGGTGGAGTTATTGGCACGTTGTGGCTCCATTACCTTTCACTTTTTGTTATCGTTTTGAGACAGTTTGAAATGTTATTTATGATAACCAAAAACTCAAATAGCGTAAATGTCGAAAATCGATTCCACAGTAGATCCACTAATTTGAAAGGAAATGCATTCGAATTCGTGAATCCGAATTCGCAAATTGGAAAGGCTGACAGTTTGAGTGCATTTGATTTCGAATACGGTCGAATTAGCGATCATTCGAATTAACGAATCCGCTCTGTAATCGTTGAGATCGTGCTTACTTGTTGCTTTTCGACACCCTCAGCAAACGTCAAATCAGTATCGATGACGTTTGACGTCTAATGACAGATTTCAGAGAATTTAAAAATATCGATATCGAAGAAACCATCAAGAAATAGAAGCATCAGTTTACAGATCGATTCAATGACCTCGGAATTGGGCCGCTAGGATCTCTTCCATTCTGAAATGGGTCATTAGAAGCAGCGCGAGGGCTGTCACCACTTAATACCTCCTAATATCTAAAATCTCAGTCCCGTATAAGTTGTATCAGCTCAACCTAAGTTTGATACAAACTGTACTTTCCCATAGTTTCGCTGCCGGCGGGTATTGGATTGGACCACACACACACATCAGTTTACAGATCGATTCAAAATGAAGACTCGATTTTTTTTTCAGATACCCAGCTAAGGGAGATAAACATGGAAATGTCCTGCAAACAAAAACAAACATTTGACATCCGTCAAACTCACTTCAATGCTCCGTTTCGCGGAAGTAACAGGAGAGTATTTTTTGAGCAAATGAATGAATTGTTCAAGTAACCATCGAGAAAAAGAATCATATTGACAGGAAAAGAATAATCGAGAAAAAAGAGCATCGAAGTATGCAGTTTACAGGAACTGCAGAAACAATCGACTGATGGATCAATATAGGGATAGCGAATATCAACTTTCAGAGAGTCGACTGTACAAAATGTGTGTTTTATTACAAACTTTCAGAATTTTTGTGTCATGTTAAGTGAAGGCTGGTTATGGTGCAGCTAAGCAAAGGGCACCTGAGTCAAAATTTACTTTTTTGACTCAGAGATTTATACACTCATAATCAAACCGATTTAAGCTTGCTATTTGCTCTAATGAAATATTATGTTTACTCAAACTAATGAGCAGCAAACAAACAACTTATTAAATGTAGAAATAACTTTCCTGATCCCGAAGAACCAGCGGGTGTCCTTTGTAACAACCAAACAACCTTCAGCGGTCCATGTATCGCCGCAGGAAGAAACGAAACGAAAATTTTCATAGATAATAACGACGATGGTCGTAAACGTTTCCGAAGGCATTAATATGTGTGTAATGTATACAATATACAAGTTATTATTTGTTAATAAGGATGAGCCCCCTTTTTCCTTTCAAGTGCGTACCTACTCGAAAACCATCCGGTATCGCTTTCAGGCGCTCACTCCGGGGCCATAAAAGAATAATAAAAGCCTACCCACACCCGGAGTGGAATAATTGAAAAATAGACAAATATCCTCCGGGACCTGACCTGGCGCTAACATTTTCCCTTCTTTTCTCCTCTTCCTCTGAGGTAGTGCGTTCTTTCACTATTCTTTCTTTCTTGTTCTATGTTTTTTTTTCTCTATTCATAGAAAACTTGAATAGCACAGAGGTTCACGTTGTTTTCTCAACCAGAGAGTTGAACGGCAACGCCAAAAGAGACGAACCTTTCCCCTTCTCCCCGTCCACCCGTGCGTTCCCTCCCAACTGTTGATGATGATGCGTACACCCTGGGCACACTGATCTTGTCCCATCCATCCATCGAAACCATCCAGAATGAGCTCAGTAGAGGCAGATGTATTAATTACGACCTAGCAGAGACGAGACGAGCAGGGAATGCCTCTATTCTGCCAGGCCACATTTCGCCACGGGTATTGGAGATTTGGGAGCGATCCGGTGATTTTTTTTTTCGTTTTTGGTACAAATACCGAGGTTAATTCAGGCATGAAATAGGGCCTCGAACCTGCGGCCGTGGCATCGCCGGGGCAGGACGTGAAATCGATAGACAACCGAACCGAAACGGACGGAAAAACGGTCGCTTTTTTGCCCAAAACGTTGCTTCTTGGCGGGATGATTTATTAGTTTTTGATTAGATTCAATTTTATTGCTAATTAATTGATTTTCTGGGGAAATAAAGAAACGTTCCGTGGAGCCGTTAAGCGTGCAAGGTGGTGGCGGTGGCGGGCCATTTCTTGGGAAATAAAACAAGTATTAATTATCATAAACCAACATGAACGGTGCTCGTTGGCCGTTGGCCAACCTGGGCGACAAAAATCCAGCTGATCGTTACGCGATTCACGGGAGGTCGTCCCCGACGTTTGTTCATCGGTTGTGTTTGTTTTTGGCTCGTGAAGTGATGAGTGATTAATGGATCAATGGGACGAAATTCATACCATCATACTTCGGAGATATTATTAGGTAAATATAACATTTTCAAAAACGGCTGAATTTTGTAAAAATTGTTTGAGAGTCTTAAAAAGTGTTATTTTTTTTTGCAATAGCTAATGATATAGAAACGTTTTGATCAGAACATTAATTGTAAATTCAAGGATTTTCAAATATTTTAAAATCATTTTTATATTGGTAACTCTCAAAATTGTGAGGTGGTTTGTTTGGACGGTGGACATGACAAAAACAGTTTTTTTGCAATTCCGTCGTGAAACTACTTATTTTTCCTGTCCTGTTTCCACGACAAAACGGCATTCTTTTCCTTACCAAAACTAACAAAATCTAAAAGTAATACTTTTCGATACAAAGGATGAAAAGATACAGTTTTCTAATCTAATCTAATTAAACCATAGCGCAGCCAATGTTTCAAAGGGATCCTAGAGAGTGCCTTAGGTTTGATTATGCCACTTTTCTTGTCATTTTTAACATGTGTAGGGCTGAAAAGTTACACTTATCAGCGACAAAATTGGTGCTGAAAAGTTGAACACTTGCATTGAAAATTAAAACTTTTCAATATTGCCCATTATTTGCTTTACTTATTATAACTATAACATTGCACAGTGGTCCAGATCGGAAAATTGATTTTCCGAAAAATGGTGAAGTTTTGAAGCGCTGGTTGCTTCAGAAGAGTTGTTGCAAATTATAAGTGACAGCTTTCGGTTTGGTTGATAATTAGGGTGGTTCACGGTAAGGGTGATTTTACAAATTTAGCTAATCCAATTTCGACTTAAGGGTCAAAAGTTTTGGCCATTTCGAGGGAAAAAAGATGCACATCTAAAACATAAATATCTCGAAAAGGCGCAGGGTTTGAAAATGTTTTGTTTTGAAGGAAAATGTTTATGGGACTACCCTAACGAAATTCGAACGTCTCATTTTTGCTATTCCCACAGATACACGCTAGGTTGCTAATGATAATGTCATGTCAATTTTGTCAGAAATTTGGTTTAAAATTTTTGACAGGAAATTCATTGAAATTTAATTCTGTCAATTGAAGCGTGTTCATCCCAAATCTATCATACCTCGACGAAACTGACGCATTTACTGACATCAAATTCAAAAAGTCGAGTTGTCTAATGAGTTTCGAAAGAGGTTTATGTCTGTTTGTCAGTGATATTTCTGACTAGACCGAGACAATTTAGAATAAAAATTGTCATTAGAATGTTATGTATGATAATTTGAAGGATGCAATAAGATTTTTTTATGTATTGACTGGATAAATCTACGATGTTTTTCATTTCAGCTCGGCCTAGTTCAAAATAATTTCGATCAATGCAATAGAAGTTCAGCCAAAATCTCACTTCAAATAAGAAAAGACCCAGCCGTCGCCTGGTTGGCGCTACCAACCTTTTAAAGATTCCTTTTGTAAGAGCAAAGGGGAGAAGGAGATGTGCTCTTCCAATAACGTCATGATTCGAATTCCCGGACGCTTCGAAACCCGGACACTTCATCTTGTTTTATCAATTATTTGGATATAAGTTCGCATTATGAATGTCAAAACTGTGTTATTTGATGAACTCCAACATCAACTTTCATTTAAAGTTTGTTTGAACGCTGTAGTTAATGCCAAAACAATTAAATACAATAAAATTATAAGTTTACTAAAAATGCGAAACATTTCACTTGAAATATTTCATAGGCGTTCGAAGCACCGGGAAGGCAAAGCAGAAATTTATGGTTTCGATTTCCTTAAATTCTAATTAATTTTCATATAAACTATCGATTGTTTTGAGGTTAACAGCTTATTTGAGACCTAAAGAATGCCATTCTCTAACATTTCAGTCCAAATTTGTGCGATTCATAAGTAAAATCGAGTGTCCGGAATTCGAAGCAAAAGTGTAAATTTAAAATTCTGATGAAAAATTGTTAGAAAAGACATATTTTGCATGCATTTTCTTGAAAATGACTGTTTATACTACATCCTTATGATATTTCTACATGTCCAACTTATTACATGATTTTTTGCCAGCTATAACAAAAATGATATGCTACTAAGTGTCCGGATTTCGAATCATAACGTTATTTGTAACGTTTTTCGAACAAAAAGGGATCATCTCGCTTTCATCGTAGTAAAAGAAGAGAAACCCAAAGAAGTGGTGGCGTCGAGGACTTTTTTTGCGGCATCTTGTCCGCCTTTATTGCGCGCGCGATATCGCCGCATTTTTCCTGGGAGACTCACACAAACACAGACAAAAAGACCAAGACGACCAAGTTCGACGGTTTCGGGAGTGCAAGAAACATGACATTTCTTGTACAATGGTGGTTTGATCAATATAGGTTTTTTTTGGCTTGTGGAAGGTTTTTTCCTCCTTTCGATTTCGACTCCTCGCCGATCGAACGAACGACCGAGGGGGGCGCCAGTCGAGAATTCTTGCGAGACATTTCGTTATTTTTCGACAAAGATGTTGGCTCGGAGAAACTTTCGAGAGAACGAACCGACCAGGAGGAGACAAGAAGACCAAATTGATGATGAACGCAGATCAATATCGACGACGTTGGCCCGGTTGACAGAACAGAGGGGACACCGAGGACAGACACATGCTGATTATATTGGGGATGATGCTGACGTGGGAGAGAAGAGACTTCTTTGCAGTCGGTTTCGTCCCCAAGACGAAGACGACGAAATAGATGTCATTCCAGCAGTCTCGTCCCTTTGGAACACGTCCACGTCAATCCGGACAGTCGGATCCCGGGGACGACATGCAACGTACGGGAGGAAGATGTTTGACATAATAAAATGCTTGTTTTCGATGATAAAAAAAAACACAAACCCCGGCATTGATTTGGATCCTCTTCTATTCGGTTCACCGAGTTGTCCCGACGAGGGGTTCCACAGCTCGGTCCCCGGAATAACAAACCAAGAAAACAAAAGGTATCTAAACATAATTTGATATGTCCCGAGCAGCATTTTTTCCACCTTCCCGAACCGGGCGGAGAGAGCCCCGGGAGAGGAGTCGCAATCTGCTCTGAATAATTCATCATCGGTGGCGGCGGATCCCGAACACGCGGGGTGACCATCATCAATCAATCCCAAATAGTCGTCGTCGACGGCGCAGGGCGCAGGACACACCGTCATATTCGGCGCGCGGTTGTCAACTGTCACTTTAAAATTTCTGGAAATTTTGGGTTGTTTGTTTTTGTTTCGGTGGCGCGACGATCAAGTAGGCCCGGGACAATTTGCTGGATGAATTAACTTTGGGAGGAATTAAGTGCGACGTGATGGGGTCTGCTGGGCGTTATTTGAACGATTGTTTTCGAATTGAAGTGAAGTTATTTTGATGACATGATTTATGTCGGCTTTAGCGTGTGCTAATAAAAAAAAGCTAAATTACTGATGTTCACATCAAGGTACGTAAACTTTCAAGATTTTTAAAATCCAGAAAAATCGAATTCATGTGAAACCCATAAATACTGAAAAGAAATGAAAATTGAATCACTATAAGCAAAAGGCTTCGACAAACAAGATGCAGAATTTATGATAGATTCATTCTTATTCAAGATTTTAATTTTTTTTTCTAAAAGAAACGAAAACGAAACTATTGGCACTACGCCCCCCGGGGCATGGCCTTCCTCTAACGTGGGATTTCTGCTCCAGCGCCTCTGACGAGACAGGAGAAACCGGGACCAACGTTTTACTTCACCATCCGATAGAAGCTTAGTGGATAAGGCGGGAATCGAACCCGCGTCTCATAGCATCATCGGGATCGGCAGCCGAAGCCGCTACCCCTGCGCCACGAGACCCAAGAAACATGGTCGGCAAATGACCGACCACCGAAATAATACCGTTCAGAGCCTTTTGGAATCCAACTGAGTTGAGTTGAGTTGAGAGCTCTTTCCTCACGCTTGGGTGCTGTCTTACTTTGGGTGTACACTCAACCCCAGGGGTTGGTCACTTTTTTGTTTGACACTTTTTTTGTTTTGTACCCCGTTGGTTGGACAAAGTCAAACTAAAAAGTGACGAACTGTCACTTTTTACACGGCGCTCACGTACACTATCAAAACAAACGTTTGATGGTGTGTGTGAACTCCGTGTAAAAGGGGTGTCAAACTTTAAAGTGACCTCGTTCGTTTGACAACAGTTGGTGTCAAACCATCGGGGTTTGAGTGTAATATAGTGTGTGAACTTGTTTCTAAATCCCGAAAACACTAGCAAAATAATTAACCTTCTCGTTAATGGCGACAATTTAATACTCGTACACACGTTGTGCCAACGGAAGTAGTTAAAAATGTTTAACCGCCCCATGTAAACCTCCTCTACATGACGCAAGTCTCACCCGGATTACTCTTTCTTTTCCCGGTAATCTCTCTAATTGTACCCAATTGGCGGAGGTTGTCGAGAAATTCGACACTCATAAATGGTTGAAATTTTAATTCGCTTCAAGCAATCAAACATGTGAAGCTTCTCCCTCTAGGGGGACATCATCAAACCCGGCATTGACAGTCTCTTGAAGCTCAACGGGACGTGTCCTCCGGACACGTGCACTACGCCGGGAGGACCCGCCTTTTTGTGGTTCTCGGATTACGCGGGTTGTTAAAATCTGCCTAATTGATTTAAATGAGAGATTTGTTTTTGGACAATTAATTGAAATGTTGGCTGAACCGCTAGGGGCGTTGCAGGCGCCGAAGAAATCTCGGTTGACAGCTCCAATCCAAGCACTCTGTGACGGGTTCGAACCCTGACCCTTCGCGTGTAACGCGAAGAAGACACGTGGTTCTCGGAGGTGCACGCGACCCCCTCAGAATCGAACCACACAGTTTCAATTGTTCGACCACAGTCGTCGCGCCAAAAGCCGATCGGACAAAAATGATTAAACATTTCCGCGCAACGCCGCCGTCCCCGAACCACTCCCCGAGCGCGCATCACAATGGGGGGACCGCGTCTCGCCATTTCGCACAGCAGAGCGTTCGGTGTGGTCGTGCGATGGACGACCGACGGTTCGGCGAAGAAGAAAAAAATCATAATAAAAATTCTAAAACGCTAGCGCCAAGAGGACGAAGAAGAGCGAAACGCGCGCGCGAGTGTGTGTTGGTGAACTTGGCTCGACGACACGCTTGCTACGATTAATCGCCCCAACTGTCAGATGCCGGTCGATGCAGCATCCCCCCACGTTGACGCGTCGGCCAGACACAGGCCGGACTCGCAAGTATTGGTGCAACCTGGGTTGCGCGCACAGAATTTGATGGTTTTCGCGATGGTGTAATTTAATATCTTATCAAATTCTTCGGCGCACGAAGCGAACAGAAAAAAACGAAGGCGACGTTAAAAATTCAATGAGACTGGACTCGATGACGGCGGGACTGAAATACTGGACTCGCTCCGCCTTATAAGGTGTGGCAGGCGCGCTCGACGCAAAGGAACCTGATTCTTGGTCCCGCTGGACATCGACCAGGACAAGACGATAAGGAGAGTGCAAGTGCCTCCCCAACCCCTTCCCTCTAAGCATAGTGCGGTCCTTTTCAAGCACACCCGTGGCGATTCTCGCGCAAAGCCTACTTGTTCACCGTCGGCAAACACACACACATCCCTCCACGAAAAAGTGCTCGGTAAAGGTGAGTAAGTGTAAATTAATTCAAAAGCAATTGTCGCCTCGCTCTCAAGTGTGTGTGTGTGTGAAACCCCTCACACATGGCCTACTGTCGGCGACGACGATGTGTGTAATAAAATTTAGATAATGCATCGCACACTGCGTTTTTTCGCCTCTCTCCCTTGCAACTGCATGTATTGGTGAGGTTTTCAACCCCTTCGAGCTGTCACATTTCGGGTGGTGTGAAAGCGTGGAAAGGATAATCGGGAGGAGAGAGAGCCGAGGGGCCGCCGCCGAGGACACAAACATGGACGCTTTTCCGCAAAAGGGGTGTGAGGTTAGGTGTGCAACTCTCACTCTCTTGCGAGTGCACCCTCTCTCTCTCTCTCTCGCACTGGTCACTACTGCGCGCACACAGCATATGCCTCCTTTTCACACATTCGCACCTCGAAGTGTGTGTGTGCGAGTGTGTTTTGAATGACGCGTCGCGTGGTTGAAGGAGCGACGACATTTTTAATTATCCCCGCGCACCGCAACCACCCCTCTGCAGCCGTTTTAACGGCCTACTTTGATTTGCACTTCATTGTGTGACTGACGGGTTAGTGCGACATGAACGCGACATGTACGTTTAGCGGGGTTGGTTTTGACAGAAGGAAGACATGTGGGATGGTTTGGATGCAGTTTTGACGAGCATTGGAGTTATGTAGATTAAAATTGGTGTATTTTTACCCAGTCACGAAATATTCTAGCAGAGCTGGTTCTGCCAGAATCCTGTTGGAATGATGAAATTTTTTTGCTAGAATGCTGTAAGAATATCCAGCTCTCTAAGAACTCTGCTAGAATTCTACTAAAATGTCGTGACTGGGTAGGTGTTATCACAGTCTTGTCACATTTAGAACTTGTTGTATGTTTTGGCAGGTTAAGACTCGGTCCCAATTCCGTCCAAATAGCTAATTCACTTTTTAAACAAATAAGTTAATATCGATCAATCAATCACAAATCATTACCAATATTGTTCCATAACTTTCGCTGTTAAATAATGTAAAAAAAAGTGTCCTGGTGATAAGTGTATGGCCCCTCACAGATATACACTAAACCTCCGATAGTCTGGCAATTTTTGTTTGTACCACGAACTGTCACTTTTTATACGGCGCTCACGCACACTATCAAAGCATTTTTGGTGTGTTTTTACTTCAAATTGGAATTTTTCGAAAGCAACCGAATACTGTGATTCTCATCTTCTGAACAAAGCCGTCTGGTTGAATATCTGATGCCCTTATTTGTTATTCAGCTATTTAGTGTAGCAAAGTAGTCTTCAAAAATGTAAATATTAAAAAATCAAACAGTTAGTGGTCAACGAGCCACAAACAGTTCCCGAAACAAGCAAACCTGAAACGTCTAACATTTCACCTGCAGTAGCTAGTTAGCAGCAGCAGCCACTGGTGGGCACTTCCGAATTTCCAAAATTCCTGCCCAAGACAAACAAACAAGCGCCCTGATGATTTTTCAAATTCTTATAATTAGCAACATTATTTATGACCCTGGCTCAGCTGCCACGGGGCAGAGAGGTAGGAGAAAAACGACGACGACGACTCAAAACACGATAATTAATAACAGTGTGCCCACCTCATAAATAATTTACAAATAGTTGGGCGAGGTTTTCCCAAAAAATAAATAAACTGACAGAAAATCATGCGTTTACGTGGGCTATTTTTGTTAGTGTTGTTGTAACGTGTTTGAGTTCTCGCGGGAGACGATTTGCGCCCCGACCAATCTTGATTTTCATACATTTTTATAACGCCTCAACCGTCACACCGTAACGCTCCAACACTCTCAAGTTTGGGGAGGTTACACTCAGTTCTCTAAAATTGTTTTTAAGAAAAAAAATCTCTCTAAAAACGACTAAGTTCGTGGCAACGTGTTTGATCATAAACAAAGAGCTGTCACTTTAAAAATCTCCCTGTTACATAGTGTTTGGCCGACATGGCGTCATTTCGAGTAGAAGTCGGACCTACAAGTCAAATTGAAGTGTGTTTGAAACTGAGTGTAAATTGAGCGGGACTCGCGTAAGTTCGCATCACCGCGACATGAACCGGCGTGAATTTTCGGTGCCATTGTTTTATTATTTTCACAGCTCCAGTTATTCATCAACTTTTTGACACCCCCCCAAATCGGCGGGTCAGGTTTGCTCCCAGGTCAGTGAAATTTGCTTTTCCGGAGGAGACCCCTTCCCCCTCCGCGTATCCATTCCAAAAGAAGGGGGGGGGGGGGGTGCCAATGCGGGAATGTTACAGTTGTTTGTAAGACATTTATTATTCTTAATTAATGTTTCTATTATTTTTTTTCCTCTTTAACGTTGTCTGTTGAGGCGCTCTCTTTTTTTGTGCGCTCTAAGTGGCTAATTCGAAAATAACGTCACGCTACATTTTATCTTCGTTCCGAAACTTTTGATGGCGGGAAAGTGGTGCTGCCAGTCGGTGCCGTTGATAATGCTTCAATTTTTGGGCAATTTAGCCAAACCATGGGAAGTGACGGTGGGTTTGGGTTTTGGATTGCGGGTTTTTTTCTTCGTCGGTGTTAAGTGGTAAAGTAATTGCAGTTCAACTTTTTGGCACTTGTTGCTCTCGGGGTAGATTTGAGCAAGTGGAAGGTGCCTTCAATGGACAATGTCGTACTTGGAGTTTAATTGTTATGAATTATTTTTTTTTATGGGAGCAGGGAAAAGTTCAAACTTGTTGCCTCACGTCGATTGCTTTATATTTGAGTATTTTTGTGATAATGAAAACTAAGTAATTTAATTTAAAGCTTTTAACTCAACGTAAACATCAGAAATTTAAAATAAAAGGGTTCTAATATATATGAAAGTTTTCAAATATTTAAAAGTTACTGAACATAACTACAAGATCTCATGCGTCATCCCAGTCGGTGATCTTCATGTTAAATTTCAAAAAGCCTTACTTACTTGGCTTAAATTAGTTTTTTGTTTCTTTGCATATTTTACTTTCACGAAAACCTGGCAATTTGGCAGTTAATCTCCAAACAAAATTGAACTATATTTTCAGAGCTTTTGTAATTTTGTAAGTGCTACGACTTAAGTGATCGTAACCGTGACTACGTTGTTTGATATCCTGTAATAAATTTGATAATTTATCGACCACCATACCGTATAAAATCAATATACGTTAGAAATGCAAAGGATGCGCCCTAAGCAAGTGATACGACCATCGTTCGATATTTGAAGAATAAAGCATAATCATGAACGTTTCAAGCCTTTAAAATGCGACACCACAATACCACACCATCAGGCCAATTAGTCCCAAAAACACGGATTCGGATGCGCTCCAAATGATCCGAAAAGAACTTACTGTCCTCTAATGCAACCCCTTTTATCCCGAAGCGACCTGGTGGTTGGTGGCTTCTCCTCACTCATCATCGCGCAACAGTTTGAAACCCACACCAGCCAGCTATATCTCATCACCTCGATCGGTGGTTTCATAAACACTTTTTCCTAATTTGAGAGGATTAGCAGCAATTGAAAGCAACAGCAGCAGCCTTTTGATCAGCTTTTCGACGATTCCGATGAAACAATATCCAGTTGGAGATAAAAATCCACAGAGTGAAGCAAGGCAAACGGAGAAAAAGGCAGCTGCTTTGGCTGGTTGTGAAATCGAAAATCCTTCCCCGGGGTTGAAAGGTTCGTGTTTTTTTTTTTGTTGCTGGGCCTCACAGAGAGTCAGTGGAGCGAACAACTTTTCCAGCGAGGGCTCATCAGATAAGGCCGACTCCGCCGCCGCCGTCCGGTAATCGCGGAACAGACTGTATTATGTGCTGTCCTTTGGGAGAACGAGAAATTAGACGAGGTGGCAGGAATTGTTATGAGCAGAAGGATATCATACCCAATTTTACCCATACCCAAGTTCCAGAAAATTTCTAGATTTTTTCAACAAACTAAGTAATCCCTGTTTAACGTGTAACCATAGCCGAAAATGATTTATTTAACGTGCAAATCTGAGCGCGTCTGAGGTAATTGATACTTTTTGCTCTCCTATAATCCCGGGAGGGAATTGTTTTCCGGGAAATATATATTCCACTGCGGCAAGAGGGTTGCATGCTCTGATGCCAACCTAAAAGATGACACCAACCACGGTTTGAACGATTCTTGGGAGGGAGCGACGCAAAACTGACTTGACAAGCGACGGCGGTGGTTTTGGTTAATTATGGGAGAGATCTAATTGGTCCGGATTAGGGGATTTACCTGTGAATTCGCAAGTTTATTTCATATTTTTTCAGAATTTTTCAACCAGTCCGCATTAATGTTTTCGAAATGAAATCTTTTTTCCAACCCAAAAAAGCTCCTTCATACACACAATCATGCGATGCAAATTTGGCGAGCCGAGATGAAAGGAAATTTCTGCCGGGTGGGTAATTTCCAATTTAGTACGTGTCGGAATTGCCACCTCGTCGCGGCGCGTTTCGTCGTCGTCGTCAAACGGTTTCGCGTGGTTGGGCACGTGGAAAGAAAGGAAACGGGCACCAGTTCGCGAAATGAAAATTCCTCCGCCGAGAGGAGGGCGGTCGAGCATTCAATATTGTTGATTTGCATTCCGACGCCTCGTTGAATTTTGGTTGTTTTTGAGCAGGAGATTTGAAATTTTGTGTTTGAGAGAAAAATGTTTGCTGCTTTAAAACAACGATTCAAGATGTATCATATTTGACAGGATACCTTATGATTTGGGTTTGGGGAATTTTCACGATTTCGCCGACAACGTGAAATTTGTCATTTTCCGTGACATCCCGTTACATTTAACAAATTTCTTATATTATTATTCTTATTTTTTGACTAAACACTATCAAAAATTTTTTAAAAAATTGGCTTATTGTTAAGTCTTTTGCACAAGATCAATCTCTTTTTTTGTTTTATAATTTTAACGATTCTCAGTATACTTTTTTTCTAATTGACATTACAAGTTATCAAAACATATTTTTTTAAAAGTTTGGCCAGATTTTTTTAAGTGAATTAATTTGTTTTTAATAACTATGGTTGCAAATAATGACAGCAAAATTTTTTTCAAGAGAACATAACTGACATTTTATTTTGAATGTAGAATAACAAAAGAAAAAGAAAGATTCACACTTGTTACGTTCAATATAATTTTATGGATTTTTTTTTGTTTTGTTTTCTGGGATTGTTTATAAAATTTGATAATTTGATTGAATAAGTTGCGTATTTCAATTACGAAAAATTTGGTACCCTAACATGTATAGGTCATCGCTGAACCACCCTAGCACGGTGTAGGTCACCCTAATGGCCAAACAAAAATATACGGGTCTAATTATTTTGGCAAAGGAACTCCCAGAGAAACTTTGAGCCCGATCGGAGAACTTTTTTTCGATTCATGCTGTTTTCGTGGGGAATTGCTGTATATACCCAAGTAACATTTTTTTTCCAGGAGTTCTACAAGAGCTCTTCAAGATAGCTACAGCATAGCAGTTTGGACCGCGGTAGGATAAAATTCTCTTCAAAACTTCTTCAGAAGTTTGGAAGAGTACTTGAAGAGAGTTTTATCCTACCGCGGTCCAAACTGCTATGCTGTAGCTATCTTGAAGAGCTCTTGTAGAACTCCTGGATAAAATGTTACTTGGGATACAGTCCTGCCTCGATTATCCGAAGTTTTGTTTGGGACCTCAAATAATCATTTTTTACTTCACTTAATCATCAAATTCAAGTTCTGTGAGCCCATTTTAGGTTAATTTTAACAGTTGAATGCCAGTTTAACTACAAAATGCATTTTGCATTATTTCATCACCGCCATTTTAACCGCCATCTTGGTTTTTCCGTTGCCTTCGGATAATCGAGTCTGGACTGTAACTGATTACCAAATAATTTAAACTAATGTATAAAAAGTACTTTTTGAAATTTAAACATGAGATTTCGTTACAAAACTTAAATTCTTATGATGATTTGAATAAGAAAAACGATAAATTCCAAAAACGAATTAACGACCTTTCATTATGCCAATATCTCACGAAAGAGAGACCGTATGTTTTCTTCCGATATTTTCTTCCCTTAGCGAATGCTAAGATGAAAGTTTTCCCAATGCACACTGAAAAAAAGTACCAAATCCCTAAATTCTACCCGATTACTAAATAAGATAAAGAGGCAAAATTCCTAGAATAAAGGAATTTGATACTATTTTTTTTATTTCAGTGCAATGGATTTATTTTTATTTTTAGCGCTATCAAATAGTCATACGTTTTGAACGTGAAGTTTAAAAAAAGCAAAATTGAAAAATATTTGAAGTCCAGTTCTAATAATGTATTTTGGTGGAAAATCAGAAAACTTATTCTGATTTTTAATGCTTTAAAAAAGTTCTCAATCCTTTATGCGACACTGTCGAGATTTTGACATGAGCAAACAACACAAAAAAATCACCTTTGATCTGCTCAAAATGTGCCGCTTCCTTCTTTACTCCATTAATCTCATGTAAAATGCATGTTTGGTTAGTCTTAAACGGTTTAGAATTTCAGCTCAGACACCGCACAAGCCGTGTGTTTGTGTATGGGCACTTGCGTGTGTGTCGTTGTCCGTCCAGCCCGGCGTATGCAATTTTAATGAATAGAGTCCAGCGAGAAAGCGAGAGAAAGAGAAGGTGAATTATAAAAATCCTTTTATTCCACACAATATTCTCCTGACGGTGTTATAATCGCCATCATCATCACCATCATCGTCATCATCACGCCGTCTCATTATCCTCTTCTTCTTCTTCTTCTTTTGCTTCATCAACCATTCATAAATAATTCACACATTTGCATATAATTGCATCCCAGATCACTTTGAGCGCAAATTACCAGGGCACACACACACACAGACACACCTCTTCAAGTGACGTGGCCTACTGTGCTTGGGCAAGCTAGTGTGCGAACGTGTTTGACAAGGACTTACTTTTGGTCTTTAGAAAAGTAGGCCTTGCTAGGAGACAGACAAAAAGCCTCTGGTCAAAGGAAAGCCCATGCAGCATAAAACCCATACCCATACAGCAATGTGAGGTGTGAGAATGAATGGGCTTTCGTCTCTTGAAATCTGCCAAGCCTTGCGGAGAGAAAAAGAGAGCAGGGAGAGAGGGAAAGAGGTTTGCCCTTTCTCCTTGTCGCAGCCTGCTCCGTCGTTGTTGTTGTTGTTGTTGTTGTTGCATGATAGAAGCCATGTTTGAATCATTAATGATGCAGTCGGCACACACACGCGTGTGTGCGGTATGTGGCTTGGCAGCTGTGTGCGTGCGTGTGTGATGCAACTGCATTACCGACACCTTTGGAAAATCCTGATGAAAGCGAATTTAGCGCTCGAGAGGGGTGGTGGTGTTAAATCTAACTTGTTTTGCTGTTTGTCAGGTTTTCAAGGGCTACTTGATGTGGTGCATCTTTAAATTGGACTATTTTCAAAACTGCAAAATGAAAGGATAAAAAATTTTCATCGCATTTGAGTGCAAACGAGTTCGAAGGTAAATCAATTGCGTCTGATTATTTAGCATAAAGTGACACGCCAGGACTAAATAGGGATGTTCATTTTTACATGCTCTAACTTTATCATTTCTGCTTGAGGGTTTTGATTTTTTTACAAAGGTAGAAGTGGAAGGCACAATTTATTTAAATCTTTCAAAAAATAATTTGGTTGAGGTTAGCAAAAATCTTGCGAATTTATATTTTTACACCTGAATTTTTTGTAGACCTAGTAAACAGTGGAGGTTGCGAAGAACAACAGTACGTGATACTGCGGTGACGATCCGCCACTAAAACGTGACACGCAACGGCAGTTAGTTGGCGCGTGAACTTTTTTTAGCTGGTGTCACGTGAGAATCGTGAACCCATCGGTTGGTTTCTTTTTTTTCGGGTGGTAACATTATTTGTTATGCTAACTGGGGCGCTGAATGTCCTGCCCCCCTGCAAACCCAGTAATCATCAGCAAATAACATAGACAAAAAAGGGAAAGAGTTTCAACACTCTGCCCGTCCCGTCAGGTCTGGGGATCGACAGCACAGCTCATTTTTAATGCATAGGGAAGCAGCCCAGAAACTATCATTAGCAGCTCGTTTTCTGATTATTGGTTGAATGTTTGTTGTTGGTCCTATCGCTGTCGTCGCCCCACCTCCATGACGAAAAGGGTAATTAAATTAATATTTAGGGGGTTTTCCGCGTCAGCTGACGAGTGGCGCTGCAGTGCTGCCACCACTCGAGTCACTACGCAATTTACTGAAAGTTGTGAGTATGGTTTGATGCTTTTGAATTTGGTAGTTTCCAGCTTAATCCACTGGTTTAACGAGAGCCAATTCGTTGTGATCCTGCTAAAATGAGTGTGGCTTTTAGTGACCCATCAAAACTTACCCAAATTTGATTTCAATCTTGAAATATTGAACAAATCCGTAAAAAACCCCGTGCAATGTTGTCACTCCTCATATGGAATGTAGTTCCGAACAGATCGTGCTATCTTGACATTCCCTGCAAGTGTGACAACAAGCCCAAGGGAGTTTAACTCAGAGGCCGTTTTGTTACACGTGCATGTCCGTGTACTATTGACATATTTGATTTTCTAACTCGAAACTCCGACAACCAAATTCAACCAAATTTCGAGTCAATTCACAGAATCAACCAAAGAAAACGTGTTTGTTTTTTTTGTTTACATACGACAAGACAGCACGACTACGTCAAAAACTGGTGACAGCGTTCTGTAACGAGTTTTCAACCTAATCCGCTGGTTTGCCGCAGAACAGCACGTATTGTCGACACGCCTTTTGGCGCCTTTCCCGGCTTAAAGCCTTTCTGCAGAAATTAATACATGCAGACTTATTCTAGCCTGTATTGCACCCCTTTTTCTGCATACTTTCCCGTTAGTGTACGTTGTGAAAATGCAGCGTGAACACACACGCGTCCATCATCATTACCCGCCACGTTTGGCACCTCTCTCGAGGGTGTGTGGGTTCAGTTGTGTTGTTTGATTCAACGCCTTTTCCAGATTACGCCCCCACGTGGTGTGCCACCCTAAGACGAGGGGTGCTCAGTTTTCAACACCCTGATGGAGCGTTTTTTTCCGGGAAATGAAACGCTCAAGAAATGACGATTTTCAGGAATTTTCCCGGGAATTACTGCAAGTCATTCTTTAGAAAGTGTTAATAACAGAAAACAATAAAACCAGAACAGGGTGGCTACCAGGTTCAGAAATTCGAATAACCGGTTTATCCTTGGTTTTCTCCCGAGACTAGACAAATTTTCCCGAATATTTCTACATCGAATTACGACGTTTTCAATTTGTTAATGAGTATCAAAATACTATTTCAGTTCAAGCATCCGGTACAGGCCTTTCTTAGATTAACATGCGAAATTTGAAACATAGCAAAGAAAAGAAAATTACCATGAAACCAGTTGTACGCAAACCCGTTTTGAACAATTTTCGATCTAAAATTCTCCGAAAAGTTTGAACCCCGTCCTTTCAGTGTTCCCATCTCAAAAATAATGAATTCATTTTGGTTTCTTGAGAAATTTGTAAATGTTTAGTGAAAATCTAATTTAAAGTAATGTGTAGGCTACACAAGGTCCATGCACTATTTCAATATCACTGAAAAAAAACCTATTTTAAATTCTGGGTTGACTGTGATAGTCTTAGGTTTTCTGTTAAAATCACTTTTAAGGTGTTCAAACTTTTTTTACGTCAAATCTCGGAGCCGTAAGAGCCATTGGTAAACAAAGTCCTTTTGCATCAGTATTCGACCTACTTACGAAAAATCAATATAAAAAATGCCTGAGATTGTTCATCTACACGTCCTTCAAATGCTTCAAACTAAAAATAAATGAATTTTTGTTTTATTTTGGAGAAAAACGAAAATTAGTGTCAGAGGTCACGGTGGCTCTTACGGCTTTTTGAAAACTCACTGATTAATTAAAAAATATGTTATATTTTTTCATAAGCTTTTTGAAAAATACAAAAAAGTGTAAAAAAAATAGAATTTTGCCAGAAATTTGTTCAAACTTGTTATTTTTGGGACCATCCATAAACCACATGGACACATTAAGAGGGGGTATTGCGATTGTCCACGATCAATACAAAAAGTTATTTTTGTATGGACAATTGTCCACAAGGGGGTGAAAGATTCTCAAAAAAGTGTCCACGTGGTTTATGGATGGTCCCTTTGTAAAATTATCGATTAATATTACATTCTAAAACAAATTCGAGGCACGAATGGAAAGTTTCCACATTTTATATGAAATTTGTTCTGCTGGAAATGCCTTGAAATAAAAACATATGTTTGAATTGTGTTTCAAAAACAGATAATATTATTATTTCATTATTAAAATAATTGCCAAACTTATTTTACCTTCTCCTAGTGGAAAATTGTCCAAAGAATCCGAAAAGGCATTCCATTTTCCGATTCAAAATCATCATTACACTTGGACAATGTAAAAATAATGCTTTTCATCAACATTTTACATTTAAAAAATTTCAACATTTAACTATGTAAAAAAAAAAATCAAAAACGTATAACACTTCTCTACCACGGTCAGTTTGATTTAATACCATTTCGAACGTATTTTATTTGTACTCTTAATTTTGCGGAAAAACCCCAAACCTATCAAAGTCACCTCTTTTAACGGTACATATTTTACAGATTTCATGCATTTTTTGTGTTTGTGATCGAACTTTAATAAATGCCTTTTGTCTAGTTTATCAACTAACGATTGTTTTTGTAAGAGTCATATAGAGTTTCTGAGGACTCTTTAAGCTGTGTGATATCATTTTATCTCAAGTTTTTGTGGTTTTGTTTTTCGGTCCAAAAACGAAATATTTTCAAAATTAGTAATTTTCTATGAAGAATTTGTTCAATTGATTGTGAACTATATTAAATATATTAATTATAAAAACGCATTCTGTAGTACTTTCGATATTTTTTTTTTGAATATAATGGTAGGAAGTTAAACTATTTTTATTATTTCTTTTTATAACACCATTTATAGTTACAAATTGTATTTATTTTTATTGAAAAAATATTAAAAAGAAGTTGACAAAAAAATAGCTCGGAACCCGGAAAAAAAGAGTTCCCAAAATCGTGAACAACCGTTCATAAAAATGGGAACCACGAACAAAGTGTTCAAATTTCATGGTACGTTTTTCAAAATTGTACCATGGGATTTGAACACTTTGTTCGAGGTTCCCATTTTCATGAACGCATGTTCACGATTTTGGGGACTCTTTTTTCTCCGTGAAGCGGAAGGGTATTTTTTTATTAATCAACTATTTCCGGTTCGTCAGTACAGTTCCCGACCTTTTCGAAATTTACTTGATTTTTTTTCGAGGTGTCCTGAATTAGAGGATTTAATGTTCTGAAACAAAAATAAAAAGGATATGAGTGGCCACCCTAAACAATAAACCAAACTTTCCAGGAATCAGCTGGTCTCGAGGTCGAGTTCACGCGCCCGGTGATGATCATAAATCGGTTGATCCTTCAACCGCGTTAATTTGTTGAGTTTAGAAGTTGTACGCACCGGGCACGCACGCACATTCTTTTCCCTCGTTTTTATTTTAGTACCAACCACATTCTCCACATACTTTCTCCTTCGTTCGTCTAATTAATAATTAAAGAAAAGGTGAAACCATAAAACGACAATATCATAAATAAAAACGCACTTTTCGCCCCTTTTCGTTTTGCGGTGGCTTTGCTCACAAAACCACAAAAACACTAAACCACCCTTCATCCTCAGGGTGATCAGGGGTTGACACCCTGTTGATTTTGGTGTGTCACTCGAACGAAGGTGTCGCGTTCGCACAAAGTCACAAGGATTTGAATTTATTGCCGCTAATTTTTACGATCTCGCGTTTCTAGTGGCCATTTCTGTGCGTGAGGGGGGCCGTAAAGTGACCGACATCAGGCGGATAGTGTTTGCGTAATGGGAAGTACGGGTTGGTGGCGCGCGAGATGGCGGTGAGTGGATAAAAAATAGTGTGGTAAATCCGGAGCACCAATTGGTGGGTTCGTGTTGCTTTTTTATTAGAATTTATGAGCCAGACGGTATTTTAAGGGCTTTTGTAGGAAAAGGATCTAAATCTACCTAGCAGGCCATGGCTAAGGATTTTTTTAGCCAATTTCAATTATTTTCAAAATTGTCTAACCAGAGTACAGTAACAACCCAATGGCTTGACAGCCTGAAGTGCAGCACAAATGTCAGCAAAAGAAACCCAAGTAATTTCTTTTGATTGTTTATTTCTTTTGATGACTTAGTTGAACATTTTGTTGAACAATATTGACAGCTTCCACATAATTTCACACGAAAAATTCAAAACTCTTCTCCCAAAAGGACAACAATTCCTCGCGCCACTAGGGGTGTCAATGGAGCACTCCACCGAGCTGTTAATGGGCCAATCTAATCCAACTGCCGTCGAGCAGGTGACCATGCTGGTGTGAGAAAAATATTTATTATTTGGCACCCAGGCCGCGTGCGGTTCGCTCAGGAATCTAATCGCCATCAACTAGTGGTGCTCCGACCCGAATGTGCCCATCGCGTGCCAAGTGGTCACCAAAAGCGTTGTTCACGACTCACTGGGGGTCGGAGGGGAGGAAGCTTAATTAGATGACCGAGGTGCGATAATAATTTCACGCGGAAACAAAATGGCTACCGCGGTACCGGTAAACTGGTGGCAATCGCTCAACGCCACGTGAACCCCCTTCGGGCGGTGGGTAGCCGTTTGCCGGAACCTGTAATGAAATAATTTACGACCCCGAAACAGATCAATCAAACAAAATCTTAGCAGGCCCTGCCTGCCTGTGCGAGCATCGGCCGACAAAGCGAAATCACTCAAGCGCAGCAATCTCTGACAGCCGCCGCCGGCCGGACACTCTCGGCTGCGGCGGCCTACTTAGCATTCATTGGGGGCACCTAAATGTGACCATCTCTGCGTGCGAGCTGCTTAATCGTGGCCAAATAAAAACAACACCACAGGTTAAGGGCGCTGGTTTGACACTTGTGATTTGACAATCATCATCAAGATATACTCTGAAAATCCAAAGAAATGAGATCAAAAAATCTCCAAACTAAAAGTTGTCAACCCATCGAACTCACACTGTACCCAGAAACCATCTCCACACAAGTGTCCGCGGCCCGTCCGCCAAACTGTTCTGCGGACGGAACAAATCTACCCGCGCCAACATGACCTGCTCGGAATATTTATTCACCGCCTTTAAACGCCGCCGAAAATTAACTCGTCCGACGTCCGACAACCGGCCAACGGTCACCGAGTCGGCAAGCTGGGCCTCTGTTCTTCCAGCTCGATGGCGCGGCCAACACAGATTCGAATTTGCTCCGATGTCACTTGCGGGCGCGACGAACTGTTAACTGTTAACCCGGAGCCAACGGCTGCGAGAGAGGTTCAGTGATCACCGGGACTGGGTTCGCTTTTTTTGTTTTCTTTTTTTTTCGGGAGATTTACATTCGCACCTGTCTTCGGATGGCGTGACCAGCCGTACGATCGAAGCAGGCCGGGGCGGAAGAGGCTGACAAAGCGAGACTTACTTTGTTGTGGACGGTAAGGTACCAACGAGGGCGATTGAAGGTGGCGTTGGATGTGAACATGACACTGAAATTTGAAATCCGAGACCCCTTGTAAGATCGATTTTAATTATACGGAAGGAATTCGCTAATTCGAATGCGAATCCAACTGGTAATATAACTCTGGAAATTGTAACAGATTGTGTGTATTTTTTTGTAGTTTTACATCAGAAACTGGTACAATTTTCATCAATATCTGTCGAATTCACATTTCTGAACATTTTTTAAAGTAAAATTACTTTATTCTACCAATAAAGTTTTAAACTTTTTAAATTTAACTTTTTTCTGAGTAGTTTGATAACTGTTTTATGAAGCACGGTGTAACAAGTGACGTTTTTATAGAAATTGGGGTTTTAGTGTAAAGAACAATCCAAGTGATGATGTTCGAACTAGCGAGTTGTTATGGTTAAAATTTAAAGGGTGGCAACACAATTCTGGAAAATAAAAAAAGGAAAAATGTTAGAAAAAAATTAAAGTATTCATATTTTATAGTAAAGAATAATTTTGAGGTCAGTTAAGAATGTTAAGAATAATTTTTGGTTAATTTTGAGAATTGCTTGCCTCAACAAGTTAAGATCTTTACTCTAGGTAATGAAATCAACCTTATCTAATGAATTGGAGAAATTTGAAAAACTTCTTATTGCTATTTTTTAGTTATTAAGATCATGCAATACCGAGTTTAACAACATGGTTTCGTGTAAAAATATGTAAGTATTTCAATATAATACATTTTTAAAAGTTTTTGTCTCAGTCAAAATATTTTTTTTTTTAACTTTCAACAGCTGCGTTTCATTTAAGAAAAGAGTAGTTTGCAAGGAAAGTTATCAAATAATATTTAAAAAAACTTGATTCATATCAAAAATCTTAGTTGTTATTTTCGAAACTTTTATCAATTTCTTTTAAATTAAAAATTACACAATAGTTAATGAAATGTATGACACTGCGGGCACCCGAAATTGATTTAAATTATTTTTACTTGATAAAAGAGATTTTTTAAAATTATAAAAATAATAATAATTGAATTAAATCTAGATTCAAACTTTTTTTAAATTTATTCTGACCTTATTCTAACAAGGATTGTTACTCGATAGGTACCCTGATTTGACAGTTCAAAATCCTGAGAGTACATTTATGCTCTGTAGTAATTTTTTTTTCTCTAATTGATGTTTCAAAAGTTGTATTACGAAAAATTCAAAAAATTACAAAGGACATATCACGTAGGATTAACTAGGGTCCTCTGGGACGAACTAACAAAGAATATGAGTTTCTGTCAACAAAGCAGAAACTCTAGAACTAAGAATCAAAATTAAACAACACATTGATGCAAAAAACCAAAACTTTAAATCTTTCCAAACAAAGCTCAACTTATTTCGACAAGATAAAGCCTAATGATTTCCTAATAACATTAGCCTGGCACAACGTTAAGTTCAACACTCGACGTCCTCCGCTGCAGTCCGTGTGACCTTCAGCCTTTTTCTAGGGACAACTACACTACTGCTCCTGCTACCTTAAGCCGGTCCTCGTAATGCCATTCTGCATCAACTTCATCCTCTTAGCCGGATCCGTTCAGCCCCGCGTAAGCCCATTAGGCTATGCAAATACAAAACCACATCGACACCACCACCGCTTTTGCTTCTTTTTTTTTACTCCTCCTGGAAACGATTTATTGAAAAGCCTTTCGCTTACAACTTGAGTGAGTGTTATTTTGAACTTCTGTTCCGTTTTATAAAATTGAGTCCTCAATCCTATTTATCTCTCTGTGTCGCTTTTGTGCGGAGACTTATTGCTTTACAGACGCTCCATTAAAAGCTCGGGCTCCCTTCCCGAGCAAGTGTATTTGCAGATCGTATCCGGACGCACATTGAGTTGGCGTGAAATGCCTGCCCGGTGTACACCCAAACCTGAGCCGGCTGACATAAATCATCGTATCATTGCGTGAGAGTCGCTTTTGACAGCTAACGCGACCTCAACGAGCGGAGAAAGAGAAGTAAAGAGAGAACTCCGCCTCTCTCTCTGGCAATCAAGCGATCGCAGCGCAGAGGTAACTAGATTGCGTGGCAATCAAAGAGTTTTGGATCGATTCTTGATCAAATTCGATGTTTATTGTCTAAAAATTCAGCAACTCTCATTTGAGTGCACAAACAGTGCTATTCTGACGCCCCCTCCTCCCGTTTTGCGCGCGAACCACGTGTTATTTGCTGTCAAATGGCATCATCACGCCGTCGACACCATTCTTGGACGACGGAGGGCGGTTGAGGCGTGGAGCCGTCTTTTAGCTGCTACTTGAGAAGTTGTTTGCGCGTTGCCAACAAATCTCTCTCTCGCTGAACCTGCATCACACCGGAGTTGTCCTGCGCGCGATTACCGACACCCATCCGAGTAGGCCTGGACTGGGACGATGGTTTATTTGATCACTCATCGGAGTTGCCCCCTGAGCAGAAGCCTCGCTCTTTTGTGTTGGGAAGTTGAGTGAATAAAACGAAAGGAGATTCAAATATTTGAGATAGCGCCTCCGGCGGCGGAAAATCTTTTATGCTTTTAGTGCACGACCCGAAAGTTTGCCTTCTTATGGGAAATTAAACATGTTTTTGTTTGCGACCGGGTTCTAGGACCGCTGGCGCGGGCGTTCTGGACGACATTCTTCACATGTTTTCGGCAAAACTTCAGAAGGGACAATGACGCTGGAGAAATTCGATCCACTTGGACCCAATTTCGGCCACGCTCCAGTTCTTGCATCACCACTTGAGACACTGCTGTCCCCTAAATAGCTCTCTGGAAAAGGGTCGCAAAGGTGAGCATCAAAGCATAAAATTAATCAAAAGCTGGTACTCAATGAACATCGACAGCCCGGCGCGCGGTCTTCTGGAAGACGTTGGCTTCTCCACCGCACACACTTGTGCTGAGAATAGTTCCGAAAGTCCTTTCATGTGGTGCGTGTGTCGACCCCCTCGACGGTTCTACATTTTTATCGAACCAATTTGGGATGCTGGAAAATTATGTTCAAATTATGTCCCCCGCCCCTACACACACTTTGGAGGACAGAACTCGCTGGAGCACATCGTCCTGACGACACCTCCCCCGTTGAGAAAGCTCAGTCCCGGTGGGAACGATGGGTTCATTTCCGAGACGGAAATAGGTTAACCCGGTCGCCCCCGCACCCCTTCTACGGAGACGGACACGACATGAAAAGGTTTTCCCGAGCTCCATGTGGGAAGCCAATCTAACCAGCACATGGACCACTGGTTGACATCAAAGCAGGCGGTGCGGCACTGCTGCTGCTAGTTTGAGTTGTTCAGCCGTGCGTTCTCGTCGTCGTCGTAGTCGGCCATGATCCAAGCCCCGGAAGACAAACTCTCCAAGGAGGCATGGCCTGCTGCGTAATGATACTGGGAGTGGATATTTGCTTGGAATCATTCCACTTCCAGAAATTCAACTCAAATGCCAAAACTTCATGGCAGAGTTGCCAGATATTTAAGACAGACAACAATATTTTCAAATATCTTTTTTACGATGAACTATAACATAAATAAGTAGTCATCTGCCTTCACATTTACGGCTTCTGTCAATGAAAAGTTTTGTAATTACATCTCAAACATCCAAAATAGGAAAGTTTTGTTAGTTCCCTCAAGTTGAGATATCTGATGACAGCTCATTAGAAAACATATCTTGAGTTTTTTTTTGAAAAGGTCCAATAAACCAAATCTCCAATTTTTGCTTTTTGGTTGTTTTTAAAACCGCCTTGAGTCAGGGGTATTAAAAAACAACCAAAAAGCAAAAACTGAAAATTTGGTTTATTGGACCTTTTCAAAAAAAAAACAGCAAATTTATTTTATGTTGTTAAATATGATTGTTCCGAAAGTAATTTTCATGAAATTTATTCAAATTTCCTTAAAAAGCTCCTGACTTTATTTTGACTAACCTACAACTCAATTCGCTTAAAAACCCATAACCTACGTTAACCTTAATATTTCATCCCATCAATTGTAAAGGATCGTAACAAATCCTGATGAAGATCGCTCTGTCGGGTTTGTTCTTTTTTGTGGTTTTCCAGATCTAAATAGAATCTCGCTCAAAACTCACTGTACCGTTTACCGACAGTAGCAATTCCAAACAAGGCTTAGGCGAACACCCCAAACCGTTCCATTCACTCCCGAGTCATTTTCATCAGTTCAAAACGTAGAAAGATAAATCACCGTGTACTTTCGAATATCTCCCGAACAAAAGGATCAATGTCCAAATAATATTCCTAATTTTCTGAAATGCTTCATTGTGCTCGCCCGAAAAACCGGCTTCTGCCCTACCTTTCCGAACCTCCCTCCCTCCGTCGCTTCTCTCCTCTCCGTGCCTACTTCGATGCCGCGGATCCTTTTCATGTCGGGCAAAATTTGTTCAAACCCCCGAAACCTAGAACCTGAATCAAAAAAAGAGATAAAAAGGAGATATCCCTTCTCGGTTGCCCACCGCAACGGCCTACTGCGACCCTGCTCAAGGTGTGCGCGCCTTCTTAAGAAGCTCTTCTCTATTCAACCCCGAGAAAATTGTGTCGTTCAAGGCCCAAGATCATTATCCGGACGATTTTCGGGCACTGAAAAACGTTTAAGGCGATACCCACAAAATGTCACTCGTCGTCGTCGTCCTGCTGTCCTTGTCCGGAGTGCGCGTCTTCCAGGTTCATTGTCAGCGGTGAAGCGTTAAGCCCGGGATGCGGGCGCTGCCAATCTGCCCCGTTTACAAGCAGTTAATGGGTTGTAGTAGGGAGTAATTTGGGACTCCCGGGCCCGGGTGATTATCTTGATTTGGGTTGGTGGCGCTTTTCCTTCTCTCTGTGTGACGGTTTGTTCAATCAATTTAGTTCTCCTTTTTGGGTTTTGGTTCTCGTTGTACAACTGTTACGATGAGAATGTGAAACAAAGCAGGCGGATGGTGTAGGTGCGCTGCGTTTGACAGATCGCGTAGAGTAGTAGAACGGTTTGAACCCAGTACAGCTGTCAAAGTCATGGTTAGTTGTATTACATTTCGTAATGTAAACAAGCATTACACAAGTATTATTAGGTCACTTGGATCTAGCTAGGACACCAACCTCTTTGTCGGCACATTGCACAACAAAAGGCATTCAGTCCAAGTTCTCCGTGGTGGCATAAATCAATTCCTCCGACAGTTCCGCGGTAGTCGGGTTCACGCTCTAAGAGGCCATTTCCGCTGATAACCTTATCGGGTGGGCCGAATTTCATGCGAAATTTGTAAATTTCTCGCATCACACGCAATATTTCATCCGAGAGATGTCAAAATACTCCGGCTGTACGCAATCTCCCCAATCCTCCACCAAACAAAAACGGTAGCCGCTACCGGTCAAACCAATTTCTGCCCCTGATTTGAATACGCGGACAAACATTGGGCCGAGTCGTCTTATCGCCTCTGTCCATTATGTTGGACGCTTGTTTTAATTACGCGACCGCGGCAAATTTTCCTTTGGTGATCCACGCCGACTTCGATGAGACCGCCTAATGGACCACCGAAGATTTGTCCCCGCGCGCTCAACAGAAAGCAAAAAAACTGAATTTGTTTACTGTAAACACAATTAAGGCGCGCACAATCCAAGCAGGGCCCGGCAGTAGCTTTTGTCACCACATTAAATCAAATAGATTTGTTTGTACGCGAGGATTTATCAATTTTATTCCCCGCCTCTGCCACTGCCACCGCCGCCTGGCGGCGTTCGGTGAAGTCATCTCTGACAGCTGCGCCGAGAGGCCTGGGCGGTGACAAGTAGCGTTTCTTTATTTCACACCAAAAGGCGGCCTGGCAGGGTTGCCAACCGGTAAGGCCGGATTAACATTGTGTGAGCACTTTCAAAGTGTCATCATTGTCAACAATTACGGAGCGAGCTGCTGCCCGCTCAAGAGAGGCGGGATCAAAGGAGCCGGCGATGGTGCCGCTATCTCATGGCCTGCTTTCGACGCAGCCGATTGACAACTGTGTTGCCGGGAGGAACGTCCAAAGTAGTCGTCGACGCGACGTTAATGTGAGACCTCTTTGCCTATTATTTAATGATGACAAATATTATTATTGGCTGTATTTAATCTGGTGTTCTTTCACCGACTGGGTTTCTTCGGGCCATCGATGCAGACGCGCTCAGTCAATTGCTCACTTAATCGGCTCCACCGCGATCAACGCCAACTTGTGTGAACAAGTTTGCCTACTTTGATGAGCTGATTATGGGTGCGGAAAATTTAATGGCTGTTTGCCAGGCCGAGCCGATCGATTCACATTGCATACAGTAGTCGTCGTTTGTCCGCGCAGAAGCTTCCCTTTAACGACATAAAAAAAAAGCCTTTGAACTGGTACTTACAAATCCGTGCTTATCACTAATGTTGTTGGTCAGCTTCAGCTTGTGAAACGACACCACCTTCTGCATCCACTGCTCGCCCGTCGACGGCGAATCGGGATGGATGTACATCCGCTTCGGCATCTCCGGGTCCGCCTTGCCCGCCACCATCCACCGGCTGGAATGAGGAGAGGAGAAGAGTTAGGATTTTAGTACAGTTCAGACCCGTTTCTCAGAATGCTCGACTGTCCAATGTTCTCCATAGATCTTTTGAAAAATCGACCCTAAATTAGTTATATTTGCGAGGTTGGTTGCCTTTTTATTGCCCAAGTTAATACTGCCAATACAAAGCGGATTCGTTAATTCTAATTAAGCTACTTCGTAGGTCCGCTATTTCAAATGCTCGCCATTTCGAACGAATTCGATTTAAAAAGTACTCGGACGTTAATGCCAGTTTTCAAATTGATGTTGACACAATTGTCAGACCATTTCCAAACACGTGGTTTCCAAGGATTAGATAAGGTAAGGCGGGAATTCGTTGCTATCAAAATAGTTAGCACGAAACCCGGATTTTATATATGACCTTTATGCATGCCAAACTGAACCGAAAAACGCGTTCACTTGAATTTATTGTTTTGAAAAAATATTTGTGTTTTAAAAGCGTATTTCGGTTCAGTTTGGCATGCTTAACAACCCCACATAAAAAAAAACCGGTGAAATTTGCCCGGAAAATGGTAAAATTTTCACTTTTCTGAAAATCTCCATATCAAATCCGAGCTTCGTGCTAACTAACTATTTTGACAGCTTGAAAACCTGCCTTACCTTAAAAATCGACATACCTTGCGTGGTTTCAAACTTTTGACAGCTGTCAGTCGTTCCAATTAGCGAATTTGGATTCACTCATTCTAATAGATTTCCACTCAAATTAGCGAATACGCTCTGTACTTCCTCGACTTCATTTTGTTTTGTTCCTATATAACTTTGAAGCAACTTTGTAGTAATATTTAAGCTTAACAACTCAAAAATAGAGACTTAAGTTCAAATCTTTTCAGATGAACTGGAAAATCGATTCTGAATGATTACAATTTTCTGACAAAAAATTCATCACAATTGTCCTGTAATTATAGTAGTGTTATAGTATCTTGGTTTGGGGTTTTAATCTGACATCGAACATGCAAATAAAAATATGAAATTTCAAATCTGATTTTTCATAAAAAATGAAAAATGGCTTAGATTGTATTATATTCTATTAAAAATTTTTTGTTTGCCTTTGTTTCAGGTAAAACTAGGAAGGTAGTAAATTAAAATTGATAATTTTGCAAATTTTGAACTAAAATTGTTTGGTCTATATCTTGGTTTAAATTAAAATAAAATCCCCTTGGGGTTATTAAAAAAAGTCATCCACTTTCACGACACCCGGGTCTTTTGTGGTCTCTATTTCAAGTTGCTGCTCTAACCTAGGAGTCCAAAGGCTTGAATGGGGAAAGCATCCAAACCTATTTTTATTTCAAGGAACCTTCCACGCCAGGGTTCGAACTGACGACCTTTGGATTCAAGTTGCTGCTCTAACCTAGGAGTCCAAAGGCTTGAATGGGGAAAGGATCCAAACCTATTTTTATTTCAAGGAACCTTCCACGCCAGGGTTCGAACCAGGGATGCCAGATGATTTTTTAAAATGTCTGTGAAAAAGTCTGTGTATGTCTGTGTCTTTGTCTAAAATTCAAATAAATCAATTTACAGTCATAGAAATCTATCAAAAATTGTGTTTTTAAGCATTTGAAGACTAACGAAATAAGTTTCGATTGATATTTTAACAAAATAACAATTTAATGAAGTTTTTAAAAAGTCTGTGTACTTCAAAAAATGTCTAACACGAGCTCAAATGTCTGTGAAACACAGACAAATCTGTGTATCTGGCATCCCTGGTTCGAACTGACGACCTTTGGATTGCGAGTCCAACCACCGCTAGCGATTCCACCGGAGCAGGCGGGGTTTTTGCCGTGTTAAAAACATTTTTTACAGCTTACTTACAAAAAATGACATAGCTTTCAAAACTAATTTGTGTAATTTTTTGATTTTTCCGAATTTCTTTCGAAAATAATTGATTCGTAAGTTTAAATATCACAATTGTCATCATTTAGTTTTAAAAAATGGGCTTAATATAACTGTGCATGTGGTTATGTTACAGACATGACATGTATGATAAAGAACATAAACAGTTTGTTTAAGTAGTTACTTACGTATATTTTTGAGAAGGATCTCACATTATTTTTAATTAGTATCTTAATTGCTCCTGAGAGTTTTATCAAGATATTTAATTTTTTTTCTGTACGGACGATTTAAGCATGAAAATTAGTTATGCGAAAAACGAGCTAGTTTTAAAGAAAATTCTGGAGATTACATTCCAAAATTCAACTTTTTTTTTAATTCCCTGAAGAAAAATCAGTAAAATCTTTATAATCAGCATCGAAATCAATAACACCCATTCCGGTCATTCTTTCATTCAAAATAAATTCGTTTTAGTAGTTGTTCTGTTGAAAAATGATTAAATAAAGTCACAACTACCAAAAACATTGTTTTTCACTGGGGACCACCTAGAAGTAACAGTTTTTTTTTGCTAGTAAGTCCACACCACAATCCAAATCACTCCTTTTTTATTACGGTTCAACAGGCCACCCAGAGTGTTCGATTTCGAACCGCACTTTGAGTGATAACAATTAACACGCTGCTGCTGCCGGCAGAACCAGAACCCCGAGCCCAGATAATCTAGGCAAAATATATACAAACGAGCACCCTTCCCCATTCAGCGGCAGCGCCACTCATAACTACTCACCTGTTGTGAAACTTGTACCGGTAGTCGTCCGCTGCCACGATATCCAGTAACAGAATGTACTTGGCTTTTGCATCTAGTCCCGACACGCGAAATTTCATTTGCGGAAACATTTGTCTGAAAGTAGAGAGAGGAGAGGGGGAAACGATACCAAATTAATGACTTTGTTGCATGTAGTTTATGGATTTTTGCGTGAAAATCACGTGGAAGTTTTCAAGAGTACAAAGTGTCGTATGCGCAATATTGCTGTCGGCACTTTGAACACGCTTTGTTTACAACCGCGAGTGTTACTTGGCGGGGTCATAAATTTAGCAACGCGCACCGGTGACAGCTCGCGGAACGCGCTCTCGTTTTTGGCAAAAGGTCACGTGGGGATAACCTGGACCGTTTACAAAACTCCGAGCGGAAGATTGTACGGCGAGTCTTAGTAGGCTTATCGGCGCGGGACCTACCGAGTGGATTGAGCTGTTTTGGGACTGATATGAAAGTAGGAGTAGTAGCAAAAAAGGAAGGAAGGTCTCGGAGATGGGGTTTTAAAAGCATGATTATCTCTTGGTACGATTAAAAATAATTTACGATGCTTTTTTCACGCTTGACAATGATGTGCTTTGCGGTGATGATGACTGAGACGTGGTATCATCACCGTTGGCAGACTAGAGATCGTTCGTTTTTTAGGGTGCCTACTACAGGCAGTTTTACAAATAATAAGATTCAAATTGTCAAAATTAAATTTAGTTTTAATAATTAGTTGTACAAGATTGAATAGTTTAGGTTTAAAGTTACACCCACAGCTGAATGCTGTTGAAAGCGCAATACCAAACGTAACATGATCATGTCTGGAGTTTTTTTTTGAAAAGGTCCAATAAACCAAATTTTCAGTTTTTGCTTTTTAGGTGTTTTTTAATACCCCCCTCAAGGCGGTTTAAAAAACACAGAAAAAGCAAAAACTGGAAATTTGGTTTATTGAACCTTAAAAAAACTCTATATGTGTTAAATCTCTTCAGGAAGTGCATCATCATATTAATATCATCATAGTTTTCTTTTAGCACTGCAGAAAACTGTGGGAAACAGACCTTTCTGATGCTTTCTGACATTTTGATACTTATTCCCAAACTACCCTCATCAAACTACTTCATTAAAAAGTCATTACTGGTAGTAAGCAAGTAAATGCCATAGGGTAGGGTAGTCATCAATGAGACACTTTTGGTTTTCAACTTTCAACGATTTTTCTAATTTTTTCATCAGCATGTTTTAATGAGCTTTTAGTTGCATTATCATTCTTTTAATGTGTTCTAACATTGACAAAAATATGAGATCGATCCGACATCTACAGCCAGAGTTATTCAACTGTCTCATTGTAGACGCACTTGGCAGGAACAATGAGACAGGTGGGGAACAATGAGACACTCTACGAAAATCAACATTTTTCTAGCAAAACATCATGTTTTTGTATTGTTCCATTGCAGGTGACTTGCCTTGAACATTTTAGAGCAATTTTGCCAACATGAAACTTTTAATAACAAAAGTTACACTAAAAGTATTTCAATTTTGTAAAATCCATATATTAATACCAAATAACTTTGTATTTTTGGTTAAATGAAGTTTAAACTCTATAAATATGCCAAAAATCACTTTTAATTCATGTTTTGAAAGATTTCCATCGATTTTGAAAAGTTTATTGAAGAAAAATCAAAGTGTCTCATTGTTACCCATGGGCTGAAATGAGTGGGGAACAATGAGACAGCCCTGGATTCTGGGTATATTCTAAATTTTGGCCAAATCTAATGAAAGGACATTGTAGCCCAACTTAATCCCTATGGAACGTCGAAAGAAATTTGAAGAAATATTAGTTTTGGTGTAAATGGCAGCCTACGAGCGAAAAGTAATTTTTGTCCATAATTTACTTTTACACCCCAGAATCAAACATTTATGAATAACTTTTCAAGGGAGCGTCCATAACCAAAGCCACTAATATGGCAGACGTGTATCCAGTAGACACACCTTTCCCCCAAATATGAGCCTGATTGGTTGAAACTACGACTTGTGAGAGCCATTTTATCATTGTTCCCCGTGTCTCATTGATGACTACTCTACCCTACTCAAAGTTCGAGGATTGTTATTTGAAATTTGTTCGATCCAAATATAAATAAGAGCTTCGTGTAGAAAACTCGGATCTTATTGAATTCTGAAACTTCAATAGATTTTGCTAAAACGGAACTCAACTCTCCATAAATAAATTTAATAGCGACCTTGTTAAAGATCACACCTGCCCGGTTCCGATCTCCAATTATCCTTGCCACGAGGCACTCGGAGAAGAAGCTCTCGCACGCGTTCACGCGAATGCTAAACAAGTCTCAAATTGCCACCTTTCCACAATCACCCGCCAATCAATCAATCTCACGTGCGAATGTGCGAAATTGAATCTTTCTCGTTTTGTTCCTTTTGTTTCCTCCACGAGGAATAAATCTTCCATATAATTACGGCAAATTCACCGCCAACTCGGCGAGTGTTTCTACGCTCATTAGTGGAAACACCAATACCACAGGGAAAGACACACTGACAGCCGGGAAACAGACAGACAGACAGACTTTGCAAGTGTTTCTCTCACGGTGTGAGCCCAACACCACCACCACCAACACCGGCAGCAGCACCCATCCCAACTAATCATTATCAATTAGTGCAAACAAATTAATCACACTTTCCTGCAGCTAAATCATTATCGCAAAATAGCACACACACAACCTCATCCAAGTAGCCACCCAAGAGCGACCTCTCGCTCTCTCTCAGAGCTCGCTGGAGAAGTTTTGCGCGGGGAGCCTGCTACGATTACGATTACTTAGCATGACTTCCAAGTCCGACCCCGGCACCGGAGTGTAAAATTTGATTAAAAATGCACCTCATCGGGTGGGCAAAGTGGTTGTGGGAGGCGGGTTGGCCAAACAATCGGTATGTGCCCCCTCTACCCATCACCCACTCAAACCTACCCCTCGAGATCCATGGTATGTGATGTCTGGTGGGCAGACTGCATTCTGCACCTGCACCTGGAACTGTTTGTTGTTAGTGCATTGGCTGTCGGCAGACCTGCACAAACACACACACACACTCATTAGTAGAGGCGCCTGGCAATCAAAAGCTTCGGCACCAGCACCGTGTCTTCTGAACAAATCTTCTGCACCACCAATGCAGTCGTTGCTGAAGTGAGGGAGGCAGTGGCGTTGGGAAGGAGGAGGATACTTCCAACAATACTGTACTCAAAATAAATCCTGAACATACAGCTAAGACAAAATAGGATATTTTATTTTGATTTTTCACAGTAGCAATTTTGATTAATTTGCTTGAAAACTGTGCACGAATAGGGTCCCAAAGGCCCTTTGTCAATATTTATGCACCACTTTAAAACACATGATTAAAACGATTAAAAAAATTGACAAGGGAACATTTCTGGAGTTTTTTTTGAAAAGGTCCAATAAACCAAATTTTCAATTTTTGCTTTTTGGGTGTTTTTTAATACCCCTGGCTCAAGGCGGTTTCAAAAACACCCAAAAGGCAAAAACTGGAAATTTGGTTTATTGGACCTTTTAAAAAAAAACTCCCGATTTTTAGATGGATCAACTATGGTCCCCTTGGAACGAGCTGATAAGAAGGACCTTTTCTGTCAAGAAGGGCCGCGATGTTATTTTTTTTAAATTGACTTAAAAATCCTTTGTGGTCGTACAAAGGGTCATTGTACTCAGAAAAATAAGCTTCATTGTTGTGAACAATAATATCACAAATTTGAGCTTAATTTAAGGACCCAATTGAAAGCAAAGATGTTAATTCAGCAATTCCATTTGAAAAGAGCATTAACCGAAAAAAAAGTTCACCTATAAGGTAATTTTTTTTGAGGTTCCTTAACCAAAATAATTAGACCCGTATTTTTTTGTTTGACCACTATGGTGGCCTACACCGATTTTTGTTGTCATTTCAACCGATTTTTGTTGTCTTGGCGCAAAGAAAAGGTTGATCTTTCTACAAAAAATATTTCAAAGGCCGAAAAATTTAGCCTAACTTTTGAAAAGGACAATTTTTTTTAAACTTAAAAAAGCCGTTTTGACGGTGTCTGGACCAAAGAGCCTATGTCTTAAAATATTTTCAGCGGATTCCTTTATTAACAGGATTACGAGATATGATTTTAAAAACATATCAACTGGGGTTTTCGGCACGCCGTATGAATTGTTGCTTTTAATCGTTTGTATAGGGTTGCCAGGTTGCCAGATTCTTCTGGGAATGTCAGATTTTTCAAGTGTCAGGCAGAATAAAGATTCACCTATCTCTGTGCCAGATGTTGACCAGATTATTGATGCCAGATTTTTCACCCATTTTGAACAACAACGTTTTGATTAAAATCAACGTTAAAATTTGTAAAGAAAATGTAAATTCAACATTATTGAAACCATAACACCATTTGAATTCTACAAACTTTTGAATTCATTATATATTTCCTCCGTTCAGAATCGATAGATTTTTGTCTGCCAGATTTTTCCAATTTTTTAATCCTTACTTTGCCAGATTTGTCAAATTTTGATTTGTTAACTATGCGGTTTGTACCTAATTGTTAAGTTTTACCCAATCATTTTATGGTTGTTGCTTTATTTTTTTCGATATTAAGTATTCAAAAATCTTGAAAAACATTTGCTTGTTTGCTCATAGCAACTAATTGTAAAACAAAACTCTTGATTTAAGTCAAAATGCAAGGTTGAAAGCAAACCAGCTTAGGGGAGAGTGGGGAGACTTGATCCCTGGGGACACTTGATCCCAAGCCTGTATCTCATCAGCATGTGGGTAAAACAATTATCTTTGTTCTAGAAAGTTGTGCGAATTTGACTAAAACTCATTGTAAAAAACAGAGAAAAAAATTAAAAAAGGTTCAGATTGAGATACACACATTTTTCTAAAAAGTGCTGCCAAAAACCTCCAAGAGATCTTTTTTTTTTTGTTTTGATATGTATAGAAAATACACAAAAATTATTCAAAAAATATTTTTATACATAAATTGTTTGATAAATTTTTCAACTCCAAAACCATTACGCGTTTGACGTTAAATTTATCGCCATACTATTTTTATAATCAATTGTTTGAAAAAGAGCTTTTAGGGATACTTGATCCCTGCATTTTTAGTCACTGGAATCAGCCTCAAGATTAATTAATTGGACTGGGCTTTCGTACATAATTTCCTTTAGTATAGTTGTACAAAACTTACTGCAGTTTGAACCATTTTTCAAAAGTTTTGTATACAAAAATTACCAGCTTTTGTAAACATGCTCAATTTTGGTCAAAACATAATATTTCATGTTTTTAAATATTTTACATACTAAACTTGTTATGTTTTGAACACAAACGTACAGGTTTTATGTGAAATTGCTGTAACTTATAGGAAATTAAAAGTTTGGATGATTAAGAAACATTTTGCTTAACATTTCTTCATAATGTTGCAAGGGGGATCAAGGCAAAAAAATAAAAAAAGTATTAAAATTTAAATTACGAGCCACGGTTTCAACATTTTAATGAAAAAAGTGTTTTAAAATGCATTATGTCCAGTTGTTTTGCCATCATTAGTTTCCAAAATATCTAAGTATTGACGAATTTTTTTTTTTTGCGAAACATAAATTTTTTGCGGTGTTGTACATTGGAATTTCATTAATTTTTTTTTAAATTAGCCCAAACATGCTAAATATGATAATCATTGCAGAAAAATGCATTTTAGATTGTTTTCAGTTGATTAGACTTCTATTTTCATGGAAATGTTGAAGTTTTTTGGAAAAATATTTGTTTTTGCCCCCTGATTTTTCAGACCAACTCTGAAGGAGGAGGAGGGGGGAGCGACATTAACTTTGGAAAATATTTGCAACGGCCTAAATCTTATTTTACAAATTTGAGGAAAAATTGCTTAGGTTTGTCTTGATAAGACCTTTTATTTAAATTTTAACCAAAAATATTTACATTTTTTCATGCTAGATTTTTTTGTATAGTTTGTATAGTTTCAGAATCTCAAATATCTATACCATCGCCTATTTAAAGGAGTAGCAAAAAATTGTGACCATTTTTGGAGTGAATTCGAACAAATCAACAATTAACACCCTTACCGACGCCACTGTCTCCTTCTTAGTGGGCGTAACCGAAGCTGAAGTGTGCAAATTATTGGAGCCCCGCTGAATCACCTCTACTCAAACAGAAAGAAGGGGGATGGCGGAGCGGGGTGCCGGACGGAACTTCTGCACAAAGAAACGCCAAAGGTGCAATTCGCATTGTTACTCGCATTTCGCCTGTGTGTTAATTAATTAGCTTGATCTTGTTTTAATTGTACATTAATGCGGTCCACCACCCCCTCTCGATGTTGTTGGTTTCGTGTTGTCTTTTTTCTCCACTTGTTCTGAGTGTTTGTTTTTTTTTACTTTGAGATTCAGCCGGCGCGAAAAATTAAAAATTAAAAAAAAAAACACGCCGCCTGATGCACTTCCATATTATTACGATCCATCAAAAGTGCACTCGAAGCTGAGCTGCTCACGAGCGTGTCCGAGCCTTATTTAGTCGTCATCGCCGGGGCTCGGCCAGTTGATGAGGGAATGTGTCGAAAAATTAAAAACAAATCTCTTCCATTTATAAGCAGATTAACACCCTTCAACACAGGCTGCTCAGTCGACTGTCGACGCGCCGGGAATTGAACCGGGACACTTGCGCTCGTCAATCGCCCGTCAGTTAGTGTGACCCTTTCCCTTTTCCGTTTGCCCTCCACATCTTCTTCTAGCATAATCACTATCTCGCGTGATAACGAGAGCAAGTGCACTCCGTAATGATTCCTGGCCTGGCCGGGGTGTCTCATTATCGTTACCCCTCTCGAAACTCCACGGGTCCACGTGTGAGTGTGCGAGCACGACCTTTACCCAGGTCTCAACCGTCTCTCGGCAAGACAGCACTGTCAAGTTAAGACAAGATTTACGAGGGTGGTGTAGATTCGTTGACGGATAGAGTCGACGAAATCTTGCCGCGCTTCTCGATTACGAGGCAGCACGCGATTGTCTGGGCATTGATGGTGGAGCAGGGTGCCTGCTAGATTCTAATTTTCTGATTTTTTTCCACGATCTAATAGCAAAAAACGGGCTCGAATTCATCTGAGAGAATAATTGTAATCGCGAAAGGATAATGTCTTGGTAGCCTGAGCTGTAAAGGCAATCCCATGTTGAGTCAAAGGTCTCGGAATCGTTTCCCAATATTGTCACCTTTTTGTTTTGATGCGTAGGGTATTTTAATCATTAGTGGACCCCCTAGTAGAGCCGAAGCACATTTTTCACAAATTTTCAATATTGTAAGCACTTTTTCATAACCCTTTGTACACAGAAAAAAAATGATGGTAATATTCATCAGGAAATGGTGACAGATTTTGTGGCAAATAAAATGATAAATTTTACCCCAGAAAATGATGAATTTTCATCAGTTTTTGATGAATATTCATCAGGTTCACATTTTTACACATTTTGCCTTCCTCACTGAGGTAAGGCTATAATCCTGCTCTAAAAATGAACTTTGTATAAAAACGTCGTAGACCTATCTTCATGTATACATATCGACTCAGAATCGAAAACTGAACAAATGTCTGTGTGTATGTGTGTGTGTATGTGTGTGTGTATGTGTGTGTGTATGTATGTATGTGACCAACAAACTAGCTCATGTTTCTCGGCACTGGCTGAACCGATTTGACCCGAACTTGTTGCATTCGACTTAGTTTAGGGTCCCATAGATCGAGTTTTATACAGATTGAAGTTTCGATAAGTAGTTCAAAAGTTATGTATAAAAAATGTGTTTTCACATATATTTGGATCTCACTTAACTGTATGTAAACTATGTCCGGGTCCACCATCCGACCCATCGTTGATTAGGTTATCAAAAGACCTTTCCAACGAGTGCAAAACATTGAAGATCTGGCAACCCTGTTTCGAGATATGGCCACTTAAGTGATATTGATATACTTTTTTGAAGCCGGATCTCACTTAAATGTATGTAAACTATGTCCGGATCCATTATCCAACCCATCGTTGGTTAGATTATCAAAAGACCTTTCCAACGAGTCTTAAACATTGAAGATCTGGCAACCCTGTCTCGAGATATGGCCTCTTAAGTGATATTGATGTACTTTTTTGAAGCCGGATCTCACTTAAATGTATGTAAACTATGTCCGGATCCATCATCCGACCCATCGTTGGTTAGGTTATCAAAAAACCTTTCCAACGAGTCCAAAACATTGAAGATCTGGCAACCCTGTCTCGAGATATGGCCACTTAAGTGATATTGATGTACTTTTTTGAAGCCGGATCTCACTTAAATGTATGTAAACTTTGTCCGGATCCATCATCCGACCCATCGTTGGTTAGGTTATCAAAAAACCTTTCCAACGAGTCCAAAACATTGAAGATCTGGCAACCCTGTCTCGAGATATGGCCACTTAAGTGATATCGATGTACTTTTTGGAAGCCGGATCTAAAAAATAGATGAAACTTGTGTACAGCCATAGTTGTGAGGAAGGCTCCAACCACATAGGTGGATTAAGTTAGTTTTTTATGTAATATTACTCAAAAAAGAGGTAATATTCAACCTACCAAATTTTCAACATTCCAAAATTCAACTTTTTTTTCGGTGTACAAAACAATGAAATCTGAAGTCTTTTGAACAATTTTGACTATTTGTTTCATCAGTTATTTGTTTTTGATCAGAAAAATAGCCATTTGAAAAAAAAGTTTTTTTCGCTGTTATGGACCCCCTTTTCCTATTGTGGACCTGGGTCCATAATCCGATAGTGGACCCGGGTCCACTATAGGAAAACTGTTATTTTTATACCAAATTTAACCGATATTTGATGTTTTGATGCATGGTGTAGGTCTAATGATAGATATAATGAATAAAAGATGGATTTTGTTCACTTTTCATCATAAACAAATATGTTTTGTTAACAAATTTGGCTTTAAACAACAAAAAACCTAACAGACATTTAAACAGATTTATTTCCGAAAAAGATCAGAGAAAACGTTTCAAAAACCACTGTAAATATAAAAATAATAAAAAAAAAGTAATCTTGATGCAAATTTTACCATATTAATTACATAAATGGTTGACCGAAACTTAACAATAGATTTGTTTACAGTTGCTGATAAAACCACGCATGTTTATTTAAAAAAATATTTTGTAATCGATTTATTATCATAAAATATCATTTCAAACTGCAAATATGATGCTTCAGTTAAGTACAATTAAGTATAGTTTTGATTAATTATAAATTCTTACGGCTTCAGCATTTTTGATACTTTTAACATGAAAACAACTATATTTATTCTCATAATTGAAAAAAAATGCAATCAGGTTGGTTACAACAAGCATTTATTGTATGTTCAAGAGAAACTACACAGTTTACACAGTTTTCTTCATTTTTGAAGGTTAAATTAACAGGGGTCCACTTTTGGAAAAGTTTGGATTTTCGTTGTCCTATATTGGACCCCCTAATTTTTGCTCGAAATTGAGCAGTTCTTCGTTTTATTTTAGTTAAGTTACTTAAACTTACATTATTTCGACTTGCTGAAGTTAAATAATCAGTCAAAAAATGATTGGATAGCTAATTCAATCATAAAATATAAATGCAGTTTTGTTGTGAAAAGGCTACACAGAAAAAAATATGTAAATTTACACAGCACGTAATTGCTGTTTCTTATGTAAACTCACTCAATGTAATGTTGAAATATGATGTAATGAGCAAAAAGTAACGGAAATTACTCCGATGTAAATCTAAATCTAATGTAAATCATGAATCTAATGGAAACGTTGAGCATGGAAACTCAAATCTGATGAATTTCTACCCGTGTTCGGCTTCCTGTAAATTCCTATTTAATGTAAATCATATATCCAATGTATTTCTGCCAAACGTTGACTTCAAAACTACCCGAACTAAAAATAGTTATGTTTGGTTCTCTTTCTATCGCTCTCATACTTCGCTGGCTTACTGCCTGTGCCTCAACCTGAACAAGTGTATGCTTTAGCCGCTCGTTTATAAAATGCGAAGATGGCTCAGTCGGTAGCGGGTAGCAGCAGTAATACCGAACATCCTACCCATCGTCCGTTCGTTTCCAGTCCAGCATTATTCCGCTTGACCGTCGACTAGAAAGCGTCCCCTACCTGTGAAACAACTTTTTCAAACCAGAATTTCCTTTTGCTGCCCGCTTCAATCATTTTAAAATAGAACATTGGCCACACCCTTTTCCTACTGCAATCCAAGTCGAGCTTCTCATTCCCATTGGCCAATCAGAATTAGTTGATTTGAACTAATGTAAATTCCAAAACTAATGTAAATTCCAAAACTAATGTAAATTTTCAAAACTAATGTAAATTTCCAATGAATCTAATGTAAATTTCCAATGGACCTAATGGAAATATACATCATTTATCATGATACCTTTTGGTACATGATAAATAATGTAAATTTACAGAAATATTTTTTTCTGTGTAGTGGCCTTGGCAGATTTCAGATGTCGAAATCAAAACACTTATTTTGGTGAAAAGGTCAATTCAATGTTAGTCAACATTGTTTTAAATGATGCTGAACAGGCCAAATAAAAGATTTGTACACAACAACATGCTTGAAATTGTGATTTTATTGATTTTTTTTTATCAAAAACCCTTCAGAGGGTCCACTATAGGAAAGGGGTCCACTAATGGATAACGTACCCTATGCGAGCTTGGAGAAAAAGCTTGATGTTTTCAGCGGCGGTGTTATAAATACTGTAACATTTTAAATAGTTGACGAATCTTTTCGCTCTCTTCGGCAAAGTTGTTCTCTGGAACGCGGACTACGAGCTTATGAGGTTTTTGAAAAATGCAAGAATTGTTAAGGAGCTCAAAACTGTCAAAAACTAAAACGCACCGATTTTACAGGTTAAATCTTATTTTTCAAAGTCAAAGTACCAGGCCCTGTCGTAACCAATCAAGCTCATATTTGGGATTCGGGCTCAGTACACCTAGGGGATCATGCCCTTAAATGCTCGCAAAAGTGACCCGTTTTTATACATCCTACTCTACAGTCTTCTGTTTATGTTTATTTTATTCACTTAACTGAAAAAGAAATATGAGGCTATAATTTTTAGTTTCACCATGAGAAAAATTTCTTAACACGGCAAAGATTGATTGCTTGCATAAAGTGTGCTTAAAATCTCAATTATAAAATTCATCCAACTAGACTCATCACAATCCATCACCGCGCACCGTGTTGAGTCATTATAAATCACCCAAAATTATAGAAACAAAGCCTTTCGCAATTGAGTTGTAGGCCCATATCAACTATTAAAATAAACTCAAAACGAGCCCAACTCACCCTAAAAACTTAAATAAATAAGTTCCAAATCCCAAAAAAAAGAACTCAACTCTGCCCCGATGATTCATACCCCCTTAATTTTTCATTCGCTTAAGCATTGTGAAAAATTTAATTAAGATCTAACGTTCGCACTGTGGTGCTGCTGGTCAGTGACTCCTACGCCGCCACACCGCGATGGCCACGAAAACACCTCCCAGGTTTCGCCAGGGGGATAATTTACGACGCACTTTGCGCGCGAGCGCCGGGTTTCCCGCGCCGGATTTTCTCTCTCCCGTGTTTGCCATAAAAGTCAGTGAAAAGGAAAGCAGATTCTCGGCTGGAAGATACTGGGAGTTGGGTTGATTTTCCTTGGTTTTCTTTTACAAAAATTAAGAAAAGGCGGTTCTTCGATACTAAAAACACAAGAAGCTCACCTAGAAGTGCACAACAATCGTGGCTAATTAAAATATACACTTGGAAAAAGGTTTGGCCAGGGTTCCGGACTTAAGGGGGGCGCAAAACAGCAACACGTCAGGCGGCAACGCCGAAAAGTGGGATTGTAAATTCATTGATAGAGATAAAAAGGTGTTGAACGATAGTCACTGACCGTGACGACTTTGGACGCCTTTTTCGGCGGTGCCGGCTTAAATTGGCGGTTCACGGCGGCGGCCATGCTGCCCGAAAGTCTCCACCGGCTCAACTTTTACGACCCAGCGCAGCGTTGCCCAAATGGCCAACGTGGCCGGTGTGTTCCGCATTTATGATTTAATAGCTGAAAAACAGCGTCAGCAGCAGCAACTCTTAATAGAATTCACACAAAAAAGAAGTCCGAGGTTTGGTCGTGTCCAGGCTCGTAGACCAGAACAGGGTGTGAATCGGTCGTAAAATCCTGTGTGCGCACCCCCCCCCCCCGGAAAAAAATAAGTTTGAGCCGCCCGGCCAAACGTGCGTTCAAATTAAAAGAGCATATTTTATTCACAACGAGAAACTGCCATTTCGCGGATAATTCGCGAAGCATTTTTGCGTGGCCAGCAACACCCACAAAGTCTAGCGAAGTTTAGCCTTGAACAGTGGGAGAAAGTTAGAAAAATTGTCCTCAAATTGAAAAAAAAACTCTCAAAACTGTGTCGTATGGGTCAAGTAATATGTCCTAAGTAGGCTGTGTCGATTTCAGCGTCACATCCAAGAGGAAAAAGCTCTCATATAGGGAGTACAAGGAAACGGAAGCACGCGACAGTGTTGAAAATCCGACAACTATGATTAATTTGGCGTTTAATCGCTGCCTGTTACACCTCACGAATAAGACTGCTGAGAATAATCTTTATTCTCAAATTGCCACGACTAGCTGTCATTCGTCAAGAGTGCAGACGATGATTGTAACAACACATGACTGCTGGTGTTAAATGGGGAAAATTATAATCAGATCACAGCAAGTTGACGACTAAACCCAATCATTCAAATTTTTATTCGTCTATGCCACAGCCAGCGATCAAGTGTCAGTCGGGAAAGAAACGATCAAAGCATACTCAGAAGCAAGGGGCTGGAAACTCTAATATTACTTAGGAATACTAAGTATACTAACGATATTCCAGTATACTTGTTAGTATACTAACCGAAAAGCAATAAACTGTCAGTATACTAAGATACTCTCAGTATATTGGTAAGTATACTGGCGATATGTAAAGGAAATAATAAGTATACTAACATACACAGAAAAAAATATGTGAATTTACTCGACACGGAAAAAATGAATCACATGTAAACTCAGTTGATGTAAACTTGAGATTCGACGTAAACGGTTGAATCACACGTAAAATCATGTTTTTACGTATAATTTGTTGCAAATTTACATCAAATTGCATTCAAATTTAAATTTTTAATGACGTGCAAAAGTGTTACATCATAAATGATGTAACATTCGGAAATATTTTTTTGTGTGTATATTTTGATATACTGGTCAACATAATAATTATAGCTCTAAGAGTTTCCATCCCCTTGCTCAGAAGGCCTTTCTTCAGGCAATCGTTATTCGCTGGAAGGGATTTTCTTTCAACCTTGGCACGCGATGGTATGGCTAATATGCGAAAGGACAAAAGGTCGAATTGCAAAAGGTCGAAAAGAACAAAGTTTAAACGGCAATTTTTCTATAACATTTTCAAAGCAGCTGTGGCTGAATGGTTACAGTGTTTGCTTTGTAAGCGAATGGTTCTGGGTTCGATTCCCATCTGCTCCCATCGAGAAAGTTAAGGACATAGAAATACTTGAAATGCTGAATATAAACGAAAAATCAAAGTCGCCGAAGGCGGGGTTCGAACCCCCGTCCTTTGGATTGGTAAGCAAAATGCTAACCACTAGGCCATGGCGACTTGGTGAGCATAGACTGGAATTAGGAATACTGTTACAACCAACCCGCAACGCCTTTCGAGGTGTATCCTAGGGTTCTACCTCTCCTACTAACATTGAGTCCAAAACCTCCCTACAAACATCTATACCACTAAGGTGACGTAGGGGTCCTTGCGCACTTTAGATAGGTGTTTACTAACGATCCTTCATATCCCTGAGGATAGCTTGGACCCGGCCTGGACCCCCTTATGCCCTGGGCTGTATTACACACTCATCAAAAGATGAAGACATGGTATCTCCCGTGTTGGATTATTGTTCCGGATGAGGGTCTAACTCAACCAGACCAAACAGAGGGATAAGCGTTGTGGAGCCTTCCGGTGGTGGGGCGTCCTCCAAATGCTAATGCTAATGCTAATGCTAACATTTTCAAAGGAAAAATCAAAAACTCAACAAAATATTTCAACACCAGCAAAGATGTCGTTTTTCAACTTTTTATGTCTTTCTTACCATTGGCATTCGACTTTATTTCCTTCAACCTAACTAAGTTATCGCTAATTGAATATTTCACGTTATTTCAGAAATCAGAACTCCAATGTTTGTTTTTTAAATTGTAAAAAAATATCTTAATTTTACAGTAACAAACATATTTCGGAAATGGTAAACATGGTGACTACAGAAAATATTTAAAAGATACACCTTTTTCGAAAAAAAAAAAAAAATAGCTGAACTTGACTAGACCATTAAACAGGACACTCTATAAAAAATTGTAAAGTGCTTTTAGATTTCACACGAACAAATTAACCCTCAACAAGTCAACCTTCGATTTAAGAAATCGCGAAAAAACTTTTTTTTTTGCAATATCATTTAGAATTGGAAGTTTGGCTTGTTTATGTGACTGTGCCAATGTTTCTTTTTAAAATGAATATTTAACAGGGGTCAAATTTTGTTAGCTACTTCATTTTTATGAAAAAATATAATTTTGTTTCGAATAACTCAAAAAAAAACTCCAACTCCATTCACTTTACAAATTTTGAATTTGGGGATCTTGGATCGAAAAAAGACGTGAAATTTCAAAAAAATAAAATATTTTTTTAAAAATCATTATTATTTTTCCAGTAGCACAATAGTTATGCTAAACAAAGGAATAATAATAAAAATCGACCAAAATGGGCATAAGAGGGTTTAATCGAAATTTTGTTTTGAAGAATTTGACCTTTTCCAAAAATACCTAGTTTAAAAAAAATCCAGCTTGGGAATACAATATTTCATTATTTGGCACGTTTTTTTTTATTTGGCATGTTGACATACTTGGTTAGTTGACTTATTGTGGTTAAAAGTAATAATATTTTTTTCCTGAATTATCGTTACTTATACTAGCAGAACAAATTAAAACGATGAGAAAATTTGTGCTCGAGATACAGAGTTTTAAACATTTAAATAGCACTTTTGTATGACCAACCTCAAATATGAATGGCAACTTTAATGGACAAACGGATGATGAAAAATAGTTTCTTTGGGCATAACAATTTATATATAAAGTATGAGCAAAAAAAATAGTCATCATTTGCTGAAAATTTAAGAAAATTGCTATTTTTTCTCTCAGTCAAATTTGGAGTCATTTTGCTCTCGGCCGTCAGCTGTGGATGTTTTGAACTGTTTATTTTGTAGCAACCAAGTTTTATGATCAAAAATATCACCAATATGTAAGTATACTATGTCAAAATTTGATAGAATTGCTGATGATGAACAAAATTTCCGAAATATAAGATTGAAGCTTAGCTTTTGTCCAAATTTTACAACATTTTCACCCACTGTGCCACAGGTAGAAGGAGCGACGCTATTGACATTATAATGATGCTAATAAAAAGCTTTTTGGCAATTTTGGTCACTTATCGTGGCCACCGTTTGAGCTCTCAAGGGTCGGGTTATTATTAGATTCCACACGTAGCCCACGTAAAGTTAATAATAAGGGGTACGAATACAGTTTTTTTTTGCGACGAAAATAGCGGAAAAATAATTTGACGGCCCACAAAACTTTTAACGGGTGTGGGGAGGGCCGTTTTTGTGCTTAGTTTTACTGTTACACTTAAGTTTTGTGTGCCATTGTTGGCTTTTATCGAGGGAAATTATGTCTTATGAAGTTGGAGCAATTTTCAATAAAAAGCTTGACATTTTTAATTAAATTGTCCTCGAATTGTTTCTCACTTAGTCACTTGTGGTGCATTCGTTTGAAAACTGGACCAAACGAGTTTTAAACAAAGTATGTTGTCATAGAACCTTCAGCGAGTTCCGGGCCGATTCAGTTTCAGTACTACTCAAACTTAGCCGGCTGGTTTGAACAAATTCAAACAAAACAAACAAATTGAATTGTTTTCTGACAGCTAGAAGAATTTAACTCGTACTGAACTGTTTTCAAACAAATGCATCATTACTTTAAAGGCTAACGTTTATATTACAGTACAACTCCGATGGTTTGACACTTTTCTCAACTAAATAATCCCAGGAGTGACAAACCACCCTAAGGTCCCAGTTTCCGCCATCCTTTTTCACTCTAAATTCCTGGCGTCCAATCCGCAGATCGTCTATCGCCCTTCGCCGTGCGTTTTTTGGCATTATTGTTGTTATTAACGCTATTGGCAGTAATGCTGATATAGTTATTATAGGTTATGAATATTCATGGACTCCGGTGTCTGCGCTCGTCCGGCCGTCTCTTCACGACTGCAGGACAAGACAGTGACGAGCACGACCGTCGTCGTTGATGGGGCGCGCGATGATGATGATGCACCTTGGTTCGGCGAAAATTACCCTCCCGGACAAGAAGTGGCCGGACCGTTCGCGCTCCTTGCGCAGGTTCCAGGCGAGGTTGTAAATTTTGTTTGTTTTTCCTTCGGGCCGTTGCGTCGTTTTTCGCAGAGGTTTTTTTTTTGTTGTTGTTTGGTTTCGCCCAGTTAAGGCTGCTATCATCACGTCCGAGTAGGCCTTGAGGTTTTTTTTGTTTTGCTCTGGCGCGTTGTTTTTGTTGCGCGTCGCGTTGTTATTATTTTCAATCAACACCCAAACAAGGATACAGTGGGGGCGCGCTGTTTTGACAGCGATTCGTTTCGCTTGAAGACGGTGATTTTAGCGGATTGCGGACTGGATTTCGCCATGTGGATGTGATGATTTTTCTAGCTTAGGTTGCTTGGGAATTTACAATCAACCACATTCAGAGGAAAGTGGATGTTCCACTTTTTTAAGGGGACAAGGGAAATTCTCCACGGTATCCTAAAAAAAGTTCCTGATTTTGAATGGAATTGAAGATGGCGCGAGCAGCTTGAAAGTGACAGTTTGTCACCTCCAAGTCAGCTTTGACATTGCGAAACAGCTTAATTCTTGTCGAACTAACGCAGTTCAACTGTAGTCGACCACCGGGAGTCCGGCCGGCCGCACCGGAGGTGCTGTGGAATGTGACGTTTTGGCAGGTCCCAGACGGGGCCTCTAAAATTTAATAAATTTTCGATTACGGACAGGTAATTGCGCGCTTCGACCATGTCCTGCAGCAGCAGGCAGGCAGGGAGGACACGACATGCAGAATAATTAAGACGAGCGCGATCAATGATATGGGGTGATGGGGTGGTCCCACCAAAAGGTGCAGCTGGCACATAACCTCAATCACATTAATGCCCTCCCAACCCTACCTCATTAATCCAAACCAGTCGAGTTTAAATTTCGCCAATCTGCTTCTGAAGAACGAGCTGCAGTCGTGACGGGAATGTTTCATAATTTGTAATGTTTGTTTAACCACACACGTCTTTTTTTGGCGTCGTCGTCGTCTTCCTTGGAAATTATACTTCCTTTTGCTGTGTGTGCCAACTCAATCCACTTAGCGCGCTTCCCCGGACCAGGATCCTGGCCGCCCGGGAGCGGTGTGGCGCAGTTGAAAACATCATGTTCTTGGGTTTTCGTGCAATCCAAGCAGGCTGCGCAGAACCAGCTCGAAATTGGTGCCCATTAGAGGTTAGGGTTGTCCGAAGAACTCATCCTGATCGCGGCAAGCGCCACACGTGATGGATCTTGCCTGACCTGGGAAACCTGGAACTAGGGGTGGCCACCGAGCGAAGGATGATAATGGCCGTCAATGATGACGGGTGTGGGGTAGCTGCCGGTTCCAGCATCGTTCGCGATGATGTGTTTAAATAAAACAATTTAAATGATCCTATTGGCGTGGCTGCTTGGTTACTTGGAGAAAAGCTCCCTCCTTTGGCCAACCTGGTGGAGCCTTCAGGGAAGAAATCACTCAATCTCTTGCCACGGTTTACGGGTCGGATCAAGGTAGAATTGGGGACGGGAACGATCCGAGAAGGCGCCACACGTTGTTGTGTTAAAACGTGGTCTTTCGATGAAAAATGAGGAAATTATAAGGTTAAATTTTGTAAAATATGTTTGTTTATGCGTTTGTGTGCTTTTGTGTGATTCTGTGTGGTTGTGTGTGAGTCTGTATGGTTGTTTGCTAATTTACATGGAACCGTGAGCCTGTGTGATTGTGTGTGAGTTTGTAAGCTTGGTGTGAAATATGATTTTCAGATGCTGTTACTAAAGTTGATTAGATTTGCAAAAAAAAATAGGTTTTAACATCATTATAAAACTGACAATTTTTTTTTTAAATTGTAGTTTACATCCAGCATTCCATCTGCTGCCCCGAAGCACGCAAAAATGTATCCACCTTTTCCCTCAAAACGCACACCAGTTGGCAACATTGTTCACGAAGACCTGGCCGTCCAGAGTTCAAACCTTCCGTGTAGTCCTTCATCAGCGTTTCAACCTTGAGCTCTCACCAGCCGCAGTGTTCATTCAGTGGGTGCAGTCTCGACTCCAAAAACGAAAGCCACGACCAAAGCAGAATCGGCAAACTTCGGGTCGCAGCCCGAACCTCCGACGAATGTAACAAATTGTGATAAATTATATCTAAATAAATTATTAATATTAACAGTAAATCGGTCGATAATATGCGTCCGAAATCGGCGGACTCTTCCGTCAAGGATCCCTGCCGTGCAGAGTTCAGGAATAAAATGAAAATAAAAAGGTACAACTACAAGCAGAGAGAGAGAGAGAGGGAGAAAAAAAACCAGGATAATTTATAATACCCAAATTATGTTATTTGTTTAACGAATTATTCAGAGACCCTGCGTTGGGTTGCTGCGTCTAGCGAACCCGGCGATCCGATCGCCCCGCGAAGGATACGATGGAGGAACACGAATACGGGCTGGTTTTACACCTGTCATCGCTGGCTGGCGGCCCGTTTCGACGAAAACGCTCCTCAAAATGTACACAAAGTTTATTATTTCCGTTTCGGGGAAGCTTTTTTTTCCCTTTCGTTCCTTCAAGTTGTTCCATCCAAATTCGCCACTAATCGCTGTCCGCGCGCTCGGCGATCGCGACGATTAGAAACCTGTCCAATTTCCCGTCGCTTGACAGTTGCACACCTCCCAAGTTGTCACTTTGCGCAGCGCGCAAGGCGACTCAACGCAGGTAAGGCATTCCGTGCGTGCGCGCATCATCATAGGTGGCAGAAATCGAAAGCCTCTCTCGATTTGCTTCGTGATTGTGGTCGATTTGTCGTGGATTGCTCGGATCGCGAGAGAGCGAGAGATAGTGATAAAGCGTCACTTTAAGGGCGCACGCGTTATTAAGGCGCAAACATTAAGGAAAGTGTGTAATAATTTATTTGTGTAATGCTTATGATATTGCTAAATTGCACACACAAACGGAATAGCTAATTATTCGTTTAGCTGGACGGTCGGATGCCGTGCGGTGATCACACAAGAAGATCGAACCGGTTCGACGACGACGCTTTAATAAAGTGTTGATAAATTATAAAATTATACATCTGGACGGTGTGCAATCTATCTTTATCTACGACGCGCAGGAAAAATGGCGCAAAACGAGAGAGACAGAGCGCGAACGACAATCACTTGTCATCACGGTAACTGATGCTGAGCTCCGGGGATAATGACAGGTACACTCAGTTGTAAGAAAAATTAATTTGACATTTCTGTACAAGACATAAGATACCAAATCTCTAGACTGTTGCAGAGTTTTGCTTAAACCTAACTAATTGGAAAAAATATCAAACATCATTAGAACTCAAAATGTTGTGTTTTTCCATCTCTCCGGACTGTAAACTATTCAGGCAATGAGGAAGAGATGAGCAATTTGTCCAGATTTGAATCTTCATACTAAACTACAAATCTGAAAAAATATTGATGTGTAAAGCTCACAATACTTTGTTCCTTCTCATCCCTTCCAACTATACACAATCCTGGTAATGGAGAAGAGATGCATTTTTTTTTCTTGCAACTGACTGCATGACTAATGTCGATAACTGCCAGTCAAACCAAGCGCTTTTGCTAAACATAATAATCATTCCACCACCATGTACGATCGCTCTCGCGGGGCGCGACAAATAAAGTCATGTCAAGTCAGCGCAAGTCAAGTCAAGTGCGCGTCCGCGCCCCACTTTCGCAGTTTATGAAGACGTTGAGCCTAGTCCGGCTAAGGAAACCTGCTCCCCTCTTCCCGCGCCATCTCTTCATATCATATCATATGCAGATGGACACGACGTCGATGACGACGACGGCTTCGGTGAGTGAAATGAATTTGTTACATTTTTACGACCACCAAACGGTTAATTTCGCCTCTATAAGCTGCTGTAATGCCCACGGAGATAAGGTGGGCAACGTCGAGATCGTCACAAAAAAAAACGAACGAACGAAACTATTAAGGAACACCACACGCTGGAGGTCCCTCGAGAGCAATAATCGTTAAGATAACGCGTACTGTGTGTGTTTTCCTCTTTTGGGACCCCGTTTCTTCGTCGATGACAGAAAACGGAGCTGCTGCTGCTGCTCCTTAAACGATAATTAGCTCGGCGACCTGTCAGTGCAGGAGCGGCCTGGCGGTTAAACGGCGTTATCTTATCACTCACTTTACGAGAGCGGGGTGCACCCCTGTTGACGGGTGAGAACGGGTGCGGGTTTGGTAAAGGACACACCAGGGTGGTGAAAGTTAGGAGGACATTGACGTAATTGCATTGTACAAATGACCATTTTCCCAGACTAAACACAATTGATCTATTGAAGAAGAGATGGAGTTTTTAAATTCCTATCTTGTATTTTTTCATCTCTCGGGACTGTACACAATTCTAGTACTGAAGAAGAGATGGAAAAATCAACACAAGATTTGTAGATTTTGTCCACAAATAAACACATAAACAAATTAATGACCTAAAAACCTCACAACTCTTGAAATGTTCGCATCTCTCCGAACTGTACATGCTTTTGGCAATGGAGAAGGGATACGAAAAAACGATAGATTTTAGCATAGTTTTGACTATAACGCATTTAGGAAACCCAGACACGAAAGAAAGTTTACAATGCTGTGCATTTTTCTATCTCTCCGCTCTGTACACATATGTGGCAATCGAGAAGAGATAGGCTGTTTTCATTTGTTTTGTGATATAACGCTCAATCAACATTTGCAATTTTGAATCTAACTTAAATTTATTTAAGTTCACAAAACTGGTCACGTTCTCATCAATCCGAACTGTACACAACTGTGGCAATGGAGAAGAGATGACAATTGATGAACAATTATAATACACCAGAACTTCAATGTAACTTACAATATTGCGAATCTTTACATCTCTCCACTCTATGCACATTTGTACCAATAAAGAGGAGATGGTCAACGTTACAAACGTTGTTCCCCCGACAACCACAACATTAACTTCTTCTCGGGTCACCACCTCCTATAATGTTGCAACACACCACATCAAAACAGCGCCAGAAGCGCAGGACACGGAGTTCCCTCCTTTCGCACCACACACATTCAAATTCCGGGTTCAGTTTCGTGACTGACTGACCGACGTCGTCGTCGTCCACGTCACGCCACAGAGAGGATGAAAACAGACAGAACAGGGCAGATGGTTCCGCCGCACCAGGCCCTGGGCCAATTTTGGCATATTTTTATTCCGGCAGAGCGTTGACAGGCCCAAACAGCGTCGACTAGGTGCTGCTTCGAAGGGGTCCGCTGGGATATTGAAATTTGATCAATTATAATTAAAAATTGTCGTGGCTGGCGTGGTGTTGGTGAAAATTGTGTAGATAGTGAGTTTTAATGATTTTTGCCGTTTTTCCTTCACCTGGACTTTCCAGGCTTGAGGAGGTAACGGCAGACACACCGGACCTGAAAGGCCACGTCGAAATTAGCTCATTATACTTTTTGTGTTATTTAAATTAAATTTAGCTCGAACCCAAAGTGGGACATAAATTGCATTCGAATAGGTTTTTAATCAACAAAGGCAATTTGCAAGTACGCGATAAAGTCATTTCACCTTTATCGAGTCCGAGTCCAAGGTCAAGCTCGTTTTGGGGACGCTGGCAACACCTGAGGTCATCATCACGGCATATTGGCACCTCGCATCGCACTCCGGATCTTGATTTCGAGCGGCTGCGTGTCTCACGCTATGGTCACGGTGAAACGATACACAAAACATCACCACTCAACACTCATTATTACAATGTCTCGCTGTCACACTCTCGCTCTCGACGTGGGCCCACCACGATTGATTTACGATTCTGGACCAATTAACGAGCCAGGGCCCTGTTTGTGTGTGTGTGTGTGTAATGATACACTGTCCGGTTTACTTTCATTACATGTTTGGTTTGGTGAGACAGGGTTGACACCTCAAAACAGTTTTTTTTTCGTAATTAAAACATCATTGAAGCTGTGCATCATGCCATCTCTTCAGACTGTACACAATACCGGCAATGAATAAGAGATGTCACATCGAAGGAGTAAACTAGTCATTTTTGATTTAAATTTAATTTGATTGAATCGTGTAATACTTTCCATCTCTTCAGACTGTACACAATACCGGCATTGAAGAAGAGATACCATCCAAAGAGACTTTCCTTAGGAGAGTTTTGAGGAGTGACAATTAGCTTAACATTTTTGTTTTAGATTAAACTTAAGTAAACTTGAATTGTACAAAATTGTGACAATAAAGATGGAACTTAATTCAGCAAGCTGAGAAAAACGCGTTAGAAGTTTGTTTCATACACAAGACTACGTGTTAAGTTTTCGCTTTAAATCTGGATTTCCTCCTGATTTCTCGAACAAAGTACTGGATGTTGTAGGTTTTTTTTCTGTACGATCACACGATTTTGAACCAAAATGCATCAACAACTTAAAAGCGATGAAAATGCATATGGAACATTCATGCGATAAGAGGCAGTAAAGTATGTATGTATGTATATATGTATGATCCCCATACCCGCAGGCAACTTGGTCCCGAAACACATGTGAGCGCTAGGTGAACAATTCGATCATCTTTTACTCCGTAATCTGTACACCCACGTGCATAAGTTTTTTTGCACGCATTTTAGTGCTACAAATACCAGCACAAAGAATAAAAAGAAACCCCTTTCAACTCCCCAAGCACCGGAAATTTGTAGCGGGTGTAGGGACACTTTGTATAGACGCCCTTGCTCCCATCACGTCACTAGGGTATGGAGCGACGAGAAATTAATAAGCATGCCCTTCTAGTCGAACCTTCATTAGAGAAGCAGGCAATCCACAACTCACAGCGAACGACCAAAGGAACACCCTACCGCGTATATAGTATTATTGGCGTGGTTTGTCTTTACTGAAGTGTATGGATGTTAGAGTGGATGAAAGTGTCAATTGAAAATAAAAATGGAAAGCTCTCACCAAATACGAAGAATCTTGAAACAGCTCAATTCCGATCGCCTCGCAACATGACAAATCTTGAATTCCTGCCTTGATCAGCAGAACCTCCGGCAGCAGTCCTGGTACCGCACGAATGACTGCTTCGACAATTCTTGAAAGACGTGGAACCACGGAACGCTTAAGCTGGTGGCCACTTCGTGAGGTTAACAAGCCCCTGTCGTTCTTGTTGCTGCTGACATCTCCTTCCGGAAGACGTATTTCAAAAATTTCACAAAAAATTCTGCTTGTCACTTCCACCACTTTAACTACAAAAATGTTTTGAAGCGAAAATAGGAACGAGATCTCCGGATTTTGCAAAACTTTTCACTTTTGAAGACAATTAAAAAGGTTAAAAAATTACAGCAATCAAAAACTCGTCCGACCACGGGCACAGATTGCTTCGATCTCCCATCCGATAAGAGGCAGTAAAGGTGCCTTTAAAGATCCAAAAACTATCATTGGATCTCCAAAGACAGTTAGAATTTTCCTCTTTTGACAGGCTTCAATAATCTGAAAAATCTTATCTCTTAGCACTGTACAGTGATAAAGGAATGGAGAAGAGATGGAAATTTGACTCCTAATGGAGCACCCCTCTAGATCCCTCTAGACTTGACACACTTTATATTCTGAAGAAGATATGGGTAAATACCTCAAAAGATTTTGAGATGTATTCACATAAATTAAATTTATTTAAAATTAGAGGTGGGCAAAACCGCTCTTTTTTAGGAGCCGCTCATTTTCGTCCACTCATTAAAAAGAGCGCCTCTTTTGAACGGCTCTTTCGTTCTTTTTTCAAATTTTGATAAAAAGGCTATTTTCAAGAGTGGTGTGATTTTTGTAGTTTTGTAGTTTTTTTTTATTTAACTTGTTTATACTCAACGTTTAGGGTTCGAAGTATTGAATGGAAACTCAACTTAAATCTAAGATTTTGGAAAAAAAAATGCTCCTAATTTTACAAAATTTCGTTTATTTCTGCCTAAATTGAACAAATTATGGTATTTAGAGACAGTATACTGCGAATTCATTTCAACATTCTGATTAAAACGATAAAGTCGATAACAGGTTAATCGAGCAAGAGTATTTGTTTAATTCCCAAAATCTCGTAGGCTATTTATCAAATTTTGGTAAAATTTTCCAAGTTTAGGAGTTTGAAATACTCATTTTTATATGGAGGTTATGCTTTAATTTACGAACGGTTGTATGTACAATGAAAAGTTATTTTTATTATATTCAGAAAATCATTCATTTTTTGAATTTCAAAGAAAACTAGAAAACTGAAAAATGTGAGTTTGGTAAACATTAAGTAACTTGTGTGCTTTCTTATGACACGTCTGCTGTAAAAACTTGTCACAAGATAGCACACAAGCGATGAAATGGTTGCTCTTTAACCTGTCGTTTTGTATCCTAAAATACTGAAAGAAATCATCGTGTGACATTTTTGGAATTATTTTTTTATAAGCATTGAAATTTATGAAATGGCATTTTCAATCATCAAAATCAAATTTGTGGCTACAATTTGTTGGAAATTCTATGTTTTTTATAAACATAAAAATGGACAAGTTTTCAAAATCATTCCATCTTGGAAAGGTTCTTTCAAAAGACCAAAGTTTCAAAAAGAACCGTGGCTCTTTTTTTGTGAGCCACGGTTCGTTCGCTCTTTTTAGTGAACCGGCTCTTTGAGCAGCTCGCTCTGCTTTTGCCCACCTCTATTTAAAATAAAACATTGGTAAAACATGAATGACACCGATTATTTCTATCTTTCGAACTTTGGCCATTTTGGCAATGAAAAAGAAATGAAAGCTTAAACAAAACTATAGTAAAAGTAATTTTATTTGGCAACGATATCCTGTTAGTTAGACTTTTTATCAGGGCAAGGATGGATAAAGTTGTCTATGAGCAAAATTCCATCTCCCACTTCATAAACATCTCTGGAACTTATTCCTTATTTTATTTGATACCGAAATTTTTGTAGTAATGGAGAAGAGATGGCAAATCTTGGAATTTTCTATAAATTAAAGCTCTACAACTAAAGTTTTCCCATCCCTGCCAAACATGGCACTGCACTTGCACTAGGCTGCGATTCAAGCTGGCAAGAGTACTGCACTCATACACTGCGATCGATAGAGTAGAAACACAGAAAGGGAAGCAAAAAAAAAAACAGCAACGCTCTGTTCGACACAGCTTAGTCGATGCAACACTTTAGCCGGTTGTGTTTGACTCTTTGCTAACAGCAACAGCAGCAAAAACATATCAACAATAAATCATTAACGTCGTTTTTAATTTACATTTAAATTGCGATATAATTACGTGGCGGTGTCGTCCCGCGTGTGGTGGGAGGAAGGTGTTGAAAGCTGCAAGTGCTAAATATCTGATGAATATTTGTGCACATCGCCACCGAGCAGAGATAATGATTTGTGTCGCCGTTTTACACGGTAGTTGGAGGTGGCAGGTGAATTTGCATGTAGATTGACAGGTCAACTGGATCGAGATCTACTTGCAGATTTTAGATATCTACAGTGAAAAGGTAGCTCACAATCTTTGTTTCATTCCATCTCTTCTGACTGTACATGATTTGGGTAGTGTAGAAGGGATATATAATATATCATAAAATAGGCTAGAAATACTTCATACTTATCTATCTCTTCGAAATGTACAAAGTTATGGGAACGGAGAAGGGATGGGAACAAAAGCTGTAAAGAATCACTACCGAATCGTAATCAGAGCATCCGAAAACTAGTTTCTATTTAAATGCTCCCGACTCCAGAAACTCCCAACTCTCTGTGGTACAAATTGCCCCAGGCAACGCGAGAGATCCGAAACTACACCAAATCGGAAGCGTGGGAAGCGCACCGCGGAGTTCACCTGATCCGTCCGGACAAAACTGGCCGATCAACGCGGGCAGCTCCGGAGGTATCGGATTTCACCGTGCCGTCTCGAGACGGGCAAATGCCTCGCGGCGCTCACAAAACGGGACTTGGCGTTCGTTGGACCAAGAGAGGGAGGGGAGACGTGTGGACGTTTCGTCCCGGTGACGCCAAATAATTAGCTTAAAATGACCATAAATCTCTCATTAATGTCCTCGCGTGGACGGCCGTGAACGGCCCGGCCTGACCTGCGAGAGGTCTCTCGTCTCTCGAAAACGGCTCGAAAATTACGAGCTTTTCGTTGATGAGCTGGGCCGGGGAGAAGGAGAAGGGTGTGGTGTTCATTCACAAAAAAATCATTCTGGTTCGCACGAAACACGTATCGGTTTTTGAGAGGTTTGGGGGGTTAAAGGCAAATTAATATTCAAAATTGGATCTGCCTGGAGGATTGGATGTTCAGAAAGTCTTGACTGTTGAGTGTTGAATGACCCAGAGACAGACAGACATAAAGTTCAGTCGGGAGACATTGGAAGCACAGGTTCATTCATAAAAACGTGAGAGTGAATGTTGACGATGGCAACAGGATTGATTTGATTTTTTAGATGACCGATTTTGAAACATTATTTAATGAAATCTCCCAATTTATAGGCATTTCTAGAAGAACAAATATCATTTGAAATGTGAAAACCTTTGATTCTTGCTTCGATTGCAGTTTAGAGTGTAATATGATTCGATAATTTTATAAAAAAAAACTAGTTTTAATGAATTTTAGGCAAAATTTTGACTTTTTAACAATTTTACCTAAATTGTATATGTATTTTGTTAAAAAGCTTATAAATTTAGTGAACTATTTATAAACATTGATTTTGCCTTCCTCACTGAGGTAAGGCTATAATCCTGCTTTAAAAATGAACTTCGTATAAAAACGTCGTAGACCCACCTTCATGTATACATATCGACTCAGAATCGAAAACTGAACAAATGTCTGTGTGTATGTGTGTGTGTGTGTGTGTGTGTGTGTGTGTGTGTATGTGTGTGTGTATGTGTGTGTGTATGTATGTATGTGACCAACAAACTAGCTCATGTTTCTCGGCACTGGCTGAACCGATTTGACCCGAACTTGTTGCATTCGACTTGGTTTAGGGTCCCATAGATCGAGTTTTATACAGATTGAAGTTTCGATAAGTAGTTCAAAAGTTATGTATAAAAATGTGTTTTCACATATATTTGGATCTCACTTAACTGTATGTAAACAATGTCCGGGTCCATCATCCGACCCATCGTTGGTTAGGTTATCAAAAGACCTTTCCAACGAGTCCAAAACATTGAAGATCTGGCAACCCTGTCTCGAGATATGGCCACTTAAGTGATATTGATGTACTTTTTGGAAGCCGGATCTCACTTAAATGTATGTAAACTATGTCCGGATCCATCATCCGACCTATTGATGGTTAACTTATCAAAAGACCTTTCCAACGAGTCCAAAACATTGAAGATCTGGCAACCCTGTCTCGAGATATGGCCTCTTAAGTGATCTTGATGTACTTTTTTGAAGCCGGATCTCACTTAAATGTATGTAAACTATGTCCGGATCCACCATCCGACCTATTGTTGGTAAGGTTATCAAAAGACCTTTCCAACGAGTCCAAAACATTAAAGATCTGGCAACCCTGTCTCGAGATATGGCCACTTAAGTGATATCGATGTACTTTTTGGAAGCCGGATCTAAAAAATAGATGAAACTTGTGTATGTACAGCCATTGTTGTGAGGAAGGCTCCAACCACATAGGTGGATTAAGTTAGTTTTTTTTCTTAAAGCTGTATCAGACACCTTAGTGATGGAATATGATGCAAACATAAAATTTGAACACATTAAATCTGTTTTTTACAAGAATAACTATGATTATCTAAGTCACCCCGGAATTCAAAAAAAGAATTACCAAATAGCTTTATTTTAAACCCTATTGAAAAAACTTTTTATCATAAATAGTTAATGCACCTTGTGTGGCCTACCCTAGTACATGTTTTAAAAATGGGTAATTCCCCGCCAACTCACACAGCAGTTGCCCCGACCCCTCTTCGATTTGCGTGAAACTTTGTCCTAAGGGGTAACTTTTGCTTCTGATCACGAATCCGAGGTCCGTTTTTTGATATCTCGTGATCTCGAGGTGTTTTCCAATAATTTGCAGCCTAAAACGGTGATGAGATAGAAATTTGGTGTCAAAGGGACTTTTATGTAAAATTAGACGCCCGATTTGATGGCGTACTCAGAATTCCGAAAAAACGTATTTTTCATCGAAAAAAACACTAATTTTTTTTTTAAATTCTCACATTTTCCGTTACTGGACTGTAAAATTTTTTGAATCATGTCATTTTATGGGAAATTTAATGTACTTTTCGAATCTACATTGACCAAGAAGGGTCATTTTTTCGCTTAGAACAAAATTTTTCATTTTAAAATTTCGTGTTTTTTCTAACTTTGCAGGGTTATTTTTAGTAACAATGTTCTACAAAGAGACACAAAAAATTGATTTATAGACATAAGGGGTTTGCTTATAAACATCACGAGTTATTTCAATTTTACGAAAAAAAGTTTTGAAAAAGTTGGTCGCCATCGATCATGGCCGTTCATGGTCACCCGCGAGAGACACGGACGACGAAACAAAGAGAAACGCAAAAAGTAACTTTTTCAAAACTTTTTTTCGTAAAATCGCGATAACTCGTGATGTTTATAAGCAAACCCCTTATGTCTATATATCAATTTTTTTGTAATTGTCTGTTCTACAACTTTGTAGAACATTGTTACACTCTAAAAAATAACCCTGCAAGATTAGAAAAAACACGATATTTTAAAATGAAAATTTTTGTTCTAAATGAAAAAATTATTGAAAAACACCTCTTTTTTCGCATGTTCAAAAATGGAAGGGGTCCTACCGCCCTTCCGTTTCGAGATATCAAAAAACGGACCTCGGATTCGTGATCAGGGACAAAAGTTACCCCTTAGGACAAAGTTTCACGCAAATCGAAGAGGGGTCGGGGCAACTTTTCCCGATTTCGTGTGAGTTGGTAGAGAATTACCCAAATAGTCATCTTAAGACAAACCTTACCAGTTAGAAAGTTTTTCAAAAGTAAATTGTAATTCTATCAATGGCACCCCGGTTTACGGTAACTTCGATACAAGGGCTTGAAAGGTTGAAACTAATTAATGAAACATATTACTTCTTTTTTATTACATAAAAATGTGAACCTGCTGAAAATTCACCTAAATCTGATGAAAATTCTCCAGTTCCAGATGCAATATTACACATTTTTTTGACACAACATCTGTCATAATTTCCTGATGAATATTACCATCGATTTTTCTGTGTATGACTCGTTCTGAGAAAAAATTTCTATTTGCAACTTGTTGCATAAACTACTATTTTATGTTTGACCAGTTAATATAGCTATAATCGATTTTGGGTTTAATACACTCTGAATGTAATCGCCAATATAACCCTTAACCCTCCAACAAAATCCCAGCTTTATGAAAACATTTCCCTCACCTACAACTTCCTCAAAACTGCTGACTTCCTCAAACAAACAAAAAACCAGCACCCCATCGCAGTCATGATCTTCGCGAAGCTCGCAAAATTTCCCACCCAGACTGCCCAAGTTCAGACCCCGAACCAACACCAAGACTCCCGAAGACCCCAGACGCCAGTGCCTGGTCTCATCTCAGCCATCATCATAATCATCATCATCTCGGACGTTCCGTCGACGCCGGCCAGTTCGTGCTCCGTCTGGGTCCGCTGATTTTTCCCGGGCAGGCCCCCTCGAGGGGTCTTAAAGGGGAGGGGGAGGGTGGGGTAAAGGGAGGGGAGGACCACCGCGCAGGGTCCCAAAACGGGTTTCTCAGCGTATGGGAGCGAGAGTGAGACGGAGGAAAAACCAACATAAAAACCTAATCGGCGTCGTTACGTTCGCCAAATGATGAGTGAAAACGAGGGAAAATTAATAATCGTTCAATTGCTCTGGTTGCAAGGGGTGGGGCGAGGTGGGGTTGGGTGGTCTTAAGAGGGGGAAGTTGGGTTGGACCCCACACGAGAGAAATGACGTGCGGGAAGGAAATCGTAACTAATCTCGTTTTATAGCATACCTTTGGGGTCCATCTTCTGGAGATTTTTTTATGACTTATTTATTTTATTAGTATATAAGGGCAATAATTTTCCGTTTTGGCATCACGGATCGAACTTGCGGCGTGAGTTCTAAGCTCGAACAGAAATGGGATTACAATCGTCGCTTTAATTATTTATACCAAATATTATATCTCTCTCAACCCGACGTCGGAGAAACAGGTCGCCCAACCGGGATCGTTTCACGCTTTTTCGAACGCTTCTTTGCCGGGTCCAGGTCCAATCCAGAAGCAATCCACGGGTTGCGATGAAAGGTTGCGCGCTGACGGGATCGGATGAATAGCTTAATCAAAGCTCTTCCGGAGGGTCCGTCCACCTTTGGAAACCGTTTATTGTGTGGAGTAGAACAAAACCATCAACGAAAACTATAAGCTCATTAGGGATGGTCATTTGGGCTTGGAAATTGGGGCTGAGGCTTGGAGAAGAACGATGGTCTTGGGCTTTTGCTTTGAAGACAGATTTCATGCGTTGAAAGGCAGGCTACCGCCAACGAAGTTGCGGTACAGCCACGGTAATTGGCTGGCTGGTTTCCTAGGCAATTCGCACACTTGACGTTGTCATTGCTTTGATTTTCTCGGTATTGCGTTTTTCTTTTTTTGTCGTGTGTTATGTTCTCATAAAGCTAAGAGTTTGTTGAGACTGAAATCATTTAAGGGTAGGATGTTTACAAATATTTGGAATATTGAACTTTTTTTTTGAAATTTTTGAAGTGTATTCAATAGATTATGTCAAATAATCAAAGAACAGTATGAGTCTGCAATTTTTTTCAAAGAAATTTTTAGCTTGAGTGATATGTATTTTTTTTTTTGTTATTTAATTTAACGTAGCTAAATTAGGAATGTTAATATTTCTGTTGGTACTTTCAGTCAAATTTTTAAAGTATCATTTCCATAAGAAGCCTCTTTCCAGATTTCTTTTCCAGAAAAATCAATAACTAAAAACTGTTCGTGGAACCTAATGTTTTCCCTTCCACAAAATACCCACTACGAAATCATCCCAAAAACCCTGACATAATCAACTCGCAAATATTTCATCACCAGCAAAAAAAACGCACAGCAAACCAGCAACAAAATCATCACTGCGCTGGCATGGTTGGAAAATTTATTGAAACGATCTCATTCTATCTTATTAACACCACAAAATTGGTACCCTGCTCATCGTCGTCGTCGTCGTCGTCATTCGTGGAGGGGATCCTCTCGTTATGAGAACGAGGACGCCAAAAGAAGACAAAATCGAAGCCTCCTGCTGCCCTGCCTTCCCCCTCCCCTTGGACGCCACTGCCTTTTACATGAAGCAAAAATGAAACAAAACCTTATATTATCGTTATTAATATTGGGTGCCTGACTGTTGAGATCATAATTACATGTTTCATGGTGTTTTGTTTATATTTCAAAAATATATATCTTCCTTCGTCCTCTCCGGTTTGCTGCCCGGTTCTCTGCTGGCAATCGAAACGAAAAAAAAAAATACAGCCCAAGCCAAAGAGGGAAAAAGGTGAGCAGCCCCTTTCTTATTGATGCTGAGGCTGCTGCTGCTGTTCAATCTCGTTAGGTGGCTGGCCGGGATGCCTCGGGGCGGCCAAACGGCGCGATCATCGGCCCAACAGGCCCGTCCGAAAATCGTTTGTTAGCATAAGAGAGCGAGAAGCTGGAAGTTCCTGTCTCCTGTGTGTGGTGATGATTATACGAGAGTTGTTTTTCTCCTTCTGCCTTTGGGGTAATTTAATTTCACAAAGCTTTCGATGCCTGTGGCATTGGGCTAGGAATTATGGGGGCAGCGAGTGCGACGAATTGCGACAAGCCCAATCAATTGAGTTATTTTGCACCAATTTTGACCAGTTGCGAACCAATGCGGGAAGCACTGTGCAGAGCGTTCAAAGCCCCGGGGAAGAAGGTTGGATGCTCCTAGAAGTGATGCGATCTGGGCTGACCACATGCAGTGAGGGACTCATAACGAGGACAGACAGAGAGAGGGTAAACAAACGTGGAATGAGCAGCGAAAAATTATGAACATATCAGTTAATTTCTCCTTGGGTAATTTGGAAATTATACGTGCAACGGATCCCATCATATGGCTTGTTCTGGAGTTGGTCATGCAGATGCTGTTTTTTGTAACATTCTGGCTTTTTTGTTTGTTGCACCTTCCTTGTTTTGATGGTTAGAATACCGTCCAGATTGATTGGGATGATTTACGCCCAAATAAAAGTTTTCTGACAATCAGTGTTATATTTACCACTCATTGAGAACCACCAATGCCTTCTTCCAAAATGTGTATTCGTTTGGGCACACTGAGTGACAGTTTTCTTACTAAGTGCCCAGAAAAGAGTGTTCACTAGCCGAATAAACCAAAAAAAATGTCACGATAAAAATTCTGTTAGGCTGGTACAAATATTTTTAAAAGTTTTTGTCACCCCCCCCTTCAAAATTGGCCCGAAAAATCAGGGGGCAAAAAAAATATTTTTACAATAAACTTCAAAATTTCAATGAAAATTCAAGATCAACCAGCTGAAATCAAATTAAAATGAATTCTCCTGCGTTTAAAATCATTTTTAGCATGTTTGGGTTTATTAAAAAATCTTAAGATTTTTTCAAAATTTTCGATGCAAAATCTTTTTTTTCGATACAATTTTTGTTTTTGTCAGATCTTAGATTTTTTGAAAACTAAAGATTGCAAAACAACTGAACTAGTGTAAAATGCATTTCAAAACACTTTTTTCATTTAAATGTGAAGATTATGGCTTGTTATTTAAATTTTTATATTTTTTTTATTTTTTTGCCCTCCCCCCCTTGACCTCGGCCAGGGCCGAGGGACAAAAACTTTTTTAAATATTTGCATCGGCCTTATTACTAATGAAAAAAAAAACTGTTTATAAAATTCAAAGCAATAGAATTTGGGGATTAAAAATAAAAAAAACTAAAATGTCAAAAATTCTTGAAAGTTTTTAACATTTACGATTTTACGAATTCAGATATTAAAAAAATAATTAAAAAAAATAAATATAGAACAAACTGCAATTCAAATTGCACATATTTTTTTTATTACGAATCAATAAGGCTGGTCCATACTGTATTTAAAGTTTTAGTCAAAACAAAACAAAAGAATTGATTTTTACTGAGGGCAACATCCAACTCAAAGCAACAACCAAAAGCAGCGTCAACATTAGGGTTCGTCCAAAAATTACGTCCATGAATAGGCGCGGTGGGGGTCTAGGGTGACAGCCCAGGTCTATGACAGGTCCCAAAAATGCCAAAGGTGAGCAGGAAAAAATGCAGAGCTGTGGGAAAGGGAGAGGTCTAACTGATGAAGATTTAATTTAAAATTAGAAAAATCTCAGAAATTTTGATTTTTAATCCTTAAACATATCTTTTAATTTTTTAAAGTTTGACTTTGAACTTTTTGATGGGCAAATCTTTGAAATTTTAAAAATAGTGTTTTTTGCAAATCAAGTTTTAGTGACAAAAAGTTAAATTAAAAATCACCAAATTTTTTTTAACCGTGTATCATTTGTGTAGTTCTTATTCATACCTACAACTTTGCCGAAGACACCAAATCGATCAAAAAAATCCTTCAAAAGATACAGATTTTTGAATTTTCATACATCATTTTTTGTATGGACAGCTGCCAAATTTGTATGGAAATTTATATGAATGATGCAAAATGGCTTCTTTGGGCATACCGAAAGCACCAAAAAAGTTTCAGCCGAATTAAAAAATACAAAAAAATCTAATAACCGAAATCTGAGAGAATTGCTCATTTTATTTTCAAAAAATACGAAAATTCTAAATTTAGAACTTGAAAATTTAAAAATTCAGAGAAAAAAAAATAATAGTCGTGGGTTGTAACAGAGACGACCAAAGAAAGTCGTGAGAGGTTAAGCTCTCGGAATAAAGAGAGTAGCTTTGATACTTTGTGCTTAAAAATACCAAAACCACAATGATTTTGTAACATGTAGAACCTACCAGACGCTTACGTGCACTGTTTGAAGTTACTTGTATCAGAGTTTAATTACCTGCAACGAAAAGAACATGAATAAAGACTTAGTAATCAAACTGACAGTACATACTTAAACCTAATATTTTTTATGTTTATCAATCAAAACTTTCGTTATTATCACTCCTACACGTAAGGCTTAAAAAAGTTGGAACTTTATATTAATGGTTCAACATGATTCAACACAGTCCACAATCTCAGCCCAAGATCCAATCAACCAAATGCCGTCCAATTAGTTCAAACGAGATCTATCCTGGTCGCCAAACCCGCTTCCTTATACCGTTGCCGTCTGCAACCCAATCCATCAGAACAAAACGATCTCTCATCATCTGTCTCTTTCATGTTTTGTCCCGCCAAAATATCTCAAAGAACAGATCAACAGACAATTGGGGGACATCAAATGCGGTCGAGAGCTAGACCGCAAACAACAAAGTGCAGCAGCACAAAACCATTCTTCCTTTTTTTTTGTTTTCGTTTTCGTTTTTTTTTTCAACCCGACAGATCAGAACAGATGTTCTGTGCTGTCCTGTGTCCACTTGTCCGCGAAGAATCCCAGTTGGGCACGGCGCGGCCCGAAAGTGGCCATCAAGCGACACTAAGATCGGTAATGATGGGGGCACGAACGGAGTAGGCTGGTTTTGCAATTCCCGCATGCTTGGATCAGATGTCGCGCCCGCGCCCTCATCATCGCGTTGGTAAAATCGGTGCGCTGACTGACCTGACACCCTCCCAGCTGGCGGCTGCCACTGGCGGGCGTTGTTGACTTTGTGTCGAGAGTGGCAATCGAAATTCCGTTACTATTTCGTCGGTGACAGCCGACAGCCCCGATTTGAACGACGACAATAACAAAACTTCGCGCAAACAATCGAGAAAGTGCTCGGAAAAGGGGTTTCCCCTATGCCAGACGACGACGACTTTTCGAGCACCGTACCGGTGCGAAGGCATAACTGGGGTCCCTACTGGAGAGACCCCGCGAGCGCACGTCAAGCTGCGGTCGCCGATCGTCGTCGGCAAATATCAGAGAGAGCTGCGCTCAAACAATTTGAAAACAATAAATAATACTTCAAAACTAGCGCGCTGTGCAGAAGCCCGATGCGTAATAAGGTTCGTACGGTGTTTAAGGTTGGAACAGGTAAGGTCGTTTAGTTGGGTGTACCGAATGCCTTTACTGTCCTAGAGTCAAGGTTAGGAACGTTTACCCTTACGTCAAAGCAAGGAGAAAGCAAACGAAGAATGGCTTGCGTAAGCCACAACGCACTTTGAGTCGATAATCTGACAGTTCCAATTCAGCATCAGTCAAGCGATCATTCTTTTGAGTTCATCGATCAAGATACCCGAAAGTGACGATCATCAACTCAAAGCTGCATCCATTTGTCTGTGAACACCTTCGTGAGCAGGACTGCTAAGACTACAGTAGCAGCCTGTTGGTTTGACATCGATTTGCCAACCCTTAATTAAGCGCCTTCTTTGATTCTCATTTGACAGTATTCGCAAGAGTGGCGTAAAAGTGACAGTTCTCAGTTAAAAAAGTGTCAAACCATCGGGGTTCCACCGTAAACCTCGTTGCAAGGCTGTTGCTGCTGCAGCAACAAAAAAAAGGACATTCACTTCAGTGTTCACCCTCTGACAGCCAGCAGTTGTTGTGTGCGCGCGCAGCTGACTGCCGACGAGGCCGCAGCGGGGTTCCATTTTTCGAAGACCTTGGCCGCCACCGCCGCCGCCACCCGAGAGGAAGCGGTTAATTTCGGCAAACCGCAAATCATAACCATATCATCTTTCTATCAAGCTTATTATTTTCAAGCCTGGAAAGGAAAGGCGCAAGGCGCAAAATGTAAGGGGCGAAACGAGGTTTCGGGCCAAGACGGCACGGATTAAGGGAGGGCCTCCACCGAGGGCACCGGTTTGTGTGCGTGTGTGTGTGCAGCCGGGAAGACCGGCTAGTTGTGTTTCCCAAAAACTGACGAGGTACGATGAATAGATGATCAAATTAGTGGGATAAACGGCTCAATAGAGCAGCCGGTTTTGCTGTTACGAGCTGGGAGGATGTGCTCGAATTTTCTGGAAATTTCGTAGTAAGCCGTGAATGCTCTTTTTGTAGTCAACAAGCTTTGCGAAGTAAGGCAACCAGGTGAGCGTTGCTAAATAGAACATTTTGAGCAAAATAGTGGAAAAGGGCAGTTGTAAGCTTGTAAACAAATAGATGCAAGCTTGGTACACGAGAGCACACCGGCATCAAACGCCCATTGTTTTGCTGCACTTAACTATCAATCTGAACAAATAAACAGGAGAACAATTCAAGAAAATCGATGCAAATCAAACAAAGAGGAAGTTCAAACGAACGATTCATCATGCTCACGACTGCTGATGATTACATTATGAGCAGGATGCACTGTTTGTTTACACTTTACAACTGTCGACTGTCGACTGTCAAATTCTCAATAATAATTGGGTTACCCAAGGTTACCATGTTGACAGATAAATCTGTAAATGCCAGATTTGTCCAGTGTCAGTCAGAATATAGGTTCATCCTTCTCTGTGCCTAATATTGACAGATTTTGCCGGGTTTTTCACTTTATGCCCATTTTGAACAACTTTTTTTTTTAATGAACGAATTTTATTAAAAATCGAAAGTTCAGAATGTGTTTTTCATAAAGAAAATGCAAATTTAGTAAGCAATTTTGAGGCCATAAAATCAGTTAAAATATCTGAATTCTTCAAACTTTAGAATAAACCCATATCCTCCCTCCCCTGAATTGTAGGATCGTTAGATTTTGCAAGATATTTTCAGATTTTGAATCGATACTTTGCTAGATTTTTCTAACTTTAACCTGGTAAGCCTGGGTTTTCCACAAAATATACATTGTAGAAAAAAGCAAAAACTGATCTAGTGGAAGTGTTCCACTGTTTTTTTTACCAGCAGTTACATAACCAAATTTTTCGGCACCCTCAGCAAACGTCAAATCAGTACAAATTGATGTTCTTTTACGGATCTTTTCCGAAAAATCATGCAGCAATTTTGTATGGTTTAACGTTTGCGGTGAGAGCCGTCGCTCACAAAGTTTGACAGTTCGCTTTGCGCATGGCAAAATTTCACGCGTAAATCGTCCTTTCAACAGTTAAATCATGCAATATCTTCATGTATCTTTCAGGAGTGAAAACCATCTTTTTCTGTAATAATAAATTTTGTGATTTTATACATGTCTTTAACCCCTAAAGCGTGTCAAACTCGAACAAAAACGCTTAAAGATTTATTACTTTATTTTGAAATATAACAATATTTTTCTTTGTAAAGCATTTTAAATCTAGTTTGGCATGCTAAATATGCCCACAGAAAAAAATGCGTTGGAAATTTTCTGGAAATGGTAAAATTTTAACTTTTCTGAAAATCTTCAAAAAAGCTTTTTTTAATTGCTGAAAAAACTGCCTAACTTTATCTCATGTATATGCGCGAATGTTCAGTGACGGGATCTAAAGGAAAAATGAGCACAAAAAAAAAAACATTCACGTAATCGTGAATTGTGTTCATGAATTTGAAAACCACGAAGAAATTTATTCATGAGTATCGTGCATTTGCACTATAAACGTGAACGTATTCCTTCGTGGTTCACAAATTCATGAACACAATTCACGATTTCGAGAATCGTTTAGAAGTAGACTAAAATAATGAAGATCTACAACTCTGCCTCAAGTTCTGGAGCAACATTTGAAAGGGACGGTACGACTTTGCTCTTACGACCTTCCGTCCCATTTAAACGCGTGTAATTAAAGGCCGTAAGAGCAATGTCGTACCGCCCCTTTCGAATGTTGCTCCAGATATTGTTGCACAAAATGGGTCCTAACGTGAAGCTTAAATTGCTGATATTATTGTTTACGGCGGTAAAGCTTATCTTTCTGAGTACAAAGAGTTAAAAATTGATTTTTAAATCAATTTTGAAAAAATTACTTCGCGGTCCTTCTTGACAGAAAAGGTCCTACTTGACAGCTCGTTCCAAGGGGATCATAGTTGATCCATTGAAAAAATATTGTCTTGTTAATTTTTTTTTTGCATCAAAATAAAAAAAGTGATCAGAAATGGTTTTTAAGGGTGTTTTTAATCATTGTACATCCAAATTTACATAGGGCGTTAGGACCCTATTTTTTAAAATATGGTTTTCCTATGATCCCTTGTGAAGTATTTTTACAGTTTTGAGTCCGAACTTATCTCGTTTTTTCATTACGTAGCGGTAACAACTAAGGTTTAGTATTTTGTTCAGCTGTTGTTATGGAATGAACATTTCAACTATCTTTTTATGCATAAGACTCATTAAAGGAAATTGTTTAGTACTTAATTAGCAACTAATATCCATAAATCTAAGCTATTGTATACATTGTAACAATATTTGATCCCAATTTATATGAAGCTGAATAATTTCAAACAAATTTTATCAAAAGTGCGCAACTGTTAATGAAAACAATTCTTTCGCTTGCTGCAATGTCAACCATTATTTAGACGTTATAAATGAAACCGAAAATCAAAGCAAACCTCTTTCAAAATCTCATCCAGCCCCAACGACAACGACAACACTGTTTAGGTTGACACACCAGCTGCTGGCCGAGCGGATTGCTTGGATTTATGACGGTGTTGATCACACGGTGATCGCCACTCATCACCACGCGCGGGCCTGTGCCAGAGTGTCGTGTCGTGCTCGACAGAGCAAGTGACGCGACCGCGCGAGGGAAGCTTCAACTTCCTCAATAAATAATTTTGAACGATCGCTCATCAGAGCAGGCCCCGTCGAATGCCCCCGTTGAATTTAAAATCAGCTGATGGTGGAAGATTCTTTTTTCAAACGAGACTACTGCGACGGTTCTGGATTACGCTTCTGGGGAGGGGGGGGGGGGGGCCTTAAAAGGTCGCCAACCAGTCAACAAACCAGTCGGAAAATGCCACAGGCAAAGGCAGAGAAAAAAAGAAACCAGAACAAGTGAAGGAACTTAATTATTATGCAAGGGCGTCAAAAATGTTTAATAGGCAAGAAATTTCCACCGGACACCTCCTGCCCGCACACTTCACTGTACTCACTCGGCGGTGACGATGATGATGAATCTTTTATCACGGAATTCCCAGCGATGGAAAGGACGACGGTGAAAAACAGGAAGATGCTGCTTTGTTTTGTAACTAGACCCGCGCGCGCCCCACCCTGCACCCCCAAATCCCGTGTCCTCGCGAGCCTGGAGAAGGGATCAAGCCGTGTCTGCCGGAACGTGGGCCCTATCTCTCTCTCTGTCCCTGGGTAGTTTGTTTTGAAATGGAAATTTTGCTCCGTTTTTCACCACCCTACCTTGGAGCTTTGTACGACATGAAAGCCTTTTTTTTGCAATTTTTCTCTACCTTCGAGTTGTGCAGCAGTAGGCCGTGGAAAGTGCCACCCTACATGCATGCATTCATACACATACATGCGGTGTCCTGACTGGAAGTAATATCGGGTTGAAGCATGTGTGAAAATGTGACTGACTAGCCGGCGAAGCTTTTTTTGCCTCTCGGGGCTCTTCAGAGTAGTAGACCAGGAAAAGCTGTAGTGGCTCTACAGTCTGGCGGACTCTGGAAATGTATTTAACACGACGCAGCTGTTAAAAATGGCGAGTTGACAAAGAACAATTGTCACTCTTAACACGCAAACACTATCAAATGGAAACAAAAACAAACCAGAGGTTGCCAGTTTGCAAGCTTTAAAGTTTCCGTGTTGCCAAAACAACCATTTCCGAATCCGCCAGACTACAACCAGGAAAACCCCGTCAAAAGGATCGAAGGAGGCCATTCCAAACACCTCCGCTCCCCTTTCTACCGGCCTACAGCGCGATTACCTCCAGCAGCAGCGGCGGCGGTTACTATAGAGAGTAAGTGGCTTTCATCCGGTGTGGTGGAGAGATTGTATGGAGGGCTCATCGAGCCAGAATGGCCTGGAGCCCTACGGCAGCTGCCGCGGCATCCAGAACCTGAATGGAAGCCGGGGTGGAGGCTGGGTTACTCGAGGGGTGCGCAAACAAAGCGCGGTTCACACACACTCGCACGTATATTAGCTCAATCAATAACACTTTCACTGCGCGTTCCGCGAACCATTGAAGGACCCCCCCCCTCCTCGTGCCTAAATTGCGTTCACACACACACACACACTCGGCAAATATGTACGCGTGAACTCGCGGGCGCCAACACCAACACAGACATGGCCTACTGCGAGCGCAGGCTGCTAGGATCATGTTTGGAGTTTTCCGACAATCCGGTTAGGGTGGTTCGGTAGAATCAACAAATTATTTTATGAATTCATAAATTAATTTTCCTTTTCGCGCACGTTGGCGAATGCAAGTGTGAGGGTGACGGGGAGGGGTTCTTTTGAAGTGCGATTGATATGCATGCCAATCGGATATTGACTTGAGGGATTACTAGCTCTCTTTTCCGGAGGAGGTGGGTGGGGATTGCCTGATTTCTACTGGATTATAATTACGAGTAACGCGGAGTCTCTTTGAAAAGATGGCCGAGTGGAGGGCTGATTTCCATATCACACGATAGGAAAGAGAGTCATTCTCGGCGAGTTCTTTTGATACTGGAGCAAAGAAAAATGGATTACACACCTCGGAAAAGCCGCCGTCAGCGGATGTTGGTAGTTAAGTGTGAATTTAATTATCCGTTTAAGATGTCCTGGCTAGTCAGGGGGCTTCAAAGTGAGAAATTAGCAAGTCGAGTTTCGAATTAGGACTTAAAGACTTAATCTACAGAGAGTAAATGGGTCTCGATTTAAAATGAGAGAAAGACGATGACATCGAAAGGATGAAGTTTTGTCTTAAAAATTTAAAGAAAAATAATATTGATACAATTTAATATCATAGAAATAACTAAATAAATTTGAAAAAAAATCTTGTGATAACCACGTTCCCACACACGCAGCTGCAAGAGGATGCACGTGGTGACGTGTCCCAAACAAGTGCGGCTCCCCCACATTTCTGTGAATGAAGGCAACACTTGCGCGGGGATTTTAAAATTCATAATCAGTGCCCGTTTTAACTCTCGTTCTGTGTGTGATATTTATGATGCCTTTTTTCAGTACATTTAACCACTCTCTCTCGAGCAAATAAGAGTCAGAAGGTGAGTGAGCGAGAGGGGACGCGCTCGTATTGTTCTGCTTAATTTATTAGTCTCATAAGCCGGGCACGGCCAGGCTCAATGGCGTGGTCCTTGTTGTAACGTGACACTTGTCGCCACCGAGGGGTCCCCCAAACGCTGTTTCGCAGGAAAAACAAAGAACGAATGAATTTTTAATTGATCCGTGGTTGGACGGAGCGGCAGGGCTTTTGAGTCCCCACCAACGAAATCACAGCCACAACAATAAGTCATTAATAACGTTATTAGAAATATATTAAAACTTATATATTAATATTAAATATGAATACATTAGCAGGCCATGAGAAACGCGGAGATGCCGAGGAGGGGACGCCGAGGGGTCGCCCATCACGATCGCCGCGGCAGTACACCATTCTGAACTTGTCACTATAAAGTGAGGCATTACCAACAGTTTGAGCATGGCTCGACCATTCCAGCGCCTACTTTGGGGCTCCGTCCGGCCTCATTAGAATTCAACACGAAACGCGAGGTGTGCGATTGACGCGCGGGAGCGTGCACATTTTATGCTGTCGAAGCATGAAGAATGCGTTCCTACGCGCGCACACACCTTCACACCGTGACACACACACCCCTGTAAACAGTAGGGTGACTACGAACACCACGGATCACTTTCAATCCTTCGGCAAAGTGTCACCCTAACGCTCACAACGTTGCTGTTGGCGTTTTTCATGGCCTGCTCAGCACAGAAACGCGGATGTTCTCTAACTGGATCACCGTGTGTACGTGTGTGTGTGTGTCGGTGTGTGTGCCACAAGTGATAGCCATTAGCACACTGTGTTTCGCAGCACAATTAAGTTTGGCACGAAGAGAAAAAAGTAGAAGCAGCAAATAATACATAGCCAAGGTGGTGTAAGAGATGGGACCTATTTTTGCTTTGTTTTGTGATGCACTGCCTATGTAGGTGGATGAGAGAGTGAGATGAAGGACACACCAATTCATGTCGGTACGGCTTATGGGCACTTGATCCACATACCGGAGGACCACGGACCGGTTCCGGAATCTGGTGGGTGGCGAGCGCCTATGGTTAGGCACGTTCACACTTGAGCCGAAAGTGTCACTTGGAATCGAGCGGGGGTGGAAAAGACTTGCAATTTAGAACATGGTTTACGTGTGCTACATGTAAGGAACGTTCAAATATATCGCCAGGTGAGTTCATCCTGAGCCTAGCCGGTTTTCACGTGACTAAAAGGAGTGGCTTTTATTATCACACCGTGCGAGAAGTCCTTGCAGTCTACACGTAAGCCCATTGGTGAGAAATTTTGCATAACTCCTACGTATGAGTATGACGCTGAATATGTGACATTAGCAAAGACACTACATACTGACAGTATAGATTTTTCCAGTTGCATGAACTAACCTTTTGGATCATTAACACATTCATTCATCACCTCCGATGGTTGTGGACGATTTTTTAAATGTCAATTATTTAATGTACATAAAAATCTAATGTTGTGTAGCTTCACACGATCTGTTTTTTAATCACTCAACGATGTTCTACAAATTAGTTTCAGAATTTTTAAAAAATATGTGCTGGTGCTGGTGGTTATGGTACACATGACCAATATGACAAAGAAGCTTATATGATTTCTCGCTTACATTTTCAAAAGGTTTTATGTGCATAGGAAACCCATGACGCATTGGTGGTTTTGAAAAAGTGACTTTTCTAAAGAAATATCCAATAAAATTGAATAAAAAAATCTTCAAAAAAGTTGATCTGACCCCCTGACGAAATATTTTCGTTTTTCCCCGCAAAATATCGAGATGGGGGAGCGGCCGTGCTCTAAACGTCAAAATTTTCAAAAACCGAACGCGGGAATCGATTCTCCAGACAATTTTATATAAAAGTCTCCATATTGACTACTGTCCTTGTGAGGTTACAGCAGTTTTTTTAAAATAAAAATGTTGAAAAAACAGAGGTTTTGGCCAAGGGTCCTAATTTCGGTTCAAAGAGCAGAAATCACTCATTCATCGCCGAGCGAATGTTTGCCGAATGGAAGCCACAACTAGTCGCGAGCGAACACTACACTCAGGCTGCCAATCAATCGCTTCTCACAGCGACACAAATACTTCGTGAATTTCTTTGCCCACTCCGTCCGTCGACCCGAGTCACACACGAATACGTTCAGAGAGGAGAGAATCTAACAACATACCAGCTCGGCGCTCTTTTGGCCTGCAGTATCGCAGTTTGCCGTAAATTTGTATTTGGCATGATGTAAACTGCCCATGTTCGCATAAATGTCCCATATGCAAAAACAGCAAGCTAAGAAAAACGCATTTGAAGTTTGTCCTACACATAAGGCTACGTGTTAAGTTTTCGTAAAAAAAACTGGATTTCCTCCTGATTTCTAGAACAAAGTAATGGATGTTATAGGCTTTTCGGAAAGAGCACACGATTTTCAACCAAACTGCATCATTAACTCAAAAACGATGAAAATGCATATGGGACATTTATGCGATCATGGGCAGTAAATTGCTTGTAAATGTGTCCTTGATGTCATGTTATCAACAAAATTGCAAAACATTATTGATAACATAGATTTTAAGCAGTTTAATAACTGAGTAAAACAAAGCGAACTATTTCGACTCAGCGACTGAGCGACATAACGCAATCGGTCTCTCTGAACCATTCGCTTTATACTACCCGATTGAAGTGAGAGGGAGAGCAAAGAGAGAGTATTCTGCAACGATTGGTGTGGAAACGACGTTCAGAGCCGTTTTTGTCGCTTTCAATTTGTGACCGCGAGTGAATGACTCGTTTTGGAACAATCAGGACCCTTGGTTTTAGCCAGTTTATGGCAATTTCTATAACGTCATGGTTCGAAACCCGGACACTTAGTAGCATATCATTTTTGTTAAAGCTGACAAAAAATCATGTAATAGGTTGGAAATGAAGTAATATCATCAGGACAGTCAGTTTTAAGAAAATGCATGCAAAATATGGCTTTTCTCACAATTTTTCATCAGAATTTGAAAATTAAATTGAATTGTTGTGCTTCGAATCCCGGACATTGATTCAAAATCCGGACACTCGATTTTGCTTATGAATCGCACAAATTTGGACTGTTAGTGAATGGCAGGGTTGTTAAAATATCAAAATATCAGCTCTCAGCAACTACAATTATCCCGCCTGAATATTCATGCCTCAAATACAACTGCTCTTCTCTCTTCATTGAAACTCTCAGCGCCGAACATAGCCGAACACGTTTTCTTGTTTACCCACTCGCGATTGACATTTTCCTTTTCTCTCTCATTCCCGCTTCCACGATCATGCTACCGCAACAGCGTTTAACCACAAAAGCCGCCACAAAACCAATTTCGCAAACACAGTTTGACGGGACGTCATGCGTGGTCGGATCCTAATCGCCGTCTCGCGTTCTCTCATTGCAGTTTTTGGAGAGATTGAGAGACTCAGCGGTGAGAGCGCATAGTCGGGGTAAAGGGGAAGAGTGATAGAGAGAGAATGACATCGCTGGGAATCACGAGACACAAGAAGAGATCTCACAAGCTATAGTGACGGCCGCTATACTCTCGGATATTTTTGGTGCAGAGATAATCTATTGATAGCTTTTTTATCACTCATTTGCAACACTGGTGAATGGCATTTTTTAGGTCTCAAATAAGCTGTTTACATCAAAACAATCGATATTTTATATAAAAATTTGCTTGAAATCAAAACCATAAATTTCTGCTTTGCCTTCCCGGTGCTTCGGACGCCTATGAAACATTTTACGTGAAATGTTTCGCATTTTTGGTAATCTTATAATTTTATTTTATTTAATTGTTTTGACATTAACTACAGCGTTCAAACAAACTTTAAATGAAGGTTGATGTTAGAAATCATCAAATAACCCATTTTGACATTTATAATGCGAAATTATATCAAAAAAAAATAAAACAAGATGAAGTGTCTAGGTTTCGAAGCGTCCGGGAATTCGAATCATGACGTTATGACAGACTTGATTTTTCAGTCTCGAAAATATTTTCGTCGGAAAACTTTTCAAAAAAACTCGTTTTATTGTTGATGTAAGCTAATTTACTATCCAAGTTACTGCCTCTACCCTACACTATACTACACTGAAAAAATTAGTTTGTACGAACAATGTGATTAAGCTGATATCTGTGATTTCATATTTCATATTGAAATGCTGTCAAAAGCAAACTTGTTATAAATTGGACGGGCTTTCCGGTGAAAATATTTTCGGGACTGAAAAATCAAGTCTCACATAAAGAAATTGTCAAAAATGGCTTATTTTTTCAGCATTTTTATTTTAAGCAAGCCACTGTAACTTCACAACCATTGGAAATGGAGAATTTATGTGAAATTGTCCGGAAAATCGATTCCTGCGTTTGGGTTTTGAAAATTGTGACGTTTCACTTAAAAAAAACAATTTCTGCAAATGATTTATGTATTTTTTTAGGAGAGGATCTCCATCCCAAATTTTTCGTGAGTCTTAGGCTATTTCCACGAAAAAAAATTGAACGAAATAAATCGTGGGCACACCTTCAAATTTGACTTTCAAACTTTAAAATCAAAAAATCTCATAGAAGTGGCGTGTACTTTTTTCTAAGTGTATTTTTTAAGAAATCCTGTCAAATTTCCTGCAAGTTTGACTTTGACGACTTTGTGATACGGTGCATCGGCTTCGAGTTGCAGCAATTTTTAAATTACGAAACACAAAAATATTTAAAACACTCACGCCCTTCTCAAATGTCATTATCGAGTGCAACTGGCTCCATATACACAAAAATGGCTTATATAAGCGTAGGTTCATTTATCAAAACAAACTCTGCTGATTTTGTTAAATGCAACGAGGGCTGAAAAAATCAAGTTTTACAACAGTTTTGGATAAATGAAAACCCGAATAAGTGTTGAAAAGTATTTCTCTTCGATACAAGTACTGAAAAGTTGTTCAGTCAGGCCACTAATGAGTGATATATTGAACTTTTCAGCACTGTTCTTTTTGGTGACGGCAATATGGTCATTTTGCCACTAAAAAGCAAATCCGGAAAACACCAAGGGGAATTTCTCGTTTGTTTGATAGTACAATCATTAAGCACTCTCCTCTAACTTCACCCAATTTGCAGATTTTCACTATTTTAACAACTTATTTTGTCAACTTCTAGCACCCTAAACGGCATTAAACTTCGATTTCGCTAAATCTTAACTATACTTAAATTTTGCAAAATGTGAAACATAATTAATGACATGAAAAACTTCTGAAAGATTTATACAAATATATCAATTTAAAGCTTGCAAAGTGTTTTTTTTACCATTTGCTGTCAAGTAAATTCAATAATTAAATAAAGATTTTGCATGAATGACAACGTCCTACAATGGAATTCCCAAACCTTCCCCAAAAGAACCCCATCAATCGTCACATCCACCCTTGCTTAGAGCACACGATCCGCGAAATGGCCCGTGCCAGGTTTGTTTTTCTTTTCCATTTCTCCCACTTTTCTTTTTCGACAGTTAACCAAGTGCCCAGGATAATGAGGCCCCCCTCCGGTTTCCCCCTTCCCGACCAAGTTTTTCTTTGGGGCTGCTGATTTCGACACCTCCAAATTTTTCAAAAAGGTGACTCTAGTGTGCATTTTCTCTTCACAAAGTGGTAAAGTGGTTTCCTTTTCAACACGCCATCAAGAAAATACAAAACACTGAAAAAAGTGGGATTTTTTTTTGTGGGTGGTGGTGGGGAGGATGGGGTGGTGCTCCTCACATTTTTTTCGATTGCACTTGGGGGAACAGGGGGATCCCGTTTTTTTTTTCGGTGTGACATTGCACGTCGGCTTGTTGTCACACCATCAGCGGAATTGGTTTGGGAGAATAGAAGCAAAAGGATGCAACTGCTGCTTGAGCTTTTCGCGCGGTTTTCTCGCCGTGTCTGATTTAAGAGGAAGGGTGGTGGAGGGAGTTTGGAATGAATGGTGTGTGCTTTTTGAAGGATTCTCTCTCACACACACAAACACATACACGCAAACCATCTGCACCGTTGAGTTGGTAATTACAAAAGGGGCGCGAAAATTGTGAATGGTGATGTTTAGGTGAAAGATAATTTTTTTTGGATTTTTTTGTGGTACTTGTCAGAGTGACGAAATTGTCGCTGACGGCATACGTTGCAATAGTGATGGTAATTGTTTTATTTCAAAGTTTGAAAAAGAGGTGCTGAAATGTTTACGGCTTCTTTGGTTAACAATTTTAAAGTTAAACAAAATCATCGAAGAACTCCCAAAAAAAAAGTTGTTCAAAAGATGAGTTGTTTGACTTCACAACTCAATCTAATCTAATCTAATCTAATCGAACACAAGCGCAGCCAGTCCGAAGAAAGCATCCGGGAAGAACTTATGGTTAGATTACGCCTCAAGTTCTTTCTTGTCATTATTAATGATTGCAGTACTTTCGAGAACCCCCGAAATGTATTACACTCACTAAAGCGGCCCGGCCTACTGCGTTGCATTAACCGCAAGAGACAGATTCTATGAACGGAACCCACATTTCATGGAATCATCAGGGGAAGAAGAAGAAGAAGTGAGGACATACCGTACCAACCACTTCGAGTTATTTATAGAATATGGTGTGTAGTGTGTGTAGGGGAATCGTTGGGGAAGGGATTGTTGTATTATATAGTAAATGACCTTGTGACATTATTTCACCACTACGGATTAATTCACTCAAGGGGTGTCAACCCCTCGGTGGCCGAGTGGCTAGAGCATCTGACTACCAATCCAAAGGTGTGAGTTCGAATCCCACCTGATTCCATGCGTTTTTTGTTCATATTCAAAGTTCAATTATAGTCGAATAATTTCAAGGAGACCGGTCGGGAAGCGAACCCGGAACCTTCCGCTTATGAGGCGGGAGCCGTAGCCATTAAGCCACGGGCCGGTCTGTTGTTTGACTTCACAACTCAATCACAGTTTTTCTCGTGTAGGACTTAAGTTAATCAGCATAACCACCTCAATGGAATAATTTCGTGCAAATCTTTGTCCAATTACCACACCACAATTACTCGAACTTTTTACGAGTTCCAGCTCACTAAAATGCTTTTTCTTCCTTTGAAGTTTTATTTTCATCCCCCTAGCCCCATATTATTTTTTGCATTTCAATTGTGCGCTCCAACACGGGATAAAAAACACACACGCACACACACACACATACGCACTAATAAAAATCAAATCTGTGTAGAAATATAATTTCCGCACACGTGAAGAAACAAAACCAAGACGACGACCAGAGAACGCTTTTACGCTGAATGTCTTCTTGTTAGAAAGAAATCAAGAGAAAGAAAAGGCAAGAACAAATTGGATGCATCCGTCAAATGGTGCGCACATACACAAGTCTTGGTCGTGACCAGGGCCATGCACGCAAACGCAAACTCTGAGGAGCACTGGAAATATGCAAATGTCACTTGGAAATGGCGCTGTTCTGCGCGGGAATATAATAATAATGATGATGATGATGATGGTAATAATAACAATAATAGTACTAATACTAAAACAGTCACTGAGCATTTAAGAGAAGTGGTTAAACAGTGTTTGAAATGCTTATTTTCAACGAAACAAAGTTGATGTCCTTAAATAATTAGATAACCTAAAATATTTTTTGTTATTGAAGAATTTTTTTTATTTTTTGCAAAACAAAAAAAAATCAATATTAAAAAGAGACCAGAATGTTTAATCCTTAACAATAATTTTCAATCTTTTTGTAATTAAATGATGAATAATTGTGAAATTTAAAGTTTTGAGGTCAGATAAAAGCAATTCAATGTTATCCCTTTGGCATTATCAAGACAGAAAAAAAATCAAAATAGTTCAACACAGAAAGTCTCATTTCACAATTTGGCATTATTCCAGCAGGATAATACTTTTTCATGGAAAATTTTCCACTTGCGAAAATAACCCGGTTTATCCACAATAACAGGCTTGCCGAAAGGGAAAAAAAATGCTTTTTTCATTGCTCGTTTTTCGCGGAAGCATTAACTTAATTGTACACGGAGAAAAGAGAGTTCCCAAAATCGTGAACACCCGTTCATGAAATTGGGAACCACGAACAAAGTGTTCAAATTCCATGGTACGTTTTTGAAAATCGTACCATGGCATTTGAACACTTTGTTCGTGGTTCCTAATTTCATGAACGGGTGTTCACGATTTTGGGAACTCTTTTTTCTCCGTGTAGGTGGAGATTACCACGCTCACGCGGCGGCTTCTCTGTAAGGGATCAAAATATGAAAAGTCGATGAAAAGTCAAACTGGGAAATCAACACCCAAAGGACAAATATATCTCAAAATCTGCAACATTGGATTTGCTGCAGAAAATGTCATATTTTCTAACATTTTTTGCAGCAAGCCCGTAGATCGTGTAAAAATTTCAGCGATCTGCAGTTCTCACCAACACATATAAAGCTGGCCCGTCCCCGAGCAACACTCCAAAGAGAAGCATATGTTGGTGCTCTTTCACTCACTTTTCATCAAGCGTCCATGGCGCGGTGGTAGCGTGTCGGATCAATAACCAAGAAGTTGGTGGTTCAATCCTCGTTCTGCTAAGTGTTTTTGTGAAATACAACCAAAAGCCGTCGGTAATGTCGATAATTGTCGGTAACGGGCAAAAATGTCATACTCCTACATCGCAAAAAATGCATGAGGACAGATTTCATGCAGATTCTGATATACTTTCATGCCGCCATGCATCACAATCATGCGACTGCCAGTTGGGTGAATGAGTGCTGGCTCCGGTATCCACAATATTGGTGCGGATTAATCCTGTTCAGAGATGAAAGTATGATGATTTAAAGCAATTAATTCATTTAAGGGCACACAGTTACCAAAAAAAATGTTGTCATCTTATTCCAAACTCGTTGAATTTTCGGACCAAACATGCAACAATTTGATTACAAAAATAATTTGGTATTAAACTTTGAAAAATACATGGTAAGACCTAAATTTATACTGAATTAAAGAAAACCAATGTCCAAACAAGCGATCGAAACAATTATAATTTTTGAATGATCGGTCATGAATATTTGTTTTATTTTTAAAAGATAATTGACAAAAAGTAATTTTTCAATCTGTCGTGAAACTAATTACTTTCCCTATCATTCTTGAACGACGAAATAGCTTACTTTTCTGTACCAAAAATAACAGAATCGAATACCAACACTTTTCAAAATAAATGCTGAAAAGTTCAACTTTTCAGCACTAAAACAAAAGTAGAACTTTTCAGCACTTGTTTCGAAAAGTAATACTTTTCAACATTATTTTGATTCAAACGATTTATTGACAAAATACATGAACATTTAACTTCTAATTTCACTCAATTGGTGTTTTTCTCAAATGCAAAAAATGTTGTATGAAACTCGTTGCAAAACTTGTTTGTTTTTTCAGCACTAGTCGTATTTATCCAACTCGGTGAACCTCGTTGGATAAATGCTAAAAAAATCTTCTTTTTGCAACTTGTTGCATAAACTAAACTACTATTCACAAAAATTTTGCTGAACTTCAATCCAAGATGACAATAAGTTGGTGAATATAAATTGTTATGGTTAAGGATATGGTCAACAGTATGGATTGTAATTTTCTTAAGCATTCTATTGCACAATTCCATTAGAAAATGTTTATAAAGAGCCGAAGTAAATAAAATCTCCAATTTTTTTGGCAATTTCAGTAGAACAAATTCCGTATATAATAATTTAATAAACAAATATAATTTTAACAAATTTTAGGCATAATTACCAATTTTACCAAAAAAAAATATATAAAAAGCTTACAAACATATAATACTAAATACAAATAGCTTTATCAGCAACCTTATAGATGGTACATTTGACGTAAAATACAATTTGAACACCTTAAATCTGATTTTAACAAGAAAAACTATGATTATCAGAGTCACCCCGGAATTCAAAATAAGAATTTTTAACGCAACTATTTTTTTAAAACTTTTTTTCAAAAATAGTGCAGGATCCTTATGTGACCTATCCCAGTACATGTTTTAAAAATAATAGTTTTAAAAATAATAGAAAAACATTACCAATTGGATAAATATTCCAAAAAACAAATTCAAATCCTATCAATGACACCCCGGTTTACGGTACCAATTTGTGTGGTTGTAGATAAAAAACATGTTTTTCCCCACAAAAGACATTTATTTTTTGGTTTATAGCCATAAACATTGTCTTTTCCAAGAGTTTCATTACCCACTGAAAAAAGATAAAATATCTTCTAAAAATTATCAAATCGCTTGCTTTTATAGATCATAGATAGGTCATTTATGTCTCCAAAATTTAGATAAATTAGGATTAAACTTGAAAGAATTCTAAAACAAATATTTTAGAAGAATGCATCGATGATGTTTTGAACGGTAATGTATCACGTTTCAATTTTTGATAAATGATTTTAAGTAAGAGTTTAGATTCACTGAGCGAAGCTGTGCCTGTGTTCTCTCCTGCGCAAATTTCCAATGAAATGAAAGCTCAGAAATCTATTTCAAGATTATCTGGAAGAATTTCAATCATACAAATACATCTATTGAATCTAAAATGAATCACTTTTCTCCCAAGATTACTGTTTTAAAATAATGTAAAAACTATCAAATTTGATGATGCGTGCGAAAACATTTAAGAGATTTGATTTTTTTATATTAATCAATTAAATTATTGATGTTCTTTTGATAGTTCTGGAATAATTTTCTTCATCGTCTCACTTTCATCGGTAAAAAACAAGTTTGTTGGTAACGAATTCAACTTTAAGATGAGTTATGCAAAAGTAAAACAAATTTTCAAAAGCTGCATATGTAACAAACGAAAAATAGAACGTCTCGATTTATCAAATTTATAGGAAGTAATGGGCCAATCTAGCATCTGCGAGTTTCTTGATTTGTACCACCCTAATGCACAGTTTATAAAATGAATATTCCTATAATGTGACGAAAGTTGTAATGCAAATCTTCCAATTCACGAACAAAACCACAACCAGATTAGTAGCAAACACTTGAAAGCACCCAGAGCACACCCAAGAAAACCACCAGATAAGTCTAATTAATTCAAGCTTTAGTCAAAACCACATTCACTTCATTGTGACCTTTCAATCTCTTTGGGAAAATCTGAACTTTAGTTCGTTTTTTTTTCTTCTAGCCACTCAAGTAGGGTTTTGTCCACAAAAAAGTCGATAAACTTTCATCAAATAAAACAAACGCAAAAAAAAGTCCAGCAGTGAAATCAAATCATATCTCATGATAAATGCACAAAACCTCACGTCTCACCAATCATAACCCTTTTGGCTAATTTAATTCGCCGATTGCGGTGGCTCAACTTTACGGGGTTCGTTTTTTTCTACTTCTGAGGATTAGGTTGTGGACGATTGGCCAAAAAGTAAAGTAAACCTCGTGCGCACATTGCCGGTAAACTGCCATCATTAAGCCGCTTAATTGCCGGTGATGGCCAGCTTTACGACGCGCAGACACAACAAGTACCTCGGAGTCCTTACTCCGAGAGATGAGCCAACGCCTAGGCCATTAAAAACGCGCCATCTCTCGCGTGGGTCACCGAAAGTTGAACAATTTGACCAGCCCAACAAGGGCTACCCGTGTTGAGCAAAAGTTTGTGTGTGTGTGTGTGTGTGCTAAAACTTAGTAATGACCTATTAAATGTTTTGTTTTTACGACACGCTGATGTCGCGCCACCAAATCATCGCCAGCATCGTCATCGCTCTTTTTAAGTGTGTTTGAGATATTTATATGTGAGAGCGATCAAAAGGTAAACTTACGTGATGACTTGGACGAGTGTCGGTTAGTTGTTGGCTAGGAACTAATTAGGTATACAATTAGATTTAGTCTTCATGGTAAAAGATCTCACATAATACGACAGTGAAGCTAATTTATATTGTTAGAAATTTCATAACTTCAGTTTCCTTTAAAAAAAATCGATTTGTAACATTCTAAAACCTTATGACATTTTGCCACAAAAAATCTTTCAACCGAATGTTGGCAAAAGACTACATTTTGGTATAAGTCACCTTAGTTCGATAAACAACAACTTTAAACCGAAGTTTACTTTAATGTTGTGAGAAGTTAAAAAGAAAGGCTATAAAAAAATAAAAAATAAAAAAAATGGAATAACGAGCCACACTCTCAAGATTTGAATGCAAATTTTTTTTTTAAATGCATTTCACACTAGTTTGTTTTGTTAAGTTATTTTGCAATCATTAGTCTTCAAAAAATGTAAGATTTGAAGAAAACAAAAATATCAACGAAAAAAAAAAGTTTTGCGATACCTCAGATCGAAAATTTACAAAAATTCAAAAGATTTTTGAATCAACCCAAACATGCTGAAAATGATTCTGAACGCAAGGGAATGAATTTTTGATTGATTTCAGCTGATTGCACTTAAATTTCCATTGAAATTTTGAATGTTTTGAAAAAAAAATAAAGGGGGGGGGGGGTCGACAAAAACTTTAAATAAAATTTGTACCAGCCTTAATGCTTTAAACAATTCATACCAATCTCCAAAAAGGGAAATAACTCGAAGTTACATTGCGAAAATTGTGTTGTTTAAATTCTAATTCAGGCAAGATCAACCAAAAATATTTAGTCAACTAAAAAATTGAAAAACATCAAATTTATAAATTTTAACTGCAAACCTAATCACACAAAAAAAATCTGCTCAAGAAAATAAGCATTGCAAAACGCATTGAATTTAGCTCGAAAACAATCTCTAGAGTTTTTTTTTTTGTTAATATAAAAGTACTTATAGATGGGTAATTCTCTACCAACTCACACGAAATCGTGAAAAGTTGCCCCGACCCCTCTTCGATTTGCGTGAAACTTTGTCCTAAGGGGTAACTTTTGTCCCTGATCACGAATCCGAGGTCCGTTTTTTGATATCTCGTGACGGAGGGCGGTACGACCCCTTCCATTTTGAACATGCGAAAAAGAGGTGTTTTCAATAATTTGCAGCCTGAAACGGTGATGAGATAGAAATTTGGTGTCAAAGGGACTTTTATGTAAAATTAGACGCCCGATTTGATGGCGTACTCAGAATTCGAAAAAACGTATTTTCATCGAAAAAACACTAAAAAGTTTAAAAATTCTCCCATTTTCCGTTACTCGACTGTAAAAAATTTTGGAACATGTCATTTTATGGGAAATTTAATGTACTTTTCGAATCTACAATGTCCCAGAAGGGTCATTTTTTCATTTAGAACAAAATTTTTCATTTTAAAATTTCGTGTTTTTTCTAACTTTGCAGGGTTATTTTTTAGAGTGTAACAATGTTCTACAAAGTTGTAGAGCAGACAATTACAAAAAAATTGATATAAAGACATAAGGGGTTTCCTTATAAACATCACGAGTTATCGCGATTTTACGAAAAAAAGTTTTGAAAAAGTTACTTTTTGCGTTTCTCTTTGTTTCGTCGTCCGTGTCTGTCGCGGGTGACCATGAATGGCCATGATCGATGACGACCAACTTTTTCAAAACTTTTTTTCGTAAAATCGCGATAACTCGTGATGTTTATAAGCAAACCCCTTATGTCTATATATCATTTTTTTGTAATTGTCTGCTCTACAACTTTGTAGAACATTGTTACACTCTAAAAATAACCCTGCAAAGTTAGCACGAAATTTTAAAATGAAAAATTTTGTTCTAAATGAAAAATGACCCTTCTGGGACAATGTAGATTCGAAAAGTACATTAAATTTCCCATAAAATGACATGTTCCAAAATTTTTACAGTCGAGTAACGAAAATGGGAGAATTTTAAAACTTTTTAGTGTTTTTTCGATGAAAATACGTTTTCGGAATTCTGAGTACGCCATCAAATCGGGCGTCTAATTTTACATAAAAGTCCCTTTGACACCAAATTTCTATCTCATCACCGTTTCAGGCTGCAAATTATTGAAAAACACCTCTTTTTCATGTTCATGTCGCCTCCGTCACGAGATATCAAAAAACGGACCTCGGATTCGTGATCAGGGACAAAAGTTACCCCTTAGAACAAAGTTTCACGCAAATCGAAGAGGGGTCGGGGCAACTGCTGTGTGAGTTGGCGGAGAATTACCCAGATTTTAATGCTGGTTATTTTTTATGCGCTAACCTCACTTTAACAAAGTTATTGAAAGGGGAAACTTTTTAAAATTGTATTCAAGAATAAAATAAACCTTAAAATGATATCAAAGAAAACTCTAGCTACCTTAAGCGTTTTGACAAGAGTTTTGATTCTGGATTTGATTTAGAATTCACTTAACTCTAAAATATAAATATTCAGCTTAATAAGGCGAATATTTTGAGAAAAAAAACAGATTCTGTACAGATTTCGTGAAATTGGGTGATTTGACATAATGGTTACCATGAATTCTATATTTGAGCGTAAAAAAATCACTAAACCTTGTTAGAAATGTATAATTTTGTTGATTTTTATTAAATGGTTTAGTCTTCTTCCTCGAAAATTTAACTGAAATTTAAAGGGGTTATTTTTTCAAGGCTCTGGAAGGTATCATTCCCGGTCGGCCATTTGGCGGCCATGTTTATTTCAGAAAAAAAAACATTTTAATCTTAATTCAGAATGTATCAATCTAAAAATGGGTTTCTTTGTGTTGATTGTAGAAGCATTTTACCTATCGTGATTAATTTTACATTTCAATTTACTATTTTTAATTCACGTTTCTAGCTATGCACCAGACATCCTAATGTTCCGTATTATGCAAAATTTGTTGAAAATTTCGATAAAAAAAATACTTTCCAATGCACACAATTGAGTGTTAGGGGAGAATGCTTCAAAGACCTGGTAACAAAAAATCAAAATCATAAGTTATTAAAAATAAAATCCGTATAGTTCTTTTAACTCGTGGAGGCATGAAAACCACTTATGTTTAAAGATCATTTTTTGTTTTTGGTTAATTTTTATACTCTTAAAAGTAACCCTGCAATGTTACAAAACATGGAATTTTTAAATTAAATATTTTGTTCTAAGATTCGAGACGAATATCGAATTTCCCCCGATATGACTTTTCTCATGATTTTTTACATGTAAGTAAAGGGAAAAACAAAAAAAGTTTTTTTTTTATTAAGAGCATTATTTGTATGATTATTCTTTCATATTTTTTATACGATAAATATCAAACAATATTGCATTTTTGTTATCCAAGATATAACTGCTAAATTACCAGCTGATTTGTCTGATTGAACTGAAAAAACGATATTATAAAAATTACCGACTTCAATTGATTTTAAGCGTAATTCAATAGTTTTTTGTTCATCTAACAACCGGTTTTCGATTTAAATTATGCATATTTTGACTTATATTTTACCGATCCCAACCTTACCGATTTTTCAACTAACGAATTCATTAAAAAGATGTGTAAGATCTAGTTTTGTTAATCTAAATAAAAATATTGAGTTTTGTTTGAACAATTTATGAGATTAGGAAATGAATCTTTTCGTTTTCTAAATTTAGAGGCAACTTTGTTAATAAAAACTGTGGTTGTAATTAATTGTAGGAAAAAATGCTAAACCAAACCTAACAATTTTCAGCAAAGTTCCACTAAAATTTCAATTTAGTTTGTGTTTAATTATAATCTAACAATTCCTCTCATCAATTTGATTTTGGAATAAAACCATAGCTAACATTTCAAAATAGTGCCAATGGAGGATTTCCATTCAAGCAGTTTTTGCTTTTTTCTACAATGTATTCCTTATGGAAGAACTGTCACTTCTACCACTCAAAACGGGTGCTCCATTACATGCTTTGTTCGAAACCTAATTCTTTTTTAATATATGCGTCGAAATTGTATATAAACAACATCAACTCTTTTTGAAACCATTTAAAACGTACCAGTGAAATAAAAAACATAACATAACTATTTTTTCCTCAAATTACTTAAGACAAAATTCACGACATAATTCCACTGTTGATAATATTTATATTGAATTTCTGCCCAAAACCCAAATTACTGAACTTTATTCTGATGTAATAATATGTCTACTCGACCTTTTTTGATGATTTGCGAAGAGTCAAAGTGATCAAATCCACAAAAAAAAATCATATAGAACACAACTTTACTTTTACTTTACCTAACTCTACCCAATTTACTGATTTTCACTATTGAAACCACTTATTTTGTTAAACTGTTGATAAAAACTTGCTTCCTTACTTCTTACTGTTCCTTCCTACTTCCTCATTTGAAAACGCTTTTTATCAGCTGTAATTGCACGTCAAAGTGCTGATATGACAACATTATAGGCACGATGGAGTTAGATACTGTTCCCCTACATCAAAGATAACTAGACCAATTCAGTAACACATCACGCTTGAAATTTCCCACTGCCCAAAAAAAGCCGTCGGCTCTCATTTCTGTCCCGTTTTATTAATCTCACTCACCTGCCACTCTTCGTGATGACCATCTCGGTGCCCAGCTTGTGGAACTTCTCCCACAGCTCCTTGCCCTCCAGGGTCACCTTGGGGTCGTCCACGACCCCATCGTCCTCGGGTTGGAGCGCCCGCAGCGGTCTCATCGCCGGATGGTGCTGATGGGCGGCCACCGCGGCCATGACCACGTCCTCGGCTGTCGTGTATGCGGCCCCCAGCGGATGGTGCGGATGCGGGTGATGCGGCGGGAGCTTCGGTAGCAGGGCCCCGGGGTAAAGGTGGCCCGGATGACCACCGTGTCCGCCGCCGGAAAGGGCCGCGAGGGCAGCCGCGGGAAAGTACGGCGAGTTGGCCGCTGCGGCTCCCGCGGCTACGGCCGTTGCAGCGGCGGCGGCGGCGGCTGCTGCTGCCGTCGTTGTGCCAGGCGTTCCGGGACCACTGGCGCCGGGCGCTCCGGTGCCACCACTCGGCGAGTTCTGTCCTTGGGGCGGTGAGCCCGCAGTCAGCAGCGACGACACGCTGAAGTCAGTGGGTCGCGGTAGCTGCAGGAATGGATGATAGGCCATTCCCTTCGCCGGCCTACTGAATTCGTCAGATTGGAGTAATTCTTGACCGTCGTATCTCATCACAACATCACCCGAGAGTACGCACGCGGCCGTTTTAGCTTCTTCTTCCGCTCCGCTGCTTCCGGATTTTTGTTTCGGTAGCGTCGGCACTTAGTTTTCCAGCGTTTGTCACTCGGATCTTCACAGATTCTTCAAACTCTTCACTTGTTTGCTCACCTAACCACGCTAAATTTCTCTCAAATTCCCTCAAAGTAACTTCACAGTACGGTCACGTAGATCTCGTTCAACTCTCATGGTCTTCCGGTGGACCACCCCCGAACAAAAACACCAATTTTTTCGTCACTGTATTTCAATCCGCTCACCCTGCGGTAAATTTGCACTCCACGCTAACGCTGAGCGTAATTTTCGGCCTGCTTCGATTTCGTTTACTTTATCCGATTCCGCGAAAAATTTCACGCTCCTACTCGCGCGCTTCACGCCGCCAACTGTGATCGGGCGCAAAAAAGGCGCGCGCGGTGCCCCGTGAATTGGCGTGACACTGTCACACCACCCGAGATTTTTGCACGATGACCGCGTCGCGGGTGTGGGGAATTCGCGGGGGTGGGTGGTGGGGTGGTGTGCGTGTGAGGTGGCAGGAGGGGGGGGGGGGGGTTCACGGCTGGAGGCTGCACGACGACGACGACGACGGCGACGACGAGAGCGAGAAGAAAAAAACGAAACAAAAACACTACAACAACAACGATGCTAACTTCACGCCGGCCGTGTATGAACTGGTTACCGCTGCTGCGACAAACTAAGCGCTTGGTGTCTGGTTTTTGGTGTCTGTAATCACACCTTTCGTGTCGGACTGGTGTCCGGGGGCCGCACCCCTCTGGCCCTCTCGCTCGCTCGCACACACACACGCTCACTCACTGCGGTGTGTGGTGTCGTCCGTAAACGTGGCCACTCCCTCTATTTTGTGTGATAATCGTCGCGGATTGGTGTGTCGCAGCCAATCGGGGTGTACACACTAACATTCGGATTAGGGAGAAGTAAAAAAAAAGAAAACTCTTGTGTGTGAAGTCGCCCTCAAGAAGAGGACAAAAACCGGTCTCTTCCGAGATTACGACGACCACGACGACGGCACCACTTTGGGGCGATCTAAGTGAGCAAGGGGGGTTCGACGGGGAGGGGGGCTCCAGTCCGATTATTAAAGAAGGCTTTGACTTTTTTTTTCGTCTTCCTACTCTCCCCACACTGTCTCTCACACTCTCTGCCAGGGTGCCCTTCTCCCTCTCGTTAGCTCTCTCTCTCTCTTTCGCTAGCTCAAAGCCCGCTTGGATCACGTGAGCGCGTGTATTTGTGTGTTTTGTGTTATTTATTTTCTTTTGCCGCCGTTGTTTATTATTCTTCCAACCTTTTTTCGCTTCCCCCCCTCGGGTGGTGGTGGGTTGTTTGCCGTCGTTGGCGACGGTGTGTGCGTGTCTTTTGTGGCGCGGCGGTTGACACACTCACACTAGCGCACACTAGGTGTAATGTAATTTGATATTATTTCACACCAACACAGCGACGCGACGTCTGCCTAGCTCGGCGAAAAAAGAAAATCACGACGTCGATTTATGCGCAATAGGGACACTTTTTGTTCTCGTCCTTTTGTCAGTCCAGGCTTGTATGTGCGTTCGCTTTGTTTGTATTAGTTCGGTGACACTTCCTCACCGCGTCTCAACACTCACCCCGGAAAGTTTTTCCACTTTTCCACGACGGAAGATGGGGAGCAGCACACACCCATACACCCGCAGCCCAGGCTCTTGCTCCCACTCTACACAAACAAACGCTCGTAGTAGTAGGCGACGCTACAGCAGCCCCCACTCTCTTTGCTCTGCTCGGTGTGGTGTGGTGTGAATACTGAGTGTGGTGGATCCGACACTTACATTTCACCGCCTCCACCGCGCGTTGATTTTCCACACCACTAGCCTGCTACGATCGATGGGTGGGTGGGTTGGCTGCGAGAAGGGGGGAGTACCGGAGTGGTGGGCATTACCCACACCCGCAGATTGACGTAAAATTTACCAAATTCATTATTACACTCCGAGCTGTGATTTTTCTCTCCGTGCGTGTGCGTAAGGATATCGGTTTCGATCCTTCTTCTTCCGTTTTTTGCCTACTCTTCGCTTCTTCCTCTTGGTCCTTTCCCAGAAAACTTCCTGCGGGCCCTGCTTCAAACCCCGAGAAAAAGTTGGATGCGAGAGTTTTTAACGCTTCAGTTGAGCTGAATTTGTCCGAAAATAATTTCGGTCTTTATTGATTTTTTGTCTATTCCACACAAAACACACGCACAAACGCACTCACTCACTGTGCAAACACATTTGCTTCTTCTTGGAAAATTTATTGTTCGATATCTTCTTTCAGCTTCGATGATGGCGCAGCTTCATTGTTCTCTATTTCCTTTACAAGGGAAAGAATTTCACTCACTTTTCTACTTTTCTTCTTGCTGAATTGGAGTGTGTATTTTCGATGGCAGCCACTAATGTGACGCTAGTTTTTTTTTCCTGTGAAGGTATGAATTATTTTGGGTGATTTTGAAACTTTTATTTGGTTGGAATGTGTCGAGGATTTTGTAGTTACTGCATATTTCAAAGTAGATTCCGATATACTTTTTTATATCAAATAAAATTAGATTGACCAACGGCGTGAAAAAGGTTTAAGTGTGAAATAAATTAGTTCATTAAAAATTATGTAATATTACACGCAGAAATATTAATATAGAGTCGATTAATGAACTGAGCAACACGGTTATTGACAAATATGAATGTTTGTTATTGTAAGAAAGTCGGCACAGTAAAATTTGATTTAAAAAATTGTAGAGATGATCCTACTTTGATGGAGAATAGCATTTTCAATCAGAAGTTTTCAATGCCGGATTTTTTGTATACCAGTTATTAGAATATTTTGTCCCATTTTTCTCAAATTGAAAACATAGACGAATTCTTTTATTTAGGAAGGTGATAAAATTAAATGATTTAGAAATCTGGAGTGAAAAAAGACAAACATTTCACCGAAATGGCATGTCAATAATGATACAGCCCAAACTCGATTATCCGAAGGCCTCGGAAATATTTCACTTTGGATAATCAAGTCTACGAATAACTAAATTACGAAAAATAAATTTCCGTTGTCTTATTTTTGATGGTCGAGCTAAAGAATGACCCATAAACTACACTAAAATGATTTAGATTTTTTTTATCCAAGATGGTCCAAAAATAGCGGTGATGAAATATTGAAAACATGCATTTTTCAATTCAAAACGCAATCAAATATTCAAATTTGACTAAAATGGGGTCACTGAATTCGATTTGATATTAAAAGTAAGACAATATAAAAGTATGAAAAAACTTTTTTTTGTCATGGTTCGATTATTCCAAGTCCCGTACAAACCTTCGGTTAATCGAGCGTCTGATAATCAAATCTTCGGATAATTAAGTCTGGACTGTAGATGAAAAAAATTCAATTATAAAAAACTTGTCGTTACAACATACAAGCATTGCATTGAAATAATATCTTTGTGCGGCGATTAATTGGAGCGCAGAATTCTTTTTTTTCTCAAAATTATTAATATAAATAAATATTAATTAAGGTCAGTTTTACGGTTCAGTGGTTGCAAATGTCCAAAAAATAGACACTTCTGAAATATTATTTGCTTTATATTTTCACTCAATTTAAAACAGTACTCAATTGATATGCTAAAACATTGATTGAAAACAAGAGCTTTGCTTGTTTTTAATTTAGAGAATTATTTTAATATTCTCAAAATGACATAATTTTCTCATCTAAATAAGTTCTATTAAAAAAAGGAATGCATTTTGGGTTTTTTTTGGGTGATTTTCTACTTAGTCAAGATAAAACTAGTATCAAAATAAAAGAAATGTGTTTTTGAAACAAAATTTGAAAATATCTTCAAATTTATAGGCATTCTCGGTAGAAAAAATTCACACAAATTTTTTACACTTCATCAAGTGTAATATAATCGATATTTTTTTATAAACAAAACTGGTTCTATCAAGTTTCGGGCTGAATTCCATTTTTTCTATCAATAGCATATTTAATTATATATGCATTTTGCTTAAAAGTTAACAAACTTAGTACAGTCTAGACTTGATTATCCAGAGCCTCGGTTATCCGAATTTTCGATTATCCGAAGGTTTGTGGCTTCGGATAATCGAATCACGAACATATTTTTTTGTTTTTTTTTTTTCTTACTTTAAACATTAAATTCGAGTTCTGCGACCCCGTTTTAGTCAAATCTGAAAGGTTGATTGCATAAATAGTAACCTTAGCCATGGAGCATGCCACTAAAAAAAGGAACCCGAGAATTCAAAATAAGACATTTGATTGCATCTATTTCTTATGACACTATAGAAAGAACAATTCTATTATAATAATAAGGATTAATAAAATTTGCCAGGGCCTGTTTGTTATTGATTCCAACAAAGTTTGAAATAGTGCAAACAAAATTCCATATTCCTCCAACTGTGCAACATGAAAAGCATAATTAAAAATTTTATGGGGTGCATAAAAAAACGCATAATTTGGGCTTTTTTAACACCTTAACTCCTGAGCCCAAGAAAAACGGCTCCCCTTTTTGTCGAGCTTTGAAATTTAGGTGTATCTTCCTCGTTGTAAACAAGTTAAATTATTATTTAAATAAAAGTTTAAGGATCGAATTTCTTTTTGCTGTGTAATTTGTGAGTGCTGCAATGTTTTATGATTTTTTTTTTTAATTTTTAGTAGATTTATCTATTTTCTTCATTTGAGACGCAATTTTGAGCATCTTGATTCGAACAATAATACACAAAGTTTTTGCTAAATTCTAATAATTATTTTTCAAATTATTTGCAAAGTTGCATGGAACAAGTTTGCTTAGAATTAAAGGTTTTTTTTTTTATTTTATTAAATTTGAAAGATAAAAAAGATGAATTAGAATTTATCCACGATTGTGAGTGGTTCCATAAAAAAAATCCACTCCTAGCGAATGATGAATGCTGCTGCAGTTGACGATACTAAGGTTTAGAACGAGTGCATGTACCTGAAACAAGTGGACACAATTTAAATTAACAAGCACAGGTGTAAGCTTGGCACTTCAATTGGCTTCAAGCGAAGCAGAACGCTATTCTAGAATAATGTCGTGTACGGTGTGATTTGACTTTCCGGCTAGTGCGTCTTTTCGAAGAGTAACATGAATTGACTTAATTATAAAAACAAAATAAGTTCTCTTTAATTGCTATAGCTTGCACTTGTTCAGGATCTTTCTTAAAAAAAAACATGTCAAGCGAATATCAAGGCGTGTTACTCAGCTGTCACGTGCGCTCAGAAGAAATAAATTACAAAATTCTCCGCGCAATTCATGTTATAGTTTTATTTTATGTGAATCTGTTAACAATTGTCCGTTTGTCAAAATATAATTAAAAAAAAATAATTTTTATGAGTTATTAAACTCGTAGATAAAACCAGAAAAGCTCCTTAAAGCCATTTCAACTCATAAACTTTGCCATTTCAAATCGCTAAAATCGGCTATAAGGAGTTTGTAAAAATTGTTATGAAAGTAAATTGGCAAAGTATTTGGTAGTTTCAGAACATTTAATTGTACCTGGTACCTGGTAGTTTATGGCTTGTTTCATGTTACACTCTTCTCTATTGTATTAATCTTTACAACTGAACCCCGTTCTGGCGGTTTTTGATCAAAAATTCACCAGTATCCATTTTTAAATAATATTGAATCTTTAAAAGCATTGCAATGAAGAATTCTTCAATAAAAAACAAAACTCTTGGTTGGAAGTTTTACTTGTTTGATAGAAAAATAGAAAATCCCTTTAAAAATGGGTTATTCACTTATCCCATTGAACTTCAGTTGAGAAAAAAATCAATAACTATTTGACATTGTTTGACCAGCAAATCATGTAGAATCTGTAAGTTTAGCATTAGAGAGCTCAAAACTTCAATGCTGTATGCAGGGCTGCCAGGTTGCTAGATAAATCTGGCATTGCCAGATTTTTTGAGTGACAATTTGAAAAAAATCTGTTTCTTACAGACTTTGTTAAATTGTTGAAAAGTGCAAAATACATTATGGCTTGCCAGATATTTTTCTGTCCTGACCTGGTAACCCTGGTTGTATATACCAAACATTGCACAAAGATCTGGCCTACCCGTCAATGATGCTGAAAGTAAACGCATTAGTGACCAACTATGGAAAATGTCTTTTTTACGGGTAACATTTTTTAAAAATAGAAGTCAAATCAAGTTAAAACAATCTAAAACTCATATTTCTGCATTTATAACCATATTTAGCATGTTTGGGCTGGATTAAAAGTATTTTGAATTTTTATGAAATTCCAATGTATAGCACCGCAAAAACTTTTGTTTTGCAAAAATATAAATTTTCGTTATTTTGGAAACTAATGATTGCAAAACAACTGGGCAGGTGTAAAATGCATTTTTAAACACATTGTTCATTCAAATGTTGAAACCATGGCTCGTAAATTCAATGTCGACTTTGGTCAGAGTCGAGGGACATAAACTTTAAAAAATATTTGCAACGGCCTAAATCAAATTAGCAAAAATCCAGGTCTATCATTGAATATCCCGCTTTATGGATACTTAGATGGTCTAATGTAATATTTATAAAATGCGAAGCTAATTTTCAAGTAAAAATAGTAGTAGTGTCGTTGGAGACCAATTTGAAAAAAATCGCTTTAACGTGAAGACTTCCATCATTGTCATGATTTTCCGTTCAAAGATATAAATTGTGCGTCGCTTTCAATATTTTGACAAAATTCTTTCAATAAGTTGTTTAGAATAGTGCCCTACACATGCTGATTCCTTTTGGTAACGATTATCCTATTCCTTGTTATGTTATGGAAATCGTCATTAATCAATGATTGCCAACTAGGACGTCAATGACTGTGCCACAAAATTATATAAATTTTGAAGCACAATTGATTTCGATCAAAAATTTGTTCAGTGGCTTCAAGAAGGCAACAACCGGCACATGCTGATTCCTTTTAGTGCTGAAATTTGTTTAATTGAATTTTATACAGAATATTTTATAGTGATGATCAATTTTCTTCGAAAATGATCAACGGCTTCACCTTAAACGGGCTAACTATAAATACCACAGACAGAGAAGATTTTATGTATAATAAAAAAATAATTTCATTCTGTCAAATAATACCAAATGTAATAAGAGGAATTTTTATCTCACGAAAGTAAAAGGTTTTTTTTAATACCTGCCTTAATGTGTTGCAAGATATTCCGAATTGCGTTTAAAAAATTCATACAACTATACAACTTTGTTAAAGTACCTAGGTGCAATAGGATGATATTAAAAATGTTTCGATATGCCTTAAAAAATCTGTAAGTTGAAATTGTTGAAAATAAATTCATGGAAAAATCTATAAAATGATTAAACAAAACTGTTATGTTGTTATAATAATAAAAAAAACGTTACTTAATCCACCCTTAGGTGGTAGTTGCCTTCCTCACATTTAGAGGGTAATGCTATCAAAAATAGATACACAAGGGCGGACCTTTCAGTGTTCTATCAACTTGATTCATTATTCATACCATCAGATTGGGTAGTCAGATCTTCATAATTCAGGGCACTTATGTTCTTATAACTTTAAATAGGCTTGTCAGATCTGCAATCTACTTAACTCGTTGGAAAGGTCTTTTGATTACCTATCCAACGACAGGTCGCATGATAGACCCGGACAACGTTTTCATCGAAATATATATGAGATCCGGTCTCTAAAAAGAAAAAGTTCATAAATAACACTTAAGTGCGCATAACTTTTGATAGGGTTGTCAGATCTTCAATCTTTTGAACTCGTTGGAAAGGTCTTTTGATCACCTAACCATCGACAGGTCGTATGATAGATCCGGACAACGTTTTCATCGAAATATATGAGATCCGGTCTCTAAAAAGTTCATAAATAACACTTAAGTGCGCATAACTTTTGATAGGGTTGTCAGATATTCAATCTTTTGAACTCGTTGGAAAAGTCTTTCAAATACCTTTCTAAAAATGTACAACATGACGGGGTTTCTTACTAAAACCACCCTTTTTACAATCTTCCGGACTTTTGTTAGAATCGTTTTTTAAGCATAACTTTTGAAGTACTTTACTAAACTTTATAATTTTTATTAGCGACTTATGGGACCCCAAGACGGATCGAATGAGACCAATACGGTCCAAATCGGTTCAGCCAGTGCCGAGATAATCCAGTGCAAATTTTTTTGATCAACATCCCACCACACACACAGACATTTGCTCAGAATGTGATTCTGAGTCGATAAGTATACATGAAGGTGGGTCTAGGAGGTCAAATTAAGAATTTCGTTTTTCGAGTGATTTTATAGCCTTTAAGGTGAGTCCTTATAGCCAGTAAGGTGAGGAAGGCAAAACATTTTTGAGATAAGTCAAACAAAATGATGGAAAAAAGATTATTGTAGCATAAAGTAACAGAAAATAATTCAACTAAGTTACACCCAAAATTCAGAATCGAGATAATCGTTCTCTTAAAATTTATTGAGGGCTCAGTGCCAAAATCGATAGAATAATGGTACCAACTCACACCATCACAACAAATGAGTTCATTCGTTAGTTGAATCAATAAATCTCCAACAAGTGTCATACATCGACTTCTGACTTCTCCATGGTCACCAAGCTGTGGTGGCCGAGGCAGCTAAGTCATTGGATTGGTTTGTCAAAGGTCTCTGGTTCGATTCCCGTTGTCGACACTTTTGGTTTTTTGTTTGACGGATGAACTTTTTTTGCAAATGAACCTCGAGGGAATAGTTCTATCGCCCATCTCGAGCTGTGTTCTCTGCGTCCGTGAATGGTACCACTATTCTCTCGACTCGAGACCATCATTTTCTCGGACTAGCGCTGCCAGTTTTGGGTGTAGGTAGGTCGAAAACCGATGCAAAAAGAGCTTTGTTTACCAATGGCTCTTACGTATTTTATAAAACTCTTTTTTAAAGATTCGTTCGCAATGAAAAGCGTCTTTGTATAGACGCTTGTATGCCTTGAAAAAGAGAAAATATTGACAGACAGATAGTACTTTTGGAGCGAATGAAATCCAAGTGACCATCGAGGGATCCATTGAGCTAGGAAGAATATCGAGACAAGAAGATAATCGAAGTCAGAGGGATTGAAGGGATTCAAATCCAGCAATCACAGAGAGGACAGGCTCACTAGTCTCCACGGCTATCAGACCGATGAAGAGTGATCAGTATAAACGCTTATATCAGCTTGACATGTCGATCGTGTAGGTTTCCCATACTGAAGGAAATCATATTTCTACACCCAAAGGAAAAATATATCTCAAAATCTGCAACATTGGATTTGCTGCAGAAAATGTCATATTTTATAACATTTTTTGCAGCAAGCCCGTAGATCATTTTTGCCCGCGTGTAAAAATTTCAGCGATCTGCAGTTCTCACCAACACATATAAAGATGGCCCGTCCCCGAGCAACACTCCAAAGAGAAGCATATGTTGGTGCTCTTTCACTCACTTTTCATCAAGCGTCCATAGGGACGTGGCGTTACATCGTGCTGCCACCTGGTTTTTTTAAGCGCAAGAGTGTAAAAGTGCTGAGTCATCGTCTAAAAATAGACGGCGTCCTATCTCGCCCAGCAAAATGAAGTCGATAAAGTAGTCAGTTTCGATGAGGAAAAGTGGAAAATGTGGTCTAAAAATAGCGACGCCATCCCCCTATGGCGCGGTGGTAGCGTGTCGGATCAATAACCAAGAAGTTGGTGGTTCAATCCTCGTTCTGCTAAGTGTTTTTTTGTGAAATACAACCAAAAAGCCGTCGGTAATGTCGATAATTGTCTGTAACGGGCAAAAATGTCATACTCCTATATCGCAAAAAATGCATGAGGACAGATTTCATGCAGATTCTGATATACTTTCATGCCGCCATGCATCACAATCATGCGACTGCCAGTTGGGTGTAGGTGTAATATTTTAAAATATATTAACAGTCTGGACCCGAAGCCTGATTTTTCTGTTACATTCTTATTGGAATTCCATATAAACTGTAACGGGAACAGCAGGCACCGGGTCCTGACTATTAAAACCAAGGCAAAATTCATTTTACACCCAGGCTTTTTACGAGGACTACGAACACTGTTTTTTTGCTGTGTACTAGTAAATGTACAAATAATCTGATTTTGGTTAGAGTTTCTTTATGTAAGTTTTAAAAAGAGAAACCCAAAATATTTTTAATATTATTATAAATTTATGCATATTACTTTCAACACAGTAGGCACCGGCAGTTCACGCTAAGTCGTTTTATCTAATTGTAGGTAAGTTTTTAAGCAGTGATTTATTTGTCTTGTTTTTAATAGTGGTATTTCAAATATACGTTTCTCCCATGAGTTTGAACAACCCGTTCTAGTCTGAAGCTGGATTCAGGTGATCCAATTCCAATTGGAATTATTTTTGTCATTTTTCTCTATGAAAAAATCAGAACTTACTATTATCGAAGAAGTAACAAGGTTTAAATATTTTCATAATAAAGGCTCTTGCTCGCAATACCAACGGCCACAGTTTAACTAACAGTACAAATTTTGTTCATAAATTTGTTGCACACCACACCATCGGCAGCAGTAGCGACAGCACACTACCAGATGACCCTCCTTTTCCGGCCCAAACATGGCCAACAATACATAATTCAAGCACGTTCCACGGCAAGTGTCAATAACACGCACATTGTGAAATATAGTAAGAACAACAAGAACAATTCGACACGTGGTTGCGTTAGTGCAGATTTTTGTTTTGTTTGGTTTTTTTGGGTTGAAAATCATTCAGTAACTACAGAACATCGACACAGCCGTAATTTTCACATCCAATTATTGTTTCATTACACAAGTCTTCTTCTTGCTTCCTGAGCTCCTCGAAAGTCCAGATCACCCAGCGTGCGGAGCCCTAATTAAACCCTATTCCACACAGTTGTTTCGAGGACCGTTCCGAAATCGTGACTAGGTGATCAGTATCGACAGTTTCCACTCCGGGCAGCAGCACTATCGAAATTCCGCGGAGGTTCACGGGGTTTTTCCCAACCCAAAAACGCGTCCCACGGCGCCAAGCCACGACATTGGTTTGAATCCCAAACCCCCAGCAAAGCCAAGACGCAAACACAACACCGAGGCGACGCGACACGACGAACGTTAAACCGACCGACGACAAAACTCCGAACCCGACGCGTCGTACGAATTTCACACTGACAGCGAGACTGTGCGATCTGGTCAACGCGCCTTCGCCATCCGCCACCGTTGGTGTAAGGTTGAAGTGAAAAGATTTTCATACGCGGGCCCCCGGTACAGCAGAAGCCACCACAGCTTATGTGTTAAAATGTGTTGCTGGTGCTGTGTTTTGGTGGTATTGTTGTTGTTGTTTTTACGTTATTTATTTTTTTGCGCCGATTCGGGAGAGAAAGAGCATACCGCGCGCGCGAATTCACACACCACTATCACACCGCAGCAGCAGCCGAGAAAAGTTTCAGCGCGACGGCTAACGTAGCAGGCCGATGGTAGGAGACACATTAGAAAACCCGACGACAACGACGGCGACGGCGACATCTAGTGGTGGCAAGCCCGGAGATGACAGCGGCCCGATAAGTAGGCGCGAAGAGAGCGCGCATAGAAAAACTCTCCCAGTACGACACGTCTCGGTGGGCCAGGGCGGTGGATCTACTCCGGTGTGAGTATGTTCAATTATAGCGCGCGTGGTATCCAAGGGTACTTGGCACACAGCATCCGCGGCATCCCACCTTCGCTCCCCGGTCCCGACGGTTCTCGGGGCCACGAACCGTTTCAAAGTCAGGCAAACATTGAGATGACAGCAGGGCGATTACAGCACACCACAGCCGCTGGCCGTTCCCGGAGGGAACGTTCGCGGGCGCCTCCAGCTCCCGTTTCCCAAACGCTCCCCACGCGCCCACCCTTCATTATCTAGGAGTACACATAAAAAGACCCTCACTCGCTCCTTCCCGCTCCTCCACGAAGTAAAATTATATGTGACAGCAATCTCCGTGTCGATCGAGGCGCCTTTGGCAGCCGCCGAAATCTGTATGTATAACCCCCCGCTCGCTCGCCCGACTGCCCTGCCGCGACCCCACACGCCTTCCCGCAAAACCCTACAACAGCTGTATTGGTGTCGTCGAGCATGGCGATTGGGAGGGGAAACTGCCGCTGCCGCACAGAAACGCGCTTTTTTCCCTCTCCCTCTCTCGCTCTCGCGCGTCTTCTGCTTTTATTTTTAAACACGCCTCTACTCACGGAAAACACCATCATGCGAGAGTGTACGACAGCGAAAACCCTCACACTAGTGTGCGTGAGTTCTCGCAGCAAGCCGTGCACCGGAACGGGACGCTGCCGGCGCAAGCGAGACAAAACATCGCCAAAATGGAAAATGTGCTGTCAGTTTTATGCTCTCGGAACTCACGGAACACGTCCTGCATCGCAGCATGCTGCTTCTTCGATAGTATTCGTGCGTTGACACACGCACAGAAAAAGGATGCTTGACAAAACTCAGCAAAACCAGTGTACTTGGATGCATTTCGCGGAGAGGACGACACCGGTGTTGGAGCGCAGTAGCAGAGCGGTGTGGTGGTGAAGCGACGAGGTGACAGGCAATGGGCTACTGCGATGGTGTGTGGTGAATGTGCCACCATTAAGGACGAACGCAGCGCGCGATTTCTCTACGGTGTGATGGGATTAGACGACACGGGATGGGAAGTGAAAAATGCAACGGTTGCTGCGTTAGGTGGAATGATCATTAAATTAAATGTGCATTGCGCCGTGGAGCATATTTTGTTAGAATGCAACGTCGTACGGGATGTTTTACAGTTGCTGGGTTTCGCGAATGGAGATTGTTGTCGCTGGCGTGGAGTTTTAGAACGAGGGAATGAGGCTGCAACAAGAGCTTCGCTTTTCAGTGCACTATTTGTATAAAAATCTTGTTAATGTAGTGCGTAGAATGAGAAACTGCATCATATTACGAAATGACATAATTATGACTCTCTAAGGAAAACTAGGACTAGGAAGAATGGCATATTCGCGTTCTGCGTTCTGAAAAGAGTCGTACCTTCTTTTTCTCACAAACTTGCCAACCATATTAGTTTTTGCAATTTGTTGTAAGCTGAAGAACTAGGCACGACCAGGAATAACGCATCGTGAATTTTTACACTGCTCAGAATGCTGGTTCGGGTAAATGAGCAAAAATGCGATTAGCATTCATTCCGTAGCACGTTATATTTGGGTAATTCTCTACCAACTCACACGAAATCGGGAAAAGTTGCCCCGACCCCTCTTCGATTTGCGTGAAACTTTGCCCTAAGGGGTAACTTTTGTCCCTGATCACGAATCCGAGGTCCGTTTTTTGATATCTCGTGACGGAGGGGCGGTACGACCCCTTCCATTTTTGAACATGCGAAAAAAGAGGTGTTTTTCAATAATTTGCAGCCTGAAACGGTGATGAGATAGAAATTTGGCATCAAAGGGACTTTTATGTAAAATTAGACGCCCGATTTGATGACGTACTCAGAATTCCGAAAAACGTATTTTCATCGAAAAAACAATAAAAAAGTTTTAAAAATTCTCCCATTTTCCGTTACTCGACTGTAAAAATTTTGGAACATGTCATTTTATGGGAAATTTAATGTACTTTTCGAATCTACATTGTCCCAGAAGGGTCATTTTTTCATTTAGAACAAAATTTTTCATTTTAAAATTTCGTGTTTTTTCTAACTTTGCAGGGTTATTTTTTAGAGTGTAACAATGTTCTGCAAAGTTGTAGAGCAGACAATTACATAGACATAAGGGGTTTGCTTATAAACATCACAAGTTATCGCGATTTTACGAAAAAAAGTTTTGAAAAAGTTACTTTTTGCGTTTCTCTTTGTTTCGTCGTCCGTGTCTGTCGCGGGTGACCATGAACGGCCATGATCGATGACGACCAACTTTTTAAAACTTTTTTCGTAAAATCGTGATAACTTGTGATGTTTATAAGCAAACCCCTTATGTATATATATCAAAATTTTGTAATTGTCTGCTCTACAACTTTGTAGAACATTGTTACACTCTAAAAATAACCCTGCAAAGTTAGAAAAACACGAAATTAAAATGAAAAATTTTGTTCTAAATGAAAAATGACCCTTCTGGGACAATGTAGATTCGAAAAGAACATTAAATTTCCCATAAAATGACATTTTACAGTCGAGTAACGAAAATGGAGAATTTAAAACTTTAGTGTTTTTCGATGAAAATACGTTTTCGGAATTGATTACGCCATCAAATCGGGCGTCTAATTTTACATAAAAGTCCTTTGACACCAAATTTCTATCTCATCACCGTTTCTGGCTTCTTTTGTGCAAAATGGAATCGTACCTCCCACGAGATATCAAAAACGGACCTCGGATTCGTGATCAGGGACAAAAGTTACCCCTTAGGACAAAGTTTCACGCAAATCGAAGAGGGGTCGGGGCAACTGCTGAGTGAGTTGGCGGAGAATTACCCATTTGTTTAGGAACCCTTCCGAAAAGCTTAAATGCAATAATATCGGTTGCATATCTTTCAAAGTTAAAGAATAACCAAACTATTTTACTATCCGCCCTAATTGAAAATTCTATTACAGCTTTTCGTGAACTTTATGAAGTTTGACATTTGAAATAACCAAGCATTTTCACAAAATTAATCGGTATTTTATCAATAGACTATAAGCATTTAGCATATTGATTTGACTGAAAACTTCACTGAAATCAATTCACTACAGTCATTAGGAGTGACATTGGGTCTGGATCGTCCTGGGTGTAGGAGGTGTAACAAAGATTGTCACTGAATCCAGCACTGGCTGAGCCCATTTTGTTTAAACAGGTCGCATTCGGCTCGTACCAACCACATAGATGGAATCAATCAATCTGGTTTGAGCTCATGAATAAATAGATAAGCATTGAATTTACCTTAAAAATCTGATATTCACGTGAAATACAATTTTTATGTAATAACAACTCAAAGACAGCTTTTATGGGCATCTTTTATGTAATAAGATGTAGTTTTTTATGATTTTTTGATGATTTTGCCTTATCAATGACTTCGATTAAAAGAATTTTCACAGAAAAAGGTAGTTTAGTAGTTTCATATTTAAATTTATTACGTCTTTGGTAGCTCTAGTGCTCTATAAATTTTCAACTATTAACTGTAATTCCTCGAACACTTTTAAGCAAATTGACCGTATTCTTCGGGCAAAAATCCTCTTCGAGACATTTAATGATACTAGGGAACTTATTTTAATAATATAACAGGAATTTTCGACTTAAAAGCTTACGAAAATTATAATAGTTTATTTTCATTCCATAATTTCGTAATTTTGTGTTGCCCAACAAATAAACATGATCTATTCTCAGTTGTGAATGCTTGAGAGAAAAAAATCATCTGAAATAAATCTTGACATGAAGTTTTCAGACGAACCGATTAGTTAAATGAGAACAGTAAATTGAATTAAATAAAATAAAATTGAGTTCTTTCTAAATTCCTTAATTTTTTTTGTAAGTTTAAAAAAAAATACCAGAAAGTTAAGAAAATGTATAGTTACTTCCGTTTGAATTTCGGGAATTCCCGGGAAATTAAGAATGATTTTATTTTTGGAAAATCCCAGGAATTCCCGGGACGGGAAATTGGACGCTATAAGTGACAGTGATATTTTGATGATTTTTTTAATGCTGTCCACATTGAAACACATTTTGCTTCATCAACAGTTGATTATTGTTTCAACGCTAATATTACGACTAAAATTTTTCGGAATTTCATGTTTTTAGTCTATTTTACGAATGATTGTTTACAAACCGGCAAAAATGTCTAAACGCTGCCAGGATAACAAATATATCTAGAGTTTTTTGACAAGGTCCTGCACAGAAAAAAAAATCATGGTGATATTACATCTGGGAAGGAGTACATCTTTTATGTCAGAAAAAGGTGTAATTTTACCTCTAGAAATGTGTAACTTTACCACTTTTCTGGTGTAACGCCACTTTTTCAGTCTAAATTGAGGTAAAATTACTTCATAAAAGCTTCCAAATTTACATTATTTTTTACTGTGTGTAATCAATCGTTTGTCATATGATTATACTACTCCCGATCGCATAAATGCCCATTTGCATTTTCATCATTTGAATTTATACAGTTTGGTTCTAAATCATGAAAACTTTCAGAAAAGCATAAAACAACTTGTTTTAAAAATCTGAAGGAAATTCAGTTTTTTTTTGAATAACTTTAGGACCTTTAAAAAAACTTAAGATACCTTCTTTAACTGTTTAAACGTTAATTTTTCAAACAATTCAGATCAGGACGTTTATCAAGGTAACTATTGTACACAAAGTTTCACTATAAAAAAGTTCAGCATCCTCCGGTTGGTCTTAACTTCCTACAGTCGGAGTAATGTTAAACGCTAAATTTGTATCGCAAAACCAGCAGCTTGCCTCGGATACGCACAAAAGGTAAATAATATCTATTACACAGGATGTCGACTAAACGCATGCTACCGTTTGCCCGAGAATCACTTCATTTCAGCTGCCGGGATCCGTTCGGTTTTTGCTTTGATCGGCTCTTTCTTGCTTTCCTAAAAAGAAAAAAAAAACACAAAACTTGTACAGCAAAAAACAAACATCAAATCTTCTCCCCAGCATAATTCGCTTTACATGCTGTTTCGTTCAAGCATAATTCCAGCAGCCGACTAAACACCGTCAATACTTGAAATTTCATCAAATTGCCCGTGGTCGTGGTCCAATTTGGCTGCCGGATTTTGAACGCCCAGCTTTCGCTAGAATTGGGTGAATCAATAACCTCTGTTTAACCCCCGGGATGAATCACCCGCCGATCGCCGGAATTTCCAATTCCGCGAAAACTGAACTCGGCGGAGGTCGGCTCTTTGGCTGGTTTACTATTTACTCCAAAACAACAAATATATTAATGCGTATTTATCCACTATCCACACTACAGGGTACCCCAAACCTCCCCCTCCACAGAAACCGGATGGCTCAAACGGGCCGGTACCAATTTACATCGAGTGAAGCTCAATTAAACCTACAAACAGTGTGTCGGTCGATATTGACCAGTGGAGTCGACGGCAGTCGGCGATGATCGGGGCAATGTTTGTCCAGTCGAAGAAACCATACATCCGCGTTTGATGAGTGTCGATTGGCCGATCCTGGACTTCTCCAAGGTGTCCAAACAATGGTCACCGTCATCCGATAGCAAGAGGGGTTGGGGGTACATTGGCGAAAGCAACAAACAAGAAGCCCCACGTGTGGGAAGGGCGGCGATTGCATCGAGTTCTGGCGCGTTCGGGGGACGGGATATGGGTTGGGTCATTAGTTGTTTATTATTCGTATGCACTTTAGCCACCCAGTGGTGATGTGCTTAGAACGAGGGGTTGTGGGGTTAGATGGGAAAGGTAAAACATAAATAAGATGAATTATTTTGATCCAGGATCTTCAATCTATAATTATTGTTTGGATATTAAAAAAAAACATTGTGCATTTGTAGTTAAATAGTGCAAAGCTTTTCGATTATCTATCCAATAATTGGAGATCCAGCCTCCAAACAGCAGTTGTCTATGAAATCGGTCTTTATTATTAATTTTAATTTTTGTATTTTTCAATCCGGCTGAAACTTTTTTGGTCTTTCACAAACACCGTTATCAAAAAAAAAAAAAAAAACCCATGCGTGTGCCCCTTTCTGTCAGAGCCTGGTCACGCCACTGGCCTTCGGTATGCCTAAAGAAGCCATTTTCCATCATTAGTTCGTCCATATAATTTTCCATACAAATTTGGCAGCTGTACATACAAAAACTAACTTAATCCACCTATGTGGTTGGAGCCTTCCTCACAACAATGGCTGTACACAAGTTTCATCTATTTTTTAGATCCGGCTTCCAAAAAGTACATCGATATCACTTAAGTGGCCATATCTCGAGACAGAGTTGCCAGATATTCAATGTTTTCCACTCGTTGGAAAGGTCTTTTGATAACCTAACCAACGTCGGGTCGGATAGTGGAGCCGGACATAGTTTACATACATTTAAGTGAGATCCGGCTTCAAAAAAGTACATCAATATCACTTAAGATGCCATATCTCGAGACAGGGTTGCCAGATCTTCAATGTTTTGGGCTCGTTGGAAAGGTTTTTTGATAACCTAACCAACGATGGGTCGGATGATGGATCCGGACATAGTTTACATACATTTAAGTGAGATCCGGCTTCAAAAAAGTACATCAATATCACTTAAGATGCCATATCTCGAGACAGGGTTGCCAGATCTTCAATGTTTTGGGCTCGTTGGAAAGGTTTTTTGATAACCTAACCAACGATGGGTCGGATGATGGATCCGGACATAGTTTACATACATTTAAGTGAGATCCGGCTTCAAAAAAGTACATCAATATCACTTAAGTGGCCATATCTCGAGACAGGGTTGCCAGATCTTCAATGTTTTGGACTCATTGGAAAGGTATTTTGATAACCTAACCAACAATGGGTCGGATGGTGGACCCGGACATAGTTTACATACATTTAAGTGAGATCCGGCTTCAAAAAAGTACATCAATATCCCCATATCTCGAGACAGGGTTGCCAGATATTCAATGTTTTGCACTCGTTGGAAAGGTCTTTTGATAACCTAATCAACGATGGGTCGGATGATGGATCCGGACATAGTTTACATACATTTAAGTGAGATCCGGCTTCAAAAAAGTACATCAATATCACTTAAGTGGCCATATCTCGAGACAGGGTTGCCAGATCTTCAATGTTTTGCACTCGTTAGAAAGGTCTTTTGATAACCTAACCAACAATGGGTCGGATGGTGGACCCGGACATAGTTTACATACATTTAAGTGAGATCCGGCTTCAAAAAAGTACATCAATATCCCCATATCTCGAGACAGGGTTGCCAGATATTCAATGTTTTGCACTCGTTGGAAAGGTCTTTTGATAACCTAATCAACGATGGGTCGGATGATGGATCCGGACATAGTTTACATACATTTAAGTGAGATCCGGCTTCAAAAAAGTACATCAATATCACTTAAGTGGCCATATCTCGAGACAGGGTTGCCAGATATTCAATGTTTTGCACTCGTTGGAAAGGTATTTTGATAACCTAACCAACGTTGGGTCGGATAGTGGAACCGGACATAGTTTACATACATTTAAGTGAGATCCGGCTACAAAAAAGTACATCAATATCACTTAAGGGGCCATATCTCGAGACAGGGTTGCCAGATCTTCAATGTTTTAGACTCGTTGGAAAGGTATTTTGATAACCTAACCAACAATGGGTCGGATGGTGGATCCGGACATAGTTTACATACATTTAAGTGAGATCCGGCTTCAAAAAAGTACATCAATATCACTTAAGAGGCCATATCTCGAGACAGGGTTGCCAGATCTTCAATGTTTTAGACTCGTTGGAAAGGTCTTTTGACAATCTAACCAACGATGGGTCGGATGATGGACCCGGACATAGTTTACATACATTTAAGTGAGATCCGGCTTCAAAAAAGTATATCAATATCACTTAAGTGGCCATATCTCGAGACAGGGTTGCCAGATCTTCAATGTTTTGGACTCGTTGGAAAGGTATTTTGATAACCAAACCAACGATGGGTCGGATAATGGACCCGGACATAGTTTACATACATTTAAGTGAGATCCAAATATATGTGAAAACACATTTTTATACATAACTTTTGAACTACTTATCGAAACTTCAATCTGTATAAAACTCGATCTATGGGACCCTAAACCAAGTCGAATGCAACAAGTTCGGGTCAAATCGGTTCAGCCAGTGCCGAGAAACATGAGCTAGTTTGTTGGTCACATACATACATACACACACACATACACACACACATACACACAGACATTTGTTCAGTTTTCGATTCTGAGTCGATATGTATACATGAAGGTGGGTCTACGACGTTTTTATACGAAGTTCATTTTTAGAGCAGGATTATAGCCTTACCTCAGTGAGGAAGGCAAAATGATGCACGAAAATTCAAAAATCTGTATCTTTTAAAGGAATTTTTTGATCGATTTGGTGTCTCCAGTAAAGTGTAGGTTTGGATAAAGACTACACTGAAAAAAATGATACACGGTAAAAAAATGTGGTAACTCACTTTTTGTCACTAAAACTTAATTTGAAAAAAAAAACAATTTTTATTTTTTTTTCATTTTCTCATTTGTTTAAGGGGACATAAAATGGCAACTGTTCAGAAATTTCTAGAATGGGCAAAAAATCTTTGACTGATTTATGAATGTTTGAATCAGTACTGATTTTTCTCAAATCAAAAAATCGAAATACCGGTCGCAAAAAATTTTCAACTATTTTTTATGTAAAATCCAATTTGCAATCAAAAAGTACTTTGGTGAAATTTTGATAAACTGCACCGTTTTCAAGTTTTAGCCATTTTTTTGTAACTTTTTTAAAAAATAGTCTCAGTTATTCATTTTTTTAAATTAGTGCCCATGTTTGCCCACATTTGAAAAAACATTTTTGAAAAGCTGAGAAAATTTTCTATATTTTGCTTTTTTGGTCTTTGTTGATACGACCCTTAGTTGCTGAGATATTGCCATGCAAAGGTTTTAAAACAGGAAGATTGATGTTTTTCATGTCTCACCCAAACAACCCACCATTTTCTAAAGCCGATATCTCAGCAACTAATGGTCAGATTTTCAATGTTAAAATCAAGGTGTTTCCAGCATCGTGTCAGACTGGTCACTAATCCGGAATTACTTGGAACTTGATCAAGTAATTCTGTAATTCCGGATTTACTAAGTAATTCCAGAGTAATCCTAATAATTCCTAATAACCCAGTGATTCTGGTAATTCCATGATTCTTTTTTGTGAAAACATGCATCAGAAAATAATAAAATAATAAAAAATAACTGTTAAAAAGATAATTTCGATGTACCTTTTATGATTCTATTTATTGCCTACTAGTTTTCATGTAAGAAACCAAAGTTATAGCTTGGACTGGATCTTTCAGATTTTGGGTAAGTAATTCAGTAATTCCAGTATTACTCCGCAATTCTGCAGTAATTCCTGTAATTCTCGAATTACCTAGTAATTCCGTAGTAATTCGTGTAATTCCATGGTTACTCAGTAATTCGTGTACTTCCCATTAATTCAAGTAACTACTAGTAATTCTTTAAAGGACATCGGCAGAATGCATTTTGCTTGATGCCTTTTATGGTTGTAAGAAGTACAGAGCGGATTCGGAATGTCCCCTAATTTGGATGATCTCTGATTCAAATGTATTCGGATGAAAAAGCACTCAAACGTCAAAATCCCGGGTTATGAGTTTTTTACGAAAACGGGAAAAATATGTATTCCCAGGAAGTTTTTGAAAAAGTCACAAAATCTATGTTTTCTTTAGGCTTCATCCATAAAGTACGTCACGCTAAAATCAGCCAAAATTTACCCCCCCCCCTCCCCCCTTTGTCACGCTTTTCCTATACTTACAACACGCAATGTCACACTTGCTGAGACCCCCTCCCCTAGAGCGTGACATACTTTATGGATAACGCCTTATATTTGTTTTGTTTTTCAAGCTTTAATCAAGCTTTAATAATACTATTAATATCAATCGAAACAAGGATAGCAGTTTTTAGATAGCTTTAATTAAATTTTTTTGTTCTCTGTTGTGCTTTGAATTTTACATGCACCACATTTCTAATTCAAAATAAATAAGTATCTAGTAAATGTTTATTTTTGATTTTTTTCTATATGACATGACTAAAACAGCTTAAAAAATTAGTTTAAGATGTATAAAAAAACAAAAATGACAACAAATAAAATGGTACCAATTATGTAAAATTTTAGAAAAGTTTAATCTTATAAAATGTTATGCCAATGTAATTTCCAGGACAAAATCAGATTTTTGTTTAATTCCGGGAACTCCCCGTACAAAATATAAAAATTGTCGGGATTTGGGAAATCCCGGTTATTGAAAAATTCCCGGGAATTTTGAGCCGGGAATTCCCGGGATGGAAGCATTCATTATTGCCAAGCACGTGGTTTTGTGCATTTGACAGCTGTCGGTCGATCCAATTCCAAAGACTTCTCTCAATATGCTGGAAGCTAGGCAGTAATTCCAAGTTATTTTCATAAATTTTAGCAATGCTGCGTGGTTTCTGGTAATCCCAAGTAATTCTGGGAAATCAAAGTAATCCGTGACATATTGCCAGTAATTCTGGTAATTCCATTTAGACTTGATGCTGGATGCTGGAAACCTCTTGGTTAAAATATGAAACATTCGTGAAATTTTTCGATCCTTTTGAAAACAATATTTTCAATTTTTAAATCAACACTAACATTTCGAAAGGACCAAACATTCAATATTATAATTATTGGCACATTTATCAAGTTTTAAATTCGGCGGGTTTGGCGATTGTCCACGCTCCAAACAAAATATTTGTTTTTGCCCACGCAGGGAGGAAGGGTTTGAGATTTCCCAAAAAGTATTCACGTGGTTTATGGGTGGTCCCATAAAGTTATTTGGTATAAATATAAGGTTTTTATATAATTTCAATTGTAGTTTAACTTTTGTCAAAGTTTCAAGTTGGAAAAATTGCTTTTGAATGTCCAAGACAAATCTCCTACAATGATACTAGACAAAAACATGAAGTTAAGCTTGAAATCTAGAGTTTTTTTGAATGTATTGATTTTCGTAGAGTATCTCATTGTTCCTGCCATGTACATCTACAATGAGACAGTTACATATTTTGGTCAATGCTGGATGATGGATAAAATACAAAAATAATTGAAAGTTGAAATCCGAAAGTGTCTAATTGATAACTACGCTACCCTACTTTCGATAAAATGTTGTGTTTCACCTTCCTGATTAAGCATATATCTTCGATTCAAAATATTCTATCGGTGAAAATGACGTTTTTCAGAAAAAAATGTGTTTTTTCATACTAATGGAGACGCCTGGTACTAAAACAATGATTTAAAAAATCTTTTTTCGAAAGTTTATGCTAATCAAAGTAAAATAAATGTAAAACACTTTGAACCCCGATATATACAAAAACCAACTACTTGTACAATCCATTTTAACTCGTGATATCGTGGCACTCGTCAATAAACTCGGGGTTTTGAGAAAAACGCCCAGGAAATTTTACGGTTCACTTTACGCATCGCAAAATTTTATGCACAAATCTTTTGTTACTCACTTTAATCATCGAACATCTAAATACAGTCGACTCTCTGGCTGTCGATCTTCTCTATATCAATATTGCTCCATCCATCTATTAATTCTTCAGTCCCTTAAAACTGCATACAGTTAAACCTCGTATAAGAGCGCCTCGCATATGCAACTTTGCATATACGAGTCATTCCACCTGATTCGGTTTTGTCGCAAGAGTTGCATATGCGAGGTACAGGGCTTATGGGATTTTGGCTATATGGGAGACATGGGCTATATTTTTATAAAAAATCAACTAAACTATACAAATTTATAGTGTTTTGGAATCGTTATGAAGTCAGCATTACAGCTACACTAAATTTACATGGTTTACGATGTTCTAGGTCATCCGAAACTTCGTCAAATTAAGGCCTATGTGTTCAACGCCGTACAAGTATGAGGTAGGCGATTTGACTGTGGTTTTGACCACAGATCATATCCAGATAGCCTCAGGGAGGTTCAGGGACTAGTCTACCGATATGTGGTGATGTTCTGGGTCTTCTGTAGAGTCCCGGGAGGTACGTCCGATGGGTCTACCGCCGTAACACGGCAGAGGTCGGTGGTTTTTGACCTCAGATCATATCCAGATAGCCTCAGGGAGGTTCAGGGACTAGTCTACCGATATTTGGAAATGTTCTGGGTCTTCAGTGGAGTTCCGGGAGCTACGCCTGAAGGGTCTACCGCCGTAACAAGGCAGAGGTCGATGGTTTTTGACTTTAGATCATATCCAGATAGACTCAGGGAGGTTCAGGGACTAGTCTACCGATATGTGGAGATGTTCTGGGTCTTCTATAGAGCCCCGGGAGTTACGACCGACGGGTCTACCGCCGTAACAAAGCAGAGGTCGATGGTTTTTTACCTTAGATAATATCCAGATAGCCTCAGGGAGGTTCAGGGACTAGTCTACCGATATGTGGTGATGTTCTGGGTTTTCTGTAGAGTTTCGGGAGGTACGTCCGATGGGTCTACCGCCGTAACACGGCAGAGGTCGGTGTTTTTTGACCTCAGATCATATCCAGATAGCCTCAGGGAGGTTCAGGGACTAGTCTACCGATATGTGGAAATATTCTGGGTCTTCTGTAGAGTCCCGAGAGCTACGCCTGAAGGGTCTACCACCGTAATAAGGCAGAGGTCGATGGTTTTTGGCCTTAGATTATATCCAGATAGACTCAGGGAGGTTCAGGGACTAGTCTATCGATATGTGGAGATGTTCTGGGTCTTCTATAGAGTCCCGGGAGTTACGACCGACGGGTCTACCGCCGTAACAAAGCAGAGGTCGATGGTTTTTTACCTTAGATAATATCCAGATAGCCTCAGGGAGGTTCAGGGACTAGTCTACCGATATGTGGTGATGTTCTGGGTTTTCTGTAGAGTTTCGGGAGGTACGTCCGATGGGTCTACCGCCGTAACACGGCAGAGGTAGGTAGTTTTAAACCTCAGATCATATCCGGATAGCCTCAGGGAGGTTCAGGGACTAGTCTACCGGTATGTGGTGATGTTCTGGGTCTTCTGTAGAGTCCCGGGAGGTACGACCGATGGGTCTACCGCCGTAACACGGCAGAGGTCGGTGTTTTTTGACCTCAGATCATATCCAGATAGCCTCAGGGAGGTTCAGGGACTAGTCTACCGATATGTGGTGATGTTCTGGGTCTTCTGTAGAGTCCCGGGAGATACGACCGATGGGTCTACCGCCGTAACACGGCAGAGGTCGGTGTTTTTTGACCTCAGATCATATCCAGATAGCCTCAGGGAGGTTCAGGGACTAGTCTACCGATATGTGGAAATATTCTGGGTCTTAGAGTCCGAGGCTACGCCTGAAGGGTCTACCACCGTAATAAGGCAGAGGTCGATGGTTTTGGCCTTAGATTATATCCAGATAGACTCAGGGAGGTTCAGGGACTAGTCTATCGATATGTGGAGATGTTCTGGGTCTTCTATAGAGTCCCGAGAGTTACGACCGACGGGTCTACCGCCGTAACAAAGCAGAGGTCGATGGTTTTTGACCTTAGATAATATCCAGATAGCCTCAGGGAGGTTCAGGGACTAGTCTACCGATATGTGGTGATGTTCTGGGTTTTCTGTAGAGTTTCGGGAGGTACGTCCGATGGGTCTACCGCCGTAACACGGCAGAGGTCGGTAGTTTTAAACCTCAGATCATATCCGGATAGCCTCAGGGAGGTTCAGGGACTAGTCTACCGGTATGTGGTGATGTTCTGGGTCTTCTGTAGAGTCCGGAGGTACGACCGATGTGTCTACCGCCGTAACACGGCAGAGGTCAGTGTTTTTGACCTCAGATTATATCCAGATAGCCTCAGGGAGGTTAAGGGACTAGTCTACCGATATGTGGAAATGTTCTGGGTCTTCTGTGGAGTCCCGAGCTACGCCAGAAGGGTCTACCGCCGTAATAAGGCAGAGGTCGATGGTTTTTGGCCTTAGATTATATCCAGGTAGACTCAGGGAGGTTCAGGGACTAGTCTACCGATATGTGGTGATGTTTTGGGTCTTCTGTAAAGTCCCGGGAGTTACGGCCGATGGGTCTACCACCGTAACAAGATTGAGGTAGGAAGTTTTCGACCTCAGATCATATTCTGATAGCCTCAGGGTGGTTCAGGAACTAGTCTACCGATGTGTGATAATATTCTGGGTCTTCTGTAGAGTCCGGAGTAACGGTCAATGGATCTACAGCCGTAACTAGTCTACCGATATGTGGTGATGTTCTGGGTATTTTGTAAGATTTCGGGAGCTACGGCCGTTGGGTCTACCACCGTAACAAGATAGAGGTCGGAGGTTTTTGACCTCAGATCATATCCGGATAGCCTCAGGGAGGTTCTGGGGCTAGTCTACCGATGTGATAGGTCTTTTGTAGGATCCCGGGAGTTACGGTCGATGGGTCTACCGCCGTAACAAGATAAAGGTCTGTGGTTTTTGATCTCAGATCATATCCGAATAGCCTCAGGGCCGTTACTTCCGGGACTCTACAGAAGACCCAAAAGATCATAACACATCGGTAGACTAGTCCCTGAACCGTCCTGAGGCTATCCGGATATAATCTAAGATCAAAATCCAGTGACCTCTGCCTTATTTCGGTGGTAGATCCATTGACCGTAACTCCTGGGACTCTACAGAAGACCCAAATCACTACACATCGGTAGACTAGTCCTTAATCTCCTGAGGCTATCTGGATATGATCTTAGGTCAAAATCCACCGACCTCTGCCATGTTACGGCGGTAGATCCATTGACCGTAATTCCCGGGACCAGAAGACCCAGAACGTCACCACATATCTATCTTGTTGCGGTGGTAGAGCCATCGGCCGTTACTCCTGAGACTCTACAGAAGATCCAAAAAATGACCACACATCGGTAGACTAGTCCCTGAACCACCCTGAGGCTATCCGAATATGATCTGAGGTCAAAACTTCTGATCTATATCTTGTTACGGTGGTAGACCCATCGGCCGTTACTCAGGACTCTACAGGAGACCCAGAACATCACCACATATCGGTAGACTAGTCCTTGAACCTCCCTGAGGCTATCCGGATATGATCTGAGGTCAAAACCACCGACCTCTGCCGTGTTACGTCAGTAGACCCATCGGACGCAGCCCCCGGGACTCTACAGAAGACCCAGAACATCACCACATATCGGTAGACTAGTCCCTGAACCTCCCTTAGGCTATCTGGATATTATCTAAGGTAAAAAACCATCGACCTCTGCTTTGTTACGGCGGTAGACCCATCGGCCGTTACTCCCGGGACTCTACAGGAGACCCAGAACATCACCACATATCGGTAGACTAGTCCTTGAACCTCCCTGAGGCTATCCGGATATGATCTGAGATCAAAAACCACCGACCTCTGCCGTGTTACGTCAGTAGACCCATCGGACGCAGCCCAGGACTCTACAGAAGACCCAGAACATCACCACATATCGGTAGACTAGTCCCTGAACCTCCCTTAGGCTATCTGGATATTATCTAAGGTAAAAAACCATCGACCTCTGCTTTGTTACGGCGGTAGACCCGTCGGTCGTACCTCCCGGGACTCTACAGAAGACCCAGAACATCACCACATACCGGTAGACTAGTCCCTGAAACCTCCCTGAGGCTATCCGGATATGATCTGAGGTTTAAAACTACTGACCTCTGCCGTGTTACGGCGGTAGACCCATCGGTCGTAACTCCGGGACTCTACAGAAGACCCAGAACATCACCATATATCGGTAGACTAGTCCCTGAACCTCCTGAGGTTATCCGGATATGACCTGTGGTCAAAAACCACAGTCAAATCGCCTACCTCATACTTGTACGGCGTTGAACACATAGGCCTTAACTTGACGAAGTTTCGGATGACCTAGAACATCGTAAACCATGTAAATTTGATGTAGCTGTAAAGCTGACTTCATAACGATTCCAAAACACTATAAATTTGTATAGTTTAGTTGATTTTTTATAAAAATATAGCCCATGTCTCCCATATAGCCAAAATCCCATAAGCCCTGTACCTCGCATATGCGTGCTTCGCATAAGAAACCCCCATATGAGGTGCATATGCGAGGTTTAACTGTACTTCGATTGGCTTTATTCCTCGATATTTTCTCTTGCTTGAAGGATCTCTTCCTCGATGGCCCCTTGGATTCTGTTTGCTTTAAAAATCTCTTCCGGTTTTCAATATTGTCACTATCTCATGGCTTGCATAGATATTTTTCTTTGAGATACGAAGCTTCGAAGGGTGTTTGACATTGCTTTATTTTTGTTTGCTGGACGTTGCCATGATTCTCTCCCATAGCTGGTTAGCAAGAAAAAAAAAATTTCAATCGAGTCTTCATTTTGCATCGTTCTGTAAACTGATGATTCTCTTCCTCGACGGTCCCTTGGATATTGACAATCAGAGAGTCGACTGTAATACTTTCAGAAGTGACTGGAAATCATCTTTTTAGTAGATTTAATACATATTCGTTTCGATCTCACTAGTTTTTTTTTTGCCAAATTTGACCTAGTTTTTGTTTAATTACATTTGAAGAACCTTCTGTTACCTAGCGGTTAATAAAAAGAAAATAGCTGCAAGGAACACCAAATCTCTATGAACCAGCCATTCACATAATTTGAAAAAAAAAATTCGGTTAATAAAATGAATTAAATTGAATAGAATGAATATATTCCCATTAATGTGTTTCAATAGAAAAATAAATAAATATATTTGCTGATTTCAGGAAGAATTGGTCAACTCAAAAATCCAATTTAAATTACTAAATTGAGGTTCATTTTACCCCAAGTAACCCTTCGTCCCTTACTTCTGCCTCTGCACAATTTGTGCACCAATGTGCAGCACTCCCGGGAAGGATATTTGCAAAGCAGCAGTCTACAACAATATCCTCGCAAGGGTCAACGGAGGGGGTTCGCTGATCGCAGGATTACAATACCAATAATGGTATATATTACCCATTAGAACTCCGGGCAAGGGATAATCGAGGATGTGATTCCTAACAAAAACACTGGTAATTCTTGGCAGGAATTAGAAGTTGGTTAATTGTTTTCTTGGAGACGTATGAAAAATAGCAAAGTAATCGTCCAAAGGTTTGTTTGAATTTTGTTTAACACTGGAACGCCCAACGCATGTCCAACTTACACGGACGCCCAAGCCTCCCAAAAAAGTTGGAACGGTAACTTCAACTCGCTGGTTCTCGGGCATAACTCAACCAATCGGAACGATTCTTGTTTCCAGTAATTTGTAAGAATGTCTAGATGATCCTAGAACTTTGCAGAACTTAATTTGATCAAATCTGTAATTTCTGCGACCGAAAACATCGTTCCACCTTTTTTCAAAACGACTGCCTTCGAGGAATTTTTTGCGAATTTTTTTTGAACGCGAAAAAAAAAGTTGGAACGATGTTTTTAATCGCAAAAATTACAGATTTGATCAAATTAAGTTCTGCAAAGTTCTAGAATCATCTAGACATCCTAACAAATCACTGGAAAGAAGAATCATCTTGATTTGTTGAGTTATGCCCGAGAACCAGTGAGTTGAAGTTACCGTTCCAACTTTTTTGGAGCCTTGGGCGTTGGAATGTTAATATATTATTTCGTGTTAAAATGCTGTGCAAAAGAACATAACCGCAAGACACATATATTTTATTTGTTTTGATATGAACTGTTTATTTGTTTGTGGTTTCAATGGCGGTAGCATTTGCGGTGATGCATTTGCTAACATCAACTCTGTCTATTCAGACACTGGATGACATGCAATCTGATGAGTCCCAGTTTACAAACAACTTGAGTAACTTGAAGCAGTTATTCTAGTTAAATCATAACTTTTTTATTACAAGCTAAACGATATTTTTCCTCCTAATTTTCATGAAACATCGTTAAACTTGCGTGCATTCTAAATCGAGTCCACGTGTTGACAGGCGGTCACCACCTCAGCCGGTGCAGCGAGAAAGTCGCCTTGTGAGTACTTGGGCCCCAATAATTAGAACAACATCAACATTTGGTAAACACGAATCCGAACGGGGTGGTGAGACGTGTAATTACTGCGTCATTAAAATTACCTAATTACATCTTGGCCCGACCACCAGGTACCTCACAAGTGTGCTGTTCCAGCTGGTTTTACGACTAGTTTTAGTTTCAGTTACAGGTAAGAAATATGGGTTTGTTTGAAAGAAACTTGGAGAGAAATAAATTCCAGTTTTTATGATTTTTTTTTCTGTTGCCGAATCCAGGTAATGAATCCAGATTTGAAAACTTATAGATCAAACTTCTTTTGACTGGTACAGAATTATGATAAAAAAAAGTTTTTTTTGCGTTAAGCTAAGTGTTTTAAAATACTTTATTGAAATGGCTAATTCATGGCCAACTCACAAAGTTGCCCCGACTCCTCATGGTGGGTAAGAAGGGGATCATTATGCAACTTGCATGCACCTCGGAAATTCCTACTGGAGGTTGTTGAGGGGATTATTCTGAGTAAGAAAAAATAATTCCCAAAATATTCTGACGATGAAAACTGATTCTCTTACGATTTGAAGTTAACAAAAAATCAAAACTTTGAAGGCTTGTACAGAGCTCCACAGTGCTTCAATTCAATGTTATATATACTAAAACATGCGCAAGTAAGTGTCCTACACGCCAATGATGTTGAAAATAAACGCTTCAAAGGCCAAAGTGACCAAAAAATCTACATTTTTGATAAAAATGTTTTTACGAGTTAAAACCATTAAAAATTCAAATGCAAAACGTCAGCTCCTGTTAAGTTTAATCAAGCTCATATTTGGGATTTTAGCTCAGTATGCCCGTCAAAATGTAATTTTTGTTACATCCTACACGGAGAAAAAAGAGTTCTCAAAATCGTTAACAAGCGTTCATGAAAACCGGAACCACGAACATAGTGTTCAAATTGCATGGTACGTTTTTCAAAATCGTATCATGGGATTTGAACACTTTGTTCGCGGTTCCGATTTTCATTCACGCTGGTTCACGATTTTGGGAACTCTTTTTCTCCGTGTACTGAGTATGATCGTAATAGCTGTTTATAACAGTAATGAGTTGAATATCGAAGAATTTTTAAAAAAAATTTTCTCACTCAAATAGTCACAACTTTAATGAAAATGGATAAAATGTCATACTGTTCTCTGCAAAATTGTTCTTCTATTGATTTATTTGCAAACAATTGAAGAACATTAGTTTTTGAATTCAGACATTACAGTTTATTTACCAGAGCAAATTGAAAATATTTTTTAGAAATAACACTATTTTACACTTCTTGATGACGCTGGGACTCAAGTAATGGATCGATTTAAGATGTACTATGTCAGGAATATATTTTTGGAACTAAGAATTGATATCTTTATAAAAATGTACATCTCTGTCCAGAATTAGACCGAGATTTTAGACTTTTTTTTGAGGTTTTAGGTGATATATTAGGTTTTTAAATTTAAATCGAGATAAAATCAGTTTTCACCGACAGAATATTTTGGGAATTGATTTTTCTGACTCAGAATAGTCCCCTTAACAACCTCCAGAAGGAATTTCTGAGGTGCATGCAAGTTGCATAATAATCCCTTTCTTACCCATCGTGCCTCTTCGAAATGAGAGTTAATCCTAAGGGGTTCAAAATACTTGCCATTTTCGCTACAAAACAGTAATTTTTTTTTGGCACATGAGCAGTTCTCTCAGATTTCGGTCATTTGATTTTTTTTTGTATTTTTTAATCCGACTGAAACTGTTTTGGTGCCTTCGGTATGCCCAAAGAAGCCATTTTGCATCATTAGTTTGGCCATATAATTTTCCATATGATACACGGTAAAAAAATTGTGATTTTTTATTTAACTTTTTGTCACGAAAATTTGATTTGCAGAAAAAAACACTATTTTTATTTTTTTTTATTTTTTTTATGTATTTTAGAGGACATAAAATGCCAACTTTTCAAAAATGTCCAGGATGTTCAAAAAATCTTTGACCAAGTTATGAATGTTTTAATCAATACTGATTTTTTTTTTCTAAATCGAAGAATAGGTCGCAAAAATTTTTCTACTTCATTTTTCAATGTAAAATCAAATTTGCAATCAAAAAGTACTCTAGTGAAATTTTGATAAAGTGCACCGTTTAGGTGAGTTTTTTGAAATAGTCGCAGTTTTATTTTTTTTAAATTAGTGCACATGTTTGCCCACCCCTTAAAAAATATTTTTGAAATGCTGAGAAAATTCTCTATATTTTGCGATTTTGAGCTTTGTTAATACGACCCTTAGTTGCTGAGATTTTGCCATGCAAGTGTTAAAAAATAGGAAATTGATGTTTTGTAAGTCTCTCCCTCCGTTTTCTAATGTCGATATCTCAGCAACTAATGGTCCGATTTACAATGTTAAAATAAAAAAAAACGTTCGTGAATATTTCCCATCTTTTCGAAAAAAAAACAAATTTTAAAATTTTTAAACCAAGGCTTGTATTTTAAAAGGGCCAAATATTGAATATTTAGTTCTTTTCAAATGATAGTCTCGATTTACAAAATTTGAAAATATTATTTTCGACAAGATCGAAAAAATTTCACGAATGTTTCATATTTTAACATTGTAAATCGGACCATTAGTTGCGGAGATATCGACGTTAGAAAATGGTGGGTCATTTGGGTGATACTTGGAAAACATCAATTTACATGTTTTTAAACCTTTGCAAAGAAGGGTCGTATCAACAAAATTCAAAATCGCAAAATATAGAGAATTTTCTCAGCTTTTCAAAACTATTTTTCAAAGGTGGGCAAACATGTGCACTTATTTAAAATAATGAAAAACTGCGACTGTTTTCAAAAAAGTTATCTAAAAATGGCTTTAACTTGAAAACGGTGCACTTTATCAAAATTTCACTAAAGTACTTTTGGATTGCAAATTTGATTTTACATCGAAAAATGAATTCGAAAATTTTTTGCAAACGATATTTCGTTATTTTGAAAAAGTCAGTATTGATTAAAAAATTCATAACTCGGTAAAAGATTTTTGCACAACCTGGAAATTTCTGAAAAGTTGGCATTTTATGTCCTTTAGAGGACATATCAAAAACCAAGAAAAAATAAAATAGTGTTTTTATGCAAATCAAGTTTAAGTGACAAAAAGGTTAAATAAAACTTCAGATTAGTGCGCTGACCACGGGGACGCGTTGTCTTGTTTTTGCATGCTCATTTTCATTTCTTTTGTGTCGATGTTTGTGTGCTTGGGTGCGTGGTTATTATATATAGGTGAAGGGATTTTATTAAATGATCATTATATTGCATTATTATATTTATTTGATTATATAACCACACTATACTTTACATAACACATTTTACAAAACACATATGAAACTGTAAACAGGAGCGTTTGGTACAGTATGTCCTCATCCTTCCTCCTGTAGATTCTGTGAAATGTGATCCGTTCTCAGAATCCTCTCTGCGGTAAACACAACGTAGTAGGGCTGGCCGCTTTAATTTTTGCAATACATTTTCGGGTGTTCTCGGATGTACTGTAATTATTAATAATGACAAGAAAAGTGCTTGGGGCGTAATCTAATCACAAGATTTTCCAGCATGCTTTCATCGGACTGGCTGCGTTTGTGTTAGATTAGATTAGATTAGATTAGACAAAAAGGTTAAATAAAACTTCACCAATTTTTTTTACCGTGTATCATTTTTTTCAGTGTAGTCCATATCCATACCTACAACTATGCTGAAGACACCAAATCGATCATAAAATTCCTTCAAAAGATACAGATTTTTTTCATACATCGTTTTTGTATGGTCAGCTGCCAAATTTGTATGGAAAATTATATGGACAAACTATTCATGCAAAATGTCTTCTTTGGGCATACCGAAGGCATCAAAAAAGTTTCATTCGGATTTAAAAAATACAAAAATTAAAATTCTTAAAAAAGACCGATTTATAGAGAATTGCTCACATGTCATTTTACTGCAAAATTTAATTTACTCATCGAATGTGCAATAGTCCGAAGGGTATTTTTTATTTTCTGAACAAAATTGTTTATTTTATAATTTCGACGAATTGTTTATTTTATAATTTCAACGACGAACAAGTTTTTTAAAACATTTTTTTGTGAAATCGCGATAACTCGTGATGGTTATGTATCAAAATTAATATAAATGTCAGTTCTACAGCTTTGTAGAACATTGTTACAGTCTTAAAATAGACCCTGCAATGTTACCAAAAACGCTGCAATGATACCAAAACTCGAATATTTAATATGAAAAAATGTTCTTAATGAAAAATACCCTTCTGGGTTATTGCAGTTTTAAAAACTACATTAAATTAAATATCCCACAAAATGGCATCGGGCGTCTAATTTTCCATGAAACCCTTTTGACATCAAATATCCAAACCATCAACATTTCTGTAAATTATTGATTAACAAGTATTTTTTTCGAATTTTCAAAAATGCAAGGGGTCCTCCGTCACGAGATTAAAAAGAAGGGGTGTTAGAATTTTTTTTACCAATAGTTCTACCAAATTTTCGATTCCGAGTGGTGTGCCAGTCAGCGCGAAATGACCCATAAGTTATTTTGATGAAATTGAAAATTATGTCATAATCTGGAAAAATGTAAAAAAATATATATAAAAAGCCTTTTTATAGAAAAAAAACCTTTTTTTGCTAATTCACAAAAAGCTATTTTGCCTCATTGATTCGTCCTCAAATGTCACCATACAATTAGGAAAGAAATGTTCAAAAGTACACACTTGGATTTTATTTTCTGTAAATTGTAGATCAGGGACAGCAATCCACCAGAATTTTGCTCATCGAGATTTTTTTTTGAATTTTCGATTTTCCTTCAACATTTAAATTCGAATATCTCAACTATTAACTACTGACTTGAGTTTCAAAGTTTCAAAGAGATTTTTCTTATCAAGTGTTGAAATAAAATTCTGTGCTATAAATAAAGATTTGAGAATATTTGGATATCATATTTATAAGCATATTTTTCAATACACGATTCCTGAAACGATTCAAAACTACTTTTCGAAGTTTTCTAAAGCAAAGTAAACATTGAGCTTGACGTCTCATTCGTGGCAATTAACCGTGGCCTGCTTTACTTTGCTCACGCTTTGAGAGAGGAGGGCAGCATTTAGACTAGTATAGGGTAACAGTTCCCCGAGAGGGCCCTCAGCATCCTCACTTCGGAGAAATTATCGATTGCACTCCAGAAAGTCAGCACTGTTTACACAGGATCTGATTTTACAAGAGGGGTGTTTTGACCTGAAATGAGCCAATTTCGATCAACGACTTTAATTTTATATATTTTTTAGTAGTTAAATTATTTTTCTATAATTAGTTTTATGACTGCAAAAACATTGCTCCAACAACTTTCAAGGGCACACGCAACAACCTTCAACAATGTAACAATCTAATCTTCTTCATTTAAATCACTGCAAAACCCTCTCTCACGTACGCGCACCACCAGCAACAACATGCTGCACACAGCAAAGATAACTTTAATAAACGAAACAAGATTACAATTATGTTTCAATCTTGAGCAGAATTAATTCAATTTTACGAAATTGGGGTGCAGAGAAAACGCCAAAGAAGCAACAACAACAACAACATCATCATCAGCAACAGCTCATTGACGCACAAACGCTTTACGCACACACACTCCAACACGCAAAGCCTGCTTTTTATGCAAAACGAATCTGCTGTGAAACCGAAAGCAAAGCAAGCCAAAGGAAAATAAATTGTTCAATGGAAAAGAGAGAGAGAGAGGGGGGAGAGCGAAAACAATTTTCCTTTCCCGACGACGTAGCAAGCAACGAGAAAACTCACAGCACGCGTGAGCGCCCTCCTGTTTCGCATGTGTGTGAGTGTGAGTGACGCGCGCCGTTGCCAGATTTGCGCTCTCGCACTCACACAGCGGCACAGAGTCGCGGGGAGGAGCCTACTGCGACCGGCTCTCATAAATTACACCAACACAAGCGAGCGCGCGCGCTCTCTCTCAAGTGAACGAGAGAGAATCGGGCGAGCAAAAGGACGAAAATTGATCCTCACACACTCGCTCGGTGAGTGACAGCATTTTCCGGTGGAAGGAAAGTCGGCGCACACTTTGATTATTTCTGCATTTGTCGTCGCAACGGGAACGTAATTACGGATGTTTTTTTTTTGCTAAATTTTAGTTCGCCGAAAAAAAGGACCGGGATTCTGTCACACACATTCAAACGAAAATTTGGCAAAAGAGACAACAGCGTGGAAATTTGTTCACTTCTTTGCAATACTTTTGCGGGAGGTAAAAGGATAACAGGCTGAGCTGGTTCGTTTCTAGTTTTTTTTTTCTTCGGTTGTGCGGCGTCCTTCTTCGGCACTTTTTTTTATCGACACGCAGGTTCCGGGAAAATTTACTTTTTTATCAGTTCTCAGACGGATTCGAACTCGGGCTTTTCGATTCTCGTTTGTGCTCTTTTTGTCGGTGAGTAAATGTATGTGTGCTACCTACTTATCGTGTTTTTTTCTGGTGTGGTTCGCCGTGGAGGTCGCCGCTTTCGTATTTTAATTTATAATTGACAAATTTGGTTTTATCTTTTAATTCGATTTTCGCGAGCACTTCTGGGAAAAAAAGTTTTCGACGAGTACTTCGTTTTTTGTCACTGTCGCCGACTTTTTTTTTCAATTATTTTTTTTATTTTTTGAGTGGGCCAATTAAAAATGACCGGTGAGCTGAGCCGATGACCAAAGGGATGGGAAGGGGGTAGACACAAGGGTTAACAGTTCGTTGGTGGCATAAACTGTTGATAGCGCTTAAATGGGTGCCGCCGCACACATGCACACACACTCGCACTGGTTTTCGATGTACAGTTATTTGCGAGATTTTATGGGTTTTTTGCGTTGCATCATTTCGTGAGAAAACGCCGGGTGAAGCGATTCAAGGCAATAAATGCAAGTGGGATAATCATGGATCAGAATATCAATATCGAACGCTTAACTGCTGGTAAAGGAGGGTTAAACATAAATTTGTTATGGGATTTTGATCATTTTGATGAAAGATTTGTAGGTTAGTAATAAGAGAGTAAGAGGAGAATGCATATTTAGTGTCATTCCAATATAAATATATTGTAAAGACATTTTGGAGCAAGCTAGAACAGGGGTGACCAAAGTATGACCCTCGAGCCAAACGTGGCCCACGAGGTGTTTTTTTTTGTGTCCCGCAGACTTCATTTGAATGATCAAGTGAAATGTCCCGTTGACCACTTGTAAAGTGATTTTATACTTTTCCAAAATTAAGCTTAAGGTTAAGCCGTTTATCATTCTCGAAGAAAATTGATCATCACTCTAAAATTCTCTGTATTGAATTCAATTTAACGAATTTCTGCACCAAAATGAATCAGCATATGCCGGTTGTTGCCTTCTTGAAGCCACTGAAAGAATTTTTGGTCTAAATCAAATGTGTTTCAAAATTTATATAATTTTGTGGTAAAATCATTGACGTCCTAGTTGGCAATCATTCATTAATGACGATTTCCATAACTTTACAAGGAATGGAATAATCGTTACCAAAAAGAATCAGCATGTGTAGGGCACTATTCTAAACAACTTGTGGAAGAAAGTTTGTCAAAATATTGATAGCGACGCAAAATTTATAACTTTGAACGAAACATCATGGCAATGATGGAAGTCTTCACGTTAATTTTAAACTTTTTTTTATTCTTATCTTTGTTTTCTTTTGTTTAAAATAAAACTTATGATTTATCAATATTTTGATCCCCATTTTAGGACACAAATATTACTTTCAAAAATTTTAATAATCAAATCAATTTCACCTGTGTTTCAAAGTGACTGAAACTAGTAAATATCGTAAGAATCTTTGAACATTTTTTTTTAAATCGAATACCAAATAAAACACGTTCAAATTTGACGAAGGTAGAAATTTGGGAAGAAATATCTAATAAGGCTGGTACAAATTTTATTTAAAGTTTTGTCTCCCCCCTTCTAAGTTGGTCCGAAAATCAGGGGGAAAAAATATTTTTTCAAAAATCTTCAGAATTTTAATGGAAATTGAAGTGAAATTGGCTGAAATCAATTGAGAATGCATTCCCCTGCGTTTAGAATCATTTTTAGCATGTTGGGTTGATTTAAAAATCCTTTGAATTTTTGAAAATTGTCGATGTCGATAATCGCAAAAAAAAAATTTTTCGCTAAAATTTTTGTTTTTGTCAAATCTTAAATTTTTTGAAAACTAATGATTGCAAAACAACTGAACTAGTGTAAAATGCATTTTAAAACACTTTTTCCATGCAAATGTAGAAACTATGGCTTGTTATTTCAATATTTATATTTTTTTATTTTTTTACCCCCCCCCCCCTCGACCCCGGCCAGAGCCGAGGGACAAAAACTTTGAAAAATATTTGCATCGGCCTAATAGCAAATTTATGAGCATTCTATATCAATTTGAAAGTCATAATGACCCTTTTATTAACTGACCCTCGAACTTACTTTGCACTTGGAAACCTTCTCTCGGTTCGAACTCAAAACAGTTGAATAACGAATCTGATTTACTACGAGCTGATTCAGGCAGATAAAATGTTGAAATCGGAGGAATAAGGCATTTGCAAATATTTTACAATGCCTTTGTCGACCAACTGTCCTCTCCACCCATAATTAAAAATTGGCTCGAAAAATTAGGGGCAAAAATAATTACCGTTATCTGGGGTGAATCGGGACTACAGTCTAAATAGGAACAGCAGTGTTTAGAGCACTTAATGGTTTTAAATATGGAAATGGATGTACACATTTTGTTGGTCTGAGTCTGTTCTATCCGAAACCAACCAGAAAAATCTAAATATTTTGGTCTAACATGGTTAAAACTGCTGTCCCAATTCGCCCCATGTGTCCCAATTCACCCCAGTTGACGGTATTCAGAAAACTTCAAAAAATCGATGGAAATTTACGTACAATCAGCTGAAATCAATTAAAAATGCATTTCTCTACGTTTAGTGTCATTTGAGCATGTTCGGTTGAATTAGAAAAAAAATTAGTGAATTTTCGATGAATAAATATTTGTTCACTTAGATGTTTTTTTTCGTCGAATCATACATTTTTGTTTAATGATGATTGTAATTCATTGAAATGTTGAAGTTCTGGCTCTCAACGATTTTTCATTTGTCACACTTAATTTAAAGATAAAATTACGTCGTTACATAAATTGTTCTGATTACATGTCACCATTGTCGATGTTATAAAACAAAATTTTAAAATTTTATTCAGCATTCAGTTTTTTTTATTGCCGAAAATGTAAAAAAAAAACAAAAATTTAATAAAAAATCTTGTCGTGTATATTCAAGTCTTTTCAATTAAAATATCATAATTTCATTTTTATAAATAACCTATTTTGTAAATTTGGCCCGCAAGCTCATTTGAGTTTCCCGGACTGAAAAAACTTTGAGAGCCTCTGAGCTAGAAGAATCCATCAAACGAAATTTTCATTAGCAAAATGGTAACAATCACGAATCGTTGTAAACACAATTATTTTTGTAACTATTGTTTTTCATACCATGAATAAAACAAATGCTTTAAAAATACCTTAGAAATCGATAGGATTGATAGGAACCTTAAAATGGAATTCCTGGTCTTTTAGCATATATTAGCAAAATGAGTGTTCCTTTTAGTGAAAAATAATTTTTTTCGTAATTTTGAATTGTAACAAAAAACAGTGTGTAGACCAATAACATTTCTGCGCAAGCTCAACTCAAGGAGAGGCATGAATTTTGGGGTCCCCAAGAACACGTACACTTTGAATTTTTTCAAAAAATATTTAGACATGGCTAAATAATTTACTCCAAAGATTGTTTGGAGAATTAGTGTGGTTTGCTTCTCCTACATCTTGCATGTAATTTTTGCAATGTATGTATTAAACCATGACGATCTATCCTAATTCTCCATACAAACTGGGGAGAAAAACAATTCGGCTCTGTTTAAATATTAAAAAAAGTCAAAGTGTACGTATTAAATTTTCAAGGGAACCAAAAGATCTGAACCTCGTCGTTTTTGTAACTTTTTAGATCTGTGTTATCTATTACCGATAATTATTATATTACTCAAAACTTCTAATTTACATGAAAATAGTGTCAGTGCACCAAAAAAGAAAATGATGCTTATTTGATTTTTTTTTTAATTTCTAACGTTTTTGGGCTTTTTAGGTCCCGGGCATTAAGATAACAGTATTTTTAGACGTAGTTTTTTTTTTGCCCCAAACCTTCGAAGCATTTGAAATTTTCGTCTGATCTTTTCAAATGTTACACTACACTTCGAAACCTTGTAGTATTTTTCCTTTAAAGTCTAACTATTACTTTACTTTTGCAACGCGGAGAGCTATAATTCAAGGAGTTCTGGTTCTCTTCAATTTTTTTTTATTTTGTGAAAAATGACAAAGTAAGTAAGTAAGTAAGAACAATGACAAAATACGCAATGTTTTGAACCACCCTAACATGGCTATGACCTCCAAATGACGAAACGAAAAAAAGACGGCGTATTAGTCTACCGATTTTGTAAAATGTTGAGCCCGATTGTAAAACTTTTATCGAATCGTTCTTTGTCGTGGGGAATTGCATAACAACTAAATAAGTACATTGAATGCCAAATTTGAAGTTTGTAGGTGCACTAAAAACTGATGTCTCTATTCAGACTGTATTGCAGATTCACTCCAGTTGACCTTAGAAACGTAATCTTCAAGAACAGAACATTAAGCATTCAACACACTTCAAAACAAACACTCCCTAACGAGATTTAAGGCACATTGAATGTTGATAAAACGGAGGGAGCGGTCGTGGCTGACTGGTTACGGTGCTTGCTTTGTAAGCGAATGGTTTTGGGTTCGATTCCCATCTGCTCCCATGAGAAAGATAAGAACACAGAAAAACTGAAAATGATTTTATTTTTGGCAATTGCATTACGGATTAACTTAGTTTTTGGGCCGCTTTATGTTAAGATCCCACCCGTGTGGATCAATCGGACCGCGCACTGGACTCACAATCCAGAGGTCGCCGGTTCGAATCCCGCGGCGGGCGCTCTAAAATTCTTTGTGTAAATATGGGTATTCGGCGCCGTCGCTCCGTGCCATACTCTCATACACTTAGGAGCCCAGGGCGGCGAAGTCCTTGTAGATAAAAGGAAGACACTAGTGGTTGGTACTAGCAATGGTGGCCGACAGCTATAAAGTCAACTTCGTTTTTTTATGTTAAGATCATCATCAACCAAAATTTCAGCGAAATCCATCAACAACAGAACTAAGATTTCAGGGGAGGAACCTGTGTGATGATATATATGAAATTATTTGATTTTTGTAGAGAAAATACAAAGAGCCTATTTTTTAGGGATAACGGGAACGCAGCGTCATATTGAAACCGCGACTCAAGTTTTTAGAAGCAACTTTAAAGAAGATAAATATAAATAAAGCAAGCAATGTAACGAGTTCAGAAATTGGTTTAGAACAGAAATTGTTTAAGAACTCAGAACCGTCATAACAGCTTGTATATTATGGCCCTCTTAAACCTTGGCAGTTTCGTCAACGGATCCCCAGGCGTGTACCGTTCTTTTTTGCGATAAGACTCCGCCTCCCGGGTCTCCTAAGTGTGAAGGTAAGGCACGAGGAAACGGCACCGAATACCTATGTTTACATTTAGAATTTGTTGAGTCCGCCTAAAGATTCAAACCGGTGTCATCTGGATTGGGAGTCCAGTAAGCGATCCAATTGATCACGGGTATGAATCTTCAAGCAATTTCAATATGGCGACTTGTATCAGAAGAAAGTGAGGCATTTTCACTAGTTCTCACTGTCCTGTGTTCTGCGTGCACGTCCGCAAACATCGACCACACACATACTAACACAAAGCGCCACCAAGAGGCAAAAGGTAATTACGAATATTTTTTTACTTTTGTTAAAAAATATGCGGTTTTGCAAAAACAAATAACAAAACCAACTTTTAAGTGTAGTTCGACTGTCAAACTTGTTATTTGTTGCTGATTTGTTAGGAAATTTGGTGAAAATAAAAAGTTTTTTTGCAGTACCCCTTTTGGGTGGACATTTCTGTTGTCACCTTTTGGTTCTTTGGATTAGCCATGGATAATTTCACAGTGTAATAAACAGGGCAGCTTCCACCACGCGGCGCTACCGTTTTGATGAAAAAAATGATACAGGTTTTTCAGACGAGTTTCAATCCCGTGAATTGATCCACATAGATAAAGAAGAACTGGCGACCCGTTTCACCTTAAAGGTGATTAATACATGTATGCATTCTATTGCAAAAATGACTTACGAGCTCGAATTTGATAAAATCATCACATTTTATATTATTATTACAACACATTACAAAATATCATTGTAGGTACATAAGACTGTGCATGTTTAATCATGTTTAAAAAAATCCAATTTGTCAAAATATTTTAATTTCGTCGCCGTCGTGCTAATTTGTCGTTCGTGCATTGTGGACCAAATTGAGTTAAGAACGCCATTTTGTGCTCACAATGCCTCACAATTTGACCTTCACAGATCCCCAAAATTCGATTTCAATCCTAAGATGTTCAATAAATACCAAAAAATCTCCGTGCATTGTTGTCAATCTTCATATATATTATATTAAAGGCTAGTATGCAGATCGGGAGGAAAGGGGTCAAGAAACAGCTTTACGAGCAGCAGCACAAAGGAGAGGGAGCTATTTCTTGGGGCTTTTCTTTACCCTGTCTGGCTTGGTTTCGCTGCCGCTGCTACCCATTTTAATTTTTCTTGACCGATTCCTCCCGAAGTGCATATACCGCTTAAGGAAGTTTCAATCTTGTCGTGCTATCTTGTCACTCCCTGAAAATTGATATAAGTGCGACAACTGGCCAAAGGGATTTCACGTCAGAACGCGTTTGACGCATGTACAAGTTAGTCTACCGTAAACATATGTAATCATAACTCGGGACTCCAGCAACTAACTTCAACCAAACTTCGGTACAATACACAGAATGGTCAGCCAAACAAAACGTGTTTGTTATTGTTTACATTGCGTGCTATCGTTTTTGTGTATTCAAGGTCAAACATTAAAACGCGTTTTTCTAGGAACGTCGAAATGGCGGATGCGACAAGATAGCTCGACGACGTCAATTTGATTTATCAGTATCAGTCAGATTTGAGTGAATTTCACTCAGAATTCCACGGAAAATAAGTGATACTCGCCCAGATCTGAGTAAAATCACTCGAATCTGACAATTGTCCCCTTTATTCATTTCTGAGTAGGTTCGGTTTTGACGAAAACTGAGAGATTTTGAACATGCGTGCAGATGGTAGTATTTTTGAAATTTTTTAACCCTTTGTATTTTAATTGTTAAGGACAACATATTTGCAGGAGAAATAGATTTTAATTTGAACAGATCTGTTTCGGTTTGCCGTGTCTCATTATGACATTATACACTATTTACAACACTAGTTTACTACAGCCATCTTATACGGAAAAAAGCAGCTCTATCTCTCTTTCACGGCCCATTTTATCCGATCGTATAATTCTTGCAATTAGTCACTCCACCAAAGTGGTACCACCAAGTCCAAGTGAGGGAGTCAATTTTCTTCGCTTGGCGTTTTATTTGTGTCACACAAATGGCCTATAACCATCAACTGGCCTGCTTCTTCCGGTAGTGTCACACAGTGCGGCCACTAATTGCACGTCTCGTGGCCATTTTCGCATCAGTGACGACTCCGGTTCTGGCCTGGCCAGGAAACTAGTCGATGCAACAATAAAACTTTTCATTACTCCGATTGACGGAACGTGTCATTAAAGGTGCGTGGAGTAGCTATTTAGCCAGGGCTCAGACCCCTCCCCCCACAAGACGTGCAAGACACAAAAGCAGAAGAAGACCTACATTTAATTTCTTTGCCGCCCTCCTCCGAGGAAGGGATGGTGCAGTGGCCAACAAGTGCGTGGAATTGGACAACAAAGTGAGGACAGTTTTGTTTGTGCGTTGAGGCTTCATTTTCCGCACTGACCGTATCGGACCGACCTCTAATTACTGCACCGGGAAGACAATTAAAATTGTCTCAATTTAACGTACTTTTATTCGTTTCTTAGAAATAAAGGTTTTACCGTGAATAATGACTGAGTTGCGCAATACTTTGTAACGAGGCTGTGAGTATAATACAGGAAATGTTCCAGATTTGCACAGCAAAACTGCTTAGAAAAGTATTTTAAACGATTTTGATTTTTGTGCAATGCTCAATATTTTCTTTCAACTTCTGGTAGACTTAAAATGATTGTTTTGCTTTGTTATAATAGTTTGGCTGAAAACATGAAAAAGAATCAGTTAATTAAATTAGTTTTAATCGTGTGCATGAAAACTGTTCGACGGTAACATTTCAAAAGGCATCATGTACATTTTGTCATTTTCTGGGTTATTGCATATTCTGAAAGTACTCCTAATAAGCTACCTCTCCACCAAAAATAAGCAAAATTTACTTCAGTAAAGTCTGTTTAATAATGATTTTAAATAAAGTAACATAAACAAAATCTTTGCCATCAGCAGTCCCTGTTTATATAGCCCTGTCAACCTGTCAAACAAAAGACTACATGAACCTCGTGACGAAAAAAAAGCATCATGAAAAAAGCACCATGTACATTCGGCGAAGAAAAACGAATTATAACAAAGCGTCCCCCTCAATGACAGCAGGGTGATATAAACGTTGGTGATTTCAAAAGAAGTTATGTTTGCTTTTCTCAAATAAAATTACGGAAATAATGTTTTATTGAATTTGGATGATCAAGTATCAATAAAAGCAAGGTTTTTCATCGTTTGTTGTCATTTGAACAACTTATTTTGCTTTTATATTAAAATGGGAATTGAAAATGGATGCTCAACATTCAAATGCGTTTTTCTCAAAAAGGGTGGTGTGTACATGATGCTTTTTGAAATGTTGGTATCGAGTTCTGCTAATAAATCGAAATCAAACTATCCCAAATTGACTACCTCAGGTATTTTGTGGTCTCTATTGCAAGGAGTCCGAAGGCTTGAACGGGGAGAGCACCCAAACCTCTTTCCATCGGAGCAGGCTTGGTTTAGTGTGTTGTTTGTCTTTATAGCAGGGAGACGACTCCCACACCTGGGTACATAAATATGTTTTAAACTTCTAAAAAACGCCAATTTAGTGTCACTCACTGCACAAAACACTTTCTAAATTGCTTTCTGTAAAGCCTAAACTCTTGACTCAAAAAAATAAATAAAAAATCTTCAATTGTCTAGGCAAAACCAACTAGGTTGTACAAAATTAAAAGGCTTTTAAAAGATTTCATCGAATGTTCCAAAATTAATATCTGGAGTAAAATTTGTTGATAATGATGACAAGCAAGTAGAGGGTGACGAGCGGGAATTCCCGGAAAATCGACAATTTTTGGACCTCTCCATTCCCGGGAAATTTTGTCGAGAATCCCGGGAAAATTTTATACTTATAAATATCCAACTAAAATTTTATAAATTAATCTGAAAAACATTCGAAAAATTCAAAATGAGCGTTAACTTGTCGAATGTTCCAATAACTATAATTGAGAAAAGACCAAACAATGTAAGCCCTAAAATTTACCTTAAAGCATACTTAGCAGTTACATCCCAGAAATGAATTATAAAGTTTTTTTTTATTATTTGTAATAGGGAAAGCCTGTTTCAAAATGTTCAATTTTCATATTCTCTCTCGAGCATAGCAATTTCATTTTAGATGTAAATAAGTCATTTGGTGTTTCTCATCAACCTTAATATTAGGATATATTGTGGAAGAAAAATCTCTGGCTATTTGTAAAGATTGCCTTAATCTTTGTTAAGGTCCACCAATTGTGAACAATCGGGTTTTCCTGATAAATGTAAATATTTCTTCAATTAATATTTTTAGTTTACCTTAATAAAAATCAATGTCGATTTGTTGTTTTGAGTTGTTACTTGTCATATTGCAAAAAAACCCCGTTACTGGAAAGTAATATATTTGCTATTTTTTTACTTTACAAAAATCGTATAACAAGTTCATGCAACAAGCTTGTGCAACTTTTGAAAAATCACTCTCTGTGCGAATTAAGACTCCAAAACATTTTAAACTACAATTTTGAGTCCCTGAAAGCGCAATAAATGATCTTGTATTTGCAGATTCAGAAAAAAAATCTAAAGGTTGAAATAGTTCCTTGAAATAATGAGGCTACTTAAATAAACGTTTTTTTTTAAATAAGTATGAATGAATTGTAACTGAATTCTTTAAAAAAATAACAAATTTATGACCTTTCCTTTTTAAATTGTTAGCAATTTTGGCATACTAAAAAAAAACTCCCGGGTCCCGAGAATTCCCGGGAAATGGCCAAATTCAACTCTCGGTTCCCGGGAAATTCAAAATCTCGAGAATCGTCACCCTCTACAAGCAAGGGAAAAGAGCACTTTGTGTGTTTTCAACATTATTTTTCAACGTCGCTTAACAACGAGACTATTTCTCTTCCTAAAAAGAATATATTTAACACTGGAACGCTCAACGCATTTGCAACTTACACGGACGCCCAAGCCTCCCAAAAAAGGTGGTACGGTAACTTCAACTCGCTGGTTCTCATGCATTACTCAACCAACCGGGACGATTCTAGATTTCAGTGATTTGTAAGAATGTCTAGACGATCCTAAAATTTTGCAAAACTTGATTTAACAAATCTGCTATTTCAACGACCGAAAACATCGTTCCTTCCTTTTTATAACAACTGCCTCCGCGGAATTTTTGGCAATTTTTTTTACACGCGAAAAAAAGTTGGAACGATCTTTCTGAAACTTACAGATTCGATCAAATTAAGTTCTGCACAGTTTTAGAGTCATCTAGACATCCAAACAAATCACTGGAATGAAGAATCATCTTGATTCGTTGAGTTATGACCGAGAATCATTGAGTTGAAGTTACCGTACTAACTTTTTTGGAGCCTTTGAAAGCTCGTAGCTAATATTTTAGAAAGTTTATGTCGACCCTCAAAGATTGAAAAAAAAATCATGGATATTCTTTCAAAAACCTTGAAAATTTCAGTGGAAATGATTGGCAATTGTTTGAAAACAATTTATAATACTTTTTCTAGCGTTGATAATTATTCCAAGCAGGATTGAAATAGATTTAACTTTTTGTTTTTTTTTTTATTTATATTTATTCAAATTTCTTTTCCATGTACATTCATTCAGTTAAAATATTATTGAGTGTCCAATCACAAACGATGACTTTTCACCTCAATTTTAAATACTAGCAACTTTCATTTATTCATGAAATATTGTAGCTTTCGCTATTCAGTGATTTCAAATGTAGGAGGTCCTACATGTACAAAAGGGAAAAGGGATACCTTAAAACTAACTTATAAACTATATAAAGAGCGGATCAATGCAGCTGAAGACTGCAATGATTTTTGTCGAAATGCATCAATTATCTTATTGGACATAACATCCAAAGTGTCAACTTCGGCTAATTGATGAAGTTCACTGGTGCTGAACCAGGGAGGAAGTTTCAGAATCATTTTCAGAATTTTGTTCTGAATCCTCTGAAGTTTTTCTTCCTGGTTAAGCAACAGCTTGTCCAGATCGGCACAGCATAAAGCATGGCAGGTCTGAAAATTTGTTTATAAATTAACAGTTTATTCTTGAGACAAAGTCTAGAATTCCTGTTTATAAGTGGATACAAACATTTAATATATTTGTTACATTTAACCTGGATACTTTCAATGTGATCCTTGTAAGTAAGGTTTTTGTCAAAACCAAGTCCAAGATATTTCACTTGATCCTCCCACTTTAAATTTACCTCATTCATCTTTATAATGTGATGACTTTTTGGTTTAAGAAAATCAGCCCTTGGTTTGTGAGGGAAAATAATAAGTTGAGTTTTGCAGCATTTGGAGTAATTTTCCATTCTTTCAAATAAGAATTGAAAATATCCAAGCTTTTGTAATCTTCTTGTGATGACACGAAGGCTTCTGCCTTTGGCGGAGATGCTTGTGTCATCAGCAAAAGTGATTTCTGACATCCTGGGGCAAATCAGGCAAGTCAGAAGTAAAAATATTGTATAAAATTGGACCCAAAATGCTTCCTTGAGGACGCCAGCACGTACAGGTAGTTGATCAGATTTGCTATTCTGATAACATACCTGCAGAGTACGATCCGTCAAATAATTTTGAATAATTTTCACGATATAAATCGGAAAATTAAACCTTTTCAATTTCGCAATCAAACCTTTATGCCAAACACTGTCAAATGCTTTTTCTATGTCTAGAAGAGCAGCGCCAGTAGAATAGCCCTCAGATTTGTTGCTTCGAATTAAATTTGAAACTCTCAACAACTGATGAGTAGTTGAATGCCCAAGGCGAAATCCAAACTGCTCATCAGCGAAAATTGAATTTTCATTAATGTGCGTCATCATTCTATTAAGAATTATTCTTTCGAATAATTTACTAATAGATGAAAGCAAACTAATGGGCCGATAGCTTGAGGCTTCAGCAGGATTTTTATCCGGTTTCAAAATCGGAATTACTTTGGCATTTTTCCAACTACTGGGAAAATATGCCAAATCAAAACATTTGTTGAAAATTTTGACCAAGCAACTTAAAGTTGCTTCTGGTAATTTTAATTAAAATGTAAAAATGCCATCCTCACCAGGGGCTTTCATATTTTTAAATTTTTGATAATAGATTTTATTTCATTCAGATCCGTATTAAAAACTTCATCTGATGAAAATTCTTGTTCAACAATATTCTGAAATTCTATTGAAATTTGATTTTCAATAGGACTCAAAACATTCAAGTTGAAATTATGAGCACTCTCAAACTGCTGAGCAAGTTTTGAGCTTTTTCCCCATTAGTTAATAGAATATTATCACCATCTTTTAAAGAAGGGATGGGTTTTGAGGTTTCTTAAGAACCTTTGAAAGTTTCCAAAAGGTTTGGAATAAGGTTTAATTTGTTCGACATCTCTTGCGAACTTTTCATTTCGCAGGAGAGTGAATCTGTGGTCAATAACCTTTTGCAAATCTTTTGAATTCGCTTCAGTGCAGGATCACGAGAACGTTGATACTGTCTTCGGCGAACATTTTCAGACGAATCAGAAGCTGAAGATCGTCATCAATAATGGGAGAATCAAATTTGACTTGGACTTTAGGAATAGCAATATTCCTAGCATCCAAAATTGCATTAGTTAAAGATTCCAAGGCTGAATCAATATCAGCTTTGGTTTCTAAAACAAAATCATGATTTAAATTATTCTCAATATGATGCTGATACCTGTCCCAATTAGCTTTGTGGTAATTAAACACAGAACTATTGGGTCTGGTAACTGCTTCATGAGAAAGTGAAAAAGTTACTGGAAGATGATCAGAATCAAAATCAGCATGAGTCACTAAAGGACCACAATACTGACTTTGATTTGTCAACACCAAATCAATTGTTGATGGATTTCTAACAGAAGAAAAGCAAGTTGGCCCATTCGGGTATAAAACCGAATAAAGACCAGAAGTGCAATCTCTGAACAGAATTTTACCATTGGAATTTACTTTTGAATTATTCCAAGATTGGTGTTTGGCATTAAAATCACCGATGATCAAAAATCGAGATCTATGCCGAGTAAGTTTATTCAAATCCCCTTTGAAATAATTTTTATTTTCCCCAGTGCATTGGAATGGCAAATATGCAGCTGCAATCATAATTTTCCCAAAGAAGTTTCAAGTTCAATGCCCAAACTTTCAATAACTTTTAACTTAAAGTCACGTAACGTGCTATAAGTCATACTACGGTGGATAACTATTGCAACTCCACCGCCATTTCGATTCATTCGGTTATTAGTTATAACTTTATAATCTGGATCACTTTTCAAATAAGTGCCAGTTTTTAAAAATGTTTCGGTTATAACAGCAACATGCACGTTATGAACTCGTAAAAGTTGAAAAATTCATTTTCTTTCGCTTTTAAAGAGCGAGCATTAAAATTCATAATATTGATGGAATTACTTAGATCCATGATTAAACTTCAGGGTAAGAACAACATCATTCGCAAATTTTAATCCAATCTGGATTGCTTCCATCATGGATGTAGCATTACTCATTGTTTGAATCAAACCAAACAGTGAGTTTTGCAAAAAGTCATTTTTCAAACGTAACATCGCCGAGATCAGAAGATCCCAAAGCGTTGCCAGCAGAAAAATTTTCAAATGAGATTTGAGGTACCTGCCCAATTTCAGAAAGATTGGTAGAGGATTTAAAATTCGTGGATGAACCCGAAACGACGTTAGCATAAGAAATGCCATTGTTGTTACCTAACTTTTCCACGGTAGGGGTATTTCTAGAATTGTTCGAGTGAGACAGCACGAACGTTTGATTTAAAGATGCAGGTACAACCTGACTTTGAGAAAATTTCGGTTTGGATTTCGGCTGATGCTTAGCACGAGAATCCAAAACCTTTTTCTGATGGGGCAATCCCAGAAATTTGATTTGTGATTTCCACCACAATTTGCACATTTAAATTGGGTGACTTCTTTCACGGGACAATTGTCCTTGTCGTGAGAAGAATCCCCGCAAACCATGCATTTTGGAACCATGGCGCAATGATCAGTACCGTGACCGAATGCCTGGCAACGCCGGCACTGGGTCAGATTCTGGCCATTACCGCCATGTTTCTTAAAATGCTCCCACTACCCGTACATGGAACAAAAACTGAACTTTGTCCAAAAGTTTCAAATTGTTGATTTCATTTCTGTTGAAATGAATCAGATAAAATTGTGAAGTCAAACCAAAGCGAGAAATATTCCCGTTTGATTTTTTCTTCATTGGTATTACTTGGGATGGGGCAAAGCCAAGCAACACCTTAAGTTCGTTTTTGATCTCATCCACCGACAAGTCGTTGGAGAGACCTTTCAAGACCGCCTTGAATGGCCGAGCATTCTTGGTCTCATACGTGTAGAAATTGTGTTTGTGGTTTTCAAATAACCAACAAAAGTTTGGTGATCTTGTAAAGATTCCGTCAACAAGCGACATTCTCCTCTTCGACCAAGCTGGAACGAAACCTTCAAATTGCAAGTTTCCTTGCAATTCTTCAGTTGCGTTCGAAAGCTGGCCAAATCGGAGACGGAAGTCACTACAATTGGCGGAGCCTTTACTCGTTTCTCGACGGCAGAAGGCTCAGTACGAGGAGAAGGTTCCTTGTCATCAGTTTCGGATAAAACACCGAAACTGTTTGTCAATGGAATTGGAGGATTGACCTCACATTCAGAATCAGAATCAGACCTCAGAAGAGGCTGTTTTCTTTTTCTGTTTCCGTTAGCCGGTTTAGCGTTCAAACGCTTCACCGACGTAACGACCAAATCTTCAGAAGATTTGCGTTTACCTTTGTTTTGACGCATTTTGCAAGCAAAGTTCTCTTAAAAAGATGGCTTCGTTTGTAAAATACAACAAAATTTCAGGCGGGGTTAGTCTTGAAAAGACTGTTTAGAATTTTGGAAAATAACTCAGGTAGTCTTTAAAAAGACTGTGAATTTTGTTTTGAAATAACTCTGAGCTTAGGTAGTAAAAAATACCGCAGCTCTAGTGTCCGTTCACCACGAAGGTTCGCAAGACACTGCAACTTTTTGTTTGATTTTTTGTTGGATTCTGACGAAAAGTACCGTAGATAGTTTTAAATCGCAAAAACTAAGATATTTTGAAAACTAATGAATTCTCAATTGGTGAAGAATTTCCCCTGGGGAGAACTTTGCCATGCAATAGAATAGAATGCAATAGAAATCTTGTGTTTTTAAATGTTTTTGCTTAATACCTAAATCTTTCTCTGGCACTTTCGTGATGAATATAAAAAAGTTTAAAAATTTTGAAAAAAAATTAAAGGCATAAGCAGTTGCTTTTTCTTTCTTTCTCAATTTTTTATTTTCAGTATTTTTGTCCATGAAAATATTCAGTTATATAATATTCAAAACATGAAAATATGATCTTTACACAATAAACATGTTTTAAGTATATTCAGAACAATATCATATTTTTTTTATTTTTATGACTAATCCAAATCCAAAGTCCTAAAAAATCATGTTTAATTTTTTTTGTATCATTTAAATGTGAAGATTTGTTCTTATGATACTAAGAGATTTTTGAAAATTTACGATTACGTTTTACTGAAAACTAATACAAATCAAATTAGTTTATCAAAAAATAAAATAAATAAAGACGATATAAAAAGGTATAAATACAATATTACAAATTTCTGAAATTTTCATTGACAAAATCTACTTCAATAGATGAACTATTCATAAAATGTTAGAAGTTTATTTTGTTCATTTAGGTTCAAAAATAAATTATAGTAGTTTTGAAATAATAATAGGGCCGTTACAAATATTTCTTTAAGTATCTGTCCCTCGACTCTAACCAAAGGCAAAGAAATAAAAAAGTGAAAAAGTAATGGTTCCAACATTTGAATAAACAAAATGTTTTAAACTCCATTACACACCTGTCCAGTTGTTTTGCAATCAGTAGTTTCCAAAACATTTATATATTGAGGAAAATTGTATTTTTTGCAAATAAAAGTTTTTTTTTCAGTTGTTTTGTGACTCATTGAATCATTAGCAGTAACTGACAATTTATTCAATAATTTCCTCGAATGTTGAGATTATTTTGATTATGAGCTTGTCCTATTTTTTTAGAAATATTTATTATTGGTTTCGGGTTGTTTAATTTTTATAAACATTAAAAAATATTGGAAAATTACATTTATCTTAAATTCTTCCAAATTTGTTAGGTGATGAGGATGATGAGGTGGATTTTATGAGAACATTATTTACCATAATTTTACTTGGGATTTTGACTTTTTTCACCTTCAAAGTTATCCAATAATATTGTTAGTGAGTTTTAGTTATTTAAAACCATTAATTATTTTTGTTTTGTGAGAAAAAAAACTGTTAAAAGAAATCCCGTATTTGGATCACTGGTTGAAAATAACTGTCCTTTAGTCTCCTATGAAACTATGGATAATCTTACGATAAAAATAAAACTTTGTTTTATTTTCCTACTCTTAACATCAAATTTGGGCGACTTAAAATATGTCAAATTCTTTTTAATGTTTGTTACATTACCACATGGTTGTATTAAATATTCAATTCCCGCTGTATTGGATCATTTTGGAGCAGTTTTGAGATCATAGTTGATCTCAACAACTTTGAAGAATTGACAAAAACTTTTAATCGTTATGTTAAGCTTAGGGGTGCATTTCAATTTTTGAATTTGTATCACAAAAAAGCTTTTTTAAATCTATTTCATTCAACCTCAACTCACATGACAAACCTCATTTTCGCAACTCATCGATGGCAGCCAAAGTAGAAAAAAACTTCACGTAACGAAATTTGAACCCTTTTTGCTTCCATCGCCAAACCCAGCACACTCCCCACCAATCGACCAACCTTGCAACATAACACACAACACACACACACACCCGCCCGCCAACCGTCGGTGTCACAAGGAGTGTGTGCAAGACAAGCGCCATTTTGTTAGCGAAATTAAATCTCATTAAGGGCGCGACACAACGACGACGACGCGGGACGAAAGGTGTGATGCAGAAAGTGGGCGCGCAGGACGAAGAAATGCATGCATCACGTGTGAATGTGTGTGTCACTTGAGAGCACAACCATATTTGAAAGACGTCGTTGACGCGATGCATTTTTCAGTGCGAATGGCGGTTTTTTCATTCTGATTTTGCACTGAGTTCAGGTGCGCATGTGGTGGGGTTCTATCCTAGAATGGTTTCAACCAGCTCGAGGGACGATGGCGACGAAAATGCATCCATGATGCACATAATGCACCCGACTGACGGACGATTTTCTATGCAAATTGTATCATGGAATAAAAAGTGTCCAGAAAGTGGTGTGCTTCAAGTTTGGCTAGAAATCTTACTTGTGATTACTTTTCTAAAAATCATAACATTGTGTAGAAATTGGCATATTTTTGTCCAGTTTACTCAACTTATGAATTTTATTCAAGTAGTTTAACAACAGGCAGATTTCAGTTTCAAGATAAGTTACTCAGTACCGTCACCTAGGGCTAATCGGGACCCGTGGGTAGAAAGAACAGACACAGAATAACAAAAATAGTGCATCGTTTTCCAAATATAAAGTTTCTATGTGCTCTAAAAACTAATGTCCCTATTCAGATTGTAGTCCCAATTCGCACAAGTTGACGGTAATCATTATCATTCGAATTTTTATGTAAATTTCATAGTTAGTTACTTTAAAAATAATAAAAAAAGCAATCTTTTCTTCACCGATTGTTTAAAACATTCTTAAACGATATTTCTAGAGTTTTTTTGAATAGGTCCTATGAACAAATGAAACACAATAGCTTATTGGGCCTTTAAAAAAACTATAGATTTATAACACACACGATTTTGAACAAAAACAAAATGACAAAAGGCTGTGATTTTTGTGTTTTTCTCCCCATAAATAGTTTTGGCTATTTATTAATCATCTTATGCCCAATAATTTTGAAGGATAGTTATTTTCCGTTGTGTGTGAAGTTATGTTAACCCTCTAGTGCACAAATGTTTTTTCGAAAACTTTTCTTTTTCCGTGTTCAGGAGGCAATGTTATGCAACTTTTGTTCCACGAAAAACTTTACTTCTCTTATTTTACGTTTTTCTTGTTTTATTTTTAGTATTTTGATTGCATTTATCTGATTTAGTTTATCTATGTTTTTGGTAGTATTTGGCCTATTCTACCACCTCCTATGATTACATTTAGCCTTTCTAAATTATTCATGTTTTTAGAGTCACTTTTCCAAATTTTTGCTTGTTTTCGAGTTTTCTGCTCTAGAATGGTACCATTTTTATTAAAATTGTAAAAAAATGCGTAGAGGCATAGTTTGGGACACTACAAAAATTACTGCATACTTCTTTTTACTTAAAATATGTCAAATTTGACCCCTCAAAAAGTGATGTTTTTAAATACACTGGCTAGTCACATAGAACAACCCAAGTAACATTTTTTTCCAGGAGTTCTACAAGAGCTCTTCAAGATAGCTACAGCATAGCAGTTTGGACCGCGGTAGGATAAAATTCTCTTCAAAACTTCTTCAGGAGTTCGGAAGAGAGTTTTTTCCTACCGCTGTCCAAACTGCCATGCTGTAGCTATCTTGAAGAGCTCTTGTAGAACTCCTGGAAAAAATGTTACTTGGGAAGCCAAACTTTCAACCCTAAATTTTCTTAAATGTTAAGAGTTATTCTTTCCAATCCTTTTTAATGATCAAAAATTGGTTGAATTTTTTTAGATTGAAGCCCGTTTAGGGGCGGGGTTGGGTTGTAGAGGGTCTAGCATTTTTTGTTTTACGAATAGTTTTACTTTTCTACACCCAGAACTGAACATCGCCATACGAGAGGATAAAGAGCACGATTTAGTTGTAAAATGGTACTGTGTGCGGACTGAGAGGATAGACCCCGAAATTACCGAGAGTACTTTACTCATAGGTTCATCTTCAAAAAAAGTTCATCTATAAAAAAAGAACGAGAGGATACTCCTCACGAAAAGAAACGTGAGGAAAGTGTAATTTTGTGAGAGTATAGTCCTCTCGCGTGTTCATTCGTTCATTGGAATAGTTCATCCTATTGAGTGGCTTATATGGACAAATGATCGCCACTTAGTCACCGAACCATGGTGGCCCATACGGCAAAGACATGGTTCAATATGCCGAAGGTCTTGGGTTGGAGTATCGGTACCGGTACTTTTTTTAAAAGATGAACTTTTTTTATAGATGAACCCATGAGTAAAGTACTCTCGGTAATTTCGGGATTTATCCTCTCAGTCCGCACACCGTACCATTTTACTACCGAATCGTGGTCTTTATCCTCTCGTATGCCGATGTCCAGTTCTGGGTGTTCGGCTAGTTTTCAAGATCGAAGCTAGCGTAGAGTCGAGTTGAGTTGTAATGGATTAATTTAGACAAGCATATTAAAATAAGCACTTTTTCGTTTTTTTGTGTTTTAAAAATACTTCTAGAGATTTTTCCTAATTGCTTGTTTACCAACTGTGTTGAAATTCGAGAGATGTAAACAACATTTAAGAAAGGCTTTAATAGTTTTTAATTTGTTAATCTTAGTATTGTACTTGCCTGAAATTGTGATTTATAATGTATATTTGCGTTGGATGGCAATTTAAAAGGTTGTGACGTAAGGATGACCTGGGTTAAATAAAATGCTCTCTTGAGCAATTCTCTAACAAAACCGAAAATTGATTTTATTTGTATTTTTTTATTTGGCTCACACTTTGTGGGGGCCTTTCCTATGACGAAAGAAGGTTTTTTGTGTCATTGGTTCACTCATACAAGTCTCCATACAATTTTGGCCGCTGTCCATACAAAAGTGGTACGTATAAATATTCAAACAGCTGTAACTTTTGATGAAATTTTTTGATCAATTTGGTGTCTTCGGCAAAGTTGTAGGTATTGTAGAGGACTATTGAGAAAAAATAGAAACACGGAAAAAATTCAGATTTTTTAATCAACTTTTTTTCTCACAAAAACTCAATTTCCCAAAATAGTTATTTTTTTAATTTTCGAGAATTTTTTAAATGTTTTAGAGGACAAAAACCCGCAACTTTTGATCCATAGAGAAACATGGTCAAAAAATCTGCCGCCAAGTTATGGATTTTTTTTAAATAGAATGATTTTTGGAAAAAATCGAAATTTCATGCAAAAACAAATGTAACGTAATTTTTTAATGTAATTGAATTTGCAATCGAAAAGTACTTTACAGATTTTTTAATAAAGGGCTCTTTTTTCAAGATATAGCAACCTAAAGTTTAATATTAGCGAAATATTTGCAGTTTTCGATTTATAAAAATAGTGACCATGAATGACCATTTCTATTTTTTTTTTTTTTGAAAAGTTCTATGCTATAAAATTGTTTAAGAGATATTGAAGATTGGACCTCTGGTTTCTGAGATACAGCGGCTTCAAGAAAATGAAACAGGATAATTGAAGTTTTCTAAGTCTCACCCAAACAACAATTTTTTAATGTCGATATCTCCGCAACTAATGGTCCAATTTTCAATGTTAAACATGAAACAGTCGTGAAATTTTCCGATCTTTTCGAAAAAAATATTTTGAAAAACATTGAACCAAGAAAAGCATTTTAAATGGGCGTAATATGCAATGTTTGAACTTTTTAAAATGTTAGTTTTGCGAGAGAGTGAAAATTTCACGATGGCTCTAAAGTTGCGGGTTTTTTTCTCTAAAACATCTAGAAAAATCTCAAAAATAATAAAATGCGTATTTTGGGTAACTGAGTTTTTCTAAAAAAAAGTTGATTAAAAATCTGCAATTTTTTTCTGTGTACTTATTTTTTTTCTCAATAGTCCTCAACAATACCTACAACTTTGCCGAATACACCAAATTGATCAGAAAATTCACTCAAAAGTTATAGCTGTTTGAACATGTACGTACCATTTTTGTATGGACAGCAGCCAAAATTGTATGGAGCCTTGTATGGGTGAACCAATGACCCAAAATAGCTTCTATGGTCTTATGGAAGGCCCCCACAAAGTTTGAGCCAAATAAAAAAATAAAAATGGTTGAAATCGGCCGATTTCGTAGAGAGTTGCTCTGCTTTGACTGGCTTGGCATTGATAGGCCATCAACCTTTTTTTGCACGCAAAAGCTAATATTATAATCAGAAAACAAGACGAATTCCAGGAAAAAAATATTTGCCGGGAAAATGGCTTCTTCTCAATTCATGCCAACATTCGATGCACTCAATTTGGAGCACTTTCCATTTGAAAAACACGCTTTCTGAATTGGTCCGATGGTGTCTGAGTGCGGTGCGATCTAAAACACAACACCCGCGAACGTGTCGGCATATCAGTTTCAAATTAAACACGTGTGTGCTTCTGTTAGATCTGGTGTGATAGAGAAACGACCTTAAAAAAAAAACACGAGCGCCACATCCGCCTCTCGGGAACGGGGCTCTCGTCAAACCAATCAATTCGCGCGAAGTTTGCAATTCCAATCGCTGGGTGGCGCGTGGGTGGCGATAGTTTAGAGATAGTGCGAGAGAGTGCATCATCCTCATCATCAACAGCAGCAGCAGTACGGAATACGGTCGGTCAAGGATCAATCCTGATTGTATGTTTATGCAGTTCAACGCCAGAGCACACATATTTGCCGAATGAATTTTGATTGCACCGCCAACGACTGGCAGAGAAGGTGTTTTATCTCCGGCCACTACACTTTCGAGGGGGCTCTCTAGGCCACGACGATCTGCATCGGACACCACCAGGGCAGTGATGCCACACGACTGCAGCAACACAAAGGCCCTGGCCAATCAGACGGCCAGAGTCGGGTGGTCGCCTTTCTGGTGGCGGAGACAAAAAACCGGAAGCTCGTCAAATTTGTAGTCCACACATCAGCTGGGTGCAGAAACTGACGCCATGTGGCGCCGTGGAGGAAGTTGGAAAATTGGAAAAGCATAATCAACATTTTTATACAAAAATACAAAAATACAAAAATACAAAAATACAAAAATACAAAAATACAAAAATACAAAAATACAAAAATACAAAAATACAAAAATACAAAAATACAAAAATACAAAAATACAAAAATACAAAAATACAAAAATACAAAAATACAAAAATACAAAAATACAAAAATACAAAAATACAAAAATACAAAAATACAAAAATACAAAAATACAAAATACAAAAATACAAAATACAAAAATCAAAAATACAAAAATACAAAAATACAAAATACAAAATACAAAAATACAAAATACAAAAATACAAAAATACAAAAATACAAAAATACAAAAACAAAAATACAAAATACAAAAATACAAAATACAAAAATACAAAAATACAAAAATACAAAATACAAAAATACAAAAATACAAAAATACAAAAATACAAAATACAAAAATACAAAATACAAAAATACAAAATACAAAAATACAAAAATAAAAATATAAAAATACAAAAATACAAAAATACAAAATACAAAAATACAAAAATACAAAAATACAAAATACAAAATACAAAAATACAAAAATACAAAATACAAAATACAAAAATACAAAAATAAAAATACAAAAATACAAAAATACAAAAATACAAAAATACAAAAATACAAAAATACAAAAATACAAAAATACAAAAATACAAAAATACAAAAATACAAAAATACAAAAATACAAAAATACAAAAATACAAAAATACAAAATTACAAAAAAATACATGGTTGGTTAATTTATAGGAAATTGAATTATATTTAAACTATGTTTTCATTAAACAAAGTTTGAATATAACATCAAATTACTTTAATTTAAACAAAATAACTCTACTTCATCCAACTTAATTTAATTTTATTCAACTTAATTTAACTAACTGTAACTAAATTAAGAGACCACCGGAACGGGGAACTTGATGATCTTTATTTTTTTTGGAACCACTGCTAGGGAGGGGAAATTCCATTGCTACTCTGATGACTTTGAAAATATTCCAGTACGCAACAGCAGGACGCTCATTTAGCAAGACGCATTTTTCATAAATCAAAGCCTACCTGAAAGCAATTTGAGCGCACATGGCAAATCACACGTGGTGAAGGATGGAGTGACGGCTTGGTTTGTGTTTTCAGGAGTATTCCTGTGTGAATCAAAATATAAACATTGGGGAAATACTGTCATCAGGGGTGCTGAAATTTGTATGGCCCAATCTCACCCCCAGACCCATAGTCACCCCTGATGATGGGAAGTAAAATTTGTACAATAGCCTGGTCCGTTGGTGTAATGATAAGCGTAGTTGCCTCTCACCCCAATTCCTAGTCGGCTCAGGTGGCATTTTTTGAGACCAGATTTGTCTGATCACGCCTTCCATAGGGCGCGCAAGAAAATGTTGGCCCGGTGTTACCCATAGGAAAGGTCGTTAGCTCAGTCTTGGTGTAGGAGTCGTCTCCCTGAATCAAAAGATCTGTCTCGGTAAAGTTGCTGGTCGGCGGTTGGACTAGCAATTCAAACAAATAAGCTAAGTGCTAATGAGATAGGTGATGTGAGTCAAATGGCTGTGTGAGTGACTTTGCGCTGCGGTCGAGTGTGCACAAACGAAATCAGAATGTCAAAGTCAGGTTGACGCAGTGAATGGGATTCGAAGAGTATAACAAATTTTAAATACAACAAAGAAAATTCTTTGCTAATATTTCAAATAGCGCCATGTCTCACGCAATGCTTTTTATAATGGATATATTTTAACAACGAAGTACCAAAGGAAAGCTGATGATAAATATCAAGAAAAATAGCAAGGCTGCAACTATCCAGTACATATCAGTATTCCAGAAAATCCTACTTTAGTTGTGCGTCAGTTTGTTGGTCAATTCAAAAACCAAAACAGTGTCAACAAGTTATACTTTTCGAAAAAAAGTACTAACAATTGAATTTTTCAACATTCGAATGAATTACATCGAAAAGTAAACCCAAACGGTGATCGCATCTTTTTTTTGGAAATCGGCATGACTCTGCTCATGCATTTTTTGCGATATAGGGGTGTGGCAATTTTGCCCGTAACTGACAATAAGCGACATTACCGACGGCTGTTTCATAGTATTGTAGAAAAAAAAACTAACAGAACGAGGATTGAACCATCAACTTCTTGTGTTTTGATCTGACACGCTACTACCGCGCCATGGAGCGCTTGATAACATGATAGCGACAGAACACAAACATATTCTTCTTTTCTCAAGGACGGGTCAAAAGATCACACGGACAAAATTGATATACGAACATGCTGCAAAATCTGTTACAAGATGTAACATTTTTTGTAGCAAATCCACTATGACAGATTTATATATATACAGCAATTCCCCACGAAAACAGCATGGAAAAAAACGATGTTTTTGATCGGGCTCAAAATTTTTCTGGGGGTTCCCTGGCCGAAATAATTAGACCCGTATTTTTTTGTTTGACCATTAGGGTGACCTACGCCGTGTTAGGGTGGTCTGAAAAATTGCCATTTTCGTCGATTTTCGCAAAAACCACTTTTTTCGAAAAATCATAACTCCTCGCCATTTCAACCGGTTTCAATTGTCTTATACGCAAAAACGAAACTATTGGCACTACGCCCCCCGGGGCATGGCCTTCCTCTAACGTGGGATTTCTGCTCCAGCGCCTCTGACGAGACAGGAGAAACCGGGACCGACGTTTTACTTCACCATCCGATAGAAGCTCAGTGGAAAAGGCGGGAATCGAACCCGCGTCTCATAGCATCATCAGGATCGGCAGTCTTATACGCAAATGAAAGGTGATAAGTTGGCCTTTCATAGAAAAATAGTAAGAAGTTTCAAAAATCTAGCCTAACATATGAAAAGGGCATATGCAACTTTAAAATTCCGTTTTGACGGTGTCTGGACCAAAGAGCCTATGTCTGGAAATAATTTTATCGGATTCCCCGGACATTTTTACATAACATTCTAAAAAATGGGAGGAGTTCATTAACAGGATTCCGAGAAATGATTTTTTGAAAATAAAATCCGTGTTTTCTGACGCGCCGCGCGCAAAAACCGGAGAATGACGAAATTGGCAAAAAATCAACTTTTTTCACAAAAACTGCGATAACTTGCGATAACTGGGTACCAAAAGTTGCGTCTTTTATATTTCCTGTGGGTGTAGTAGTATTCAACTACCGTATTTCCAATCTTCCAAAGATTATCACGCCGGTGCCGGTTGTTTAGTGGTAAGCGTAGTTGCCTCTCACCCTTGGTTCGGTCCCAGTTGGCCCAAGTGGCATTTTTCTAGACGAGATTTGTCTGGTCACGCCATCCATCGGACGCGGAAGAATTTTTTTTACAAATTTACAAATTGTCAAATTGTCAAATTGTCAAATTGTCAAATTGTCAAATTGTCAAAATGTCAAATTGTCAAATTGTCAAATTGTCAAATTGTCAAATTGTCAAATTGTTAAATTGTCAAATTGTCAAATTGTCAAATTGTCAAATTGTCAAATTGTCAAATTGTCAAATTGTCAAATTGTCAAATTGTCAAATTGTCAAATTGTCAAATTGTCAAATTGTCAAATTGTCAAATTGTCAAATTGTCAAATTGTCAAATTGTCAAATTGTCAAATTGTCAAATTGTCAAATTGTCAAATTGTCAAATTGTCAAATTGTCAAATTGTCAAATTGTCAAAATGTCAAATTGTCAAATTGTCAAATTGTCAAATTGTCAAATTGTCAAATTGGCAAATTGTCAAATTGTCAAATTGTCAAATTGTCAAATTGTCAAAATGTCAAATTGTCAAATTGTCAAATTGTCAAATTGTCAAATTGTCAAATTGTCAAATTGTCAAATTGTTAAATTGTCAAATTGTCAAATTGTCAAATTGTCAAATTGTCAAATTGTCAAATTGTCAAATTGTCAAATTGTCAAATTGTCAAATTGTCAAATTGTCAAATTGTCAAATTGTCAAATTGTCAAATTGTCAAATTGTCAAATTGTCAAATTGTCAAATTGTCAAATTGTCAAATTGTCAAATTGTCAAATTGTAAAATTGTAAAATTGTAAAATTGTAAAATTGTAAAATTGTTAAATTGTCAAATTGTCAAATTGTCAAATTGTCAAATTGTCAAATTGTCAAATTGTCAAATTGTCAAATTGTCAAATTGTCAAATTGTCAAATTGTCAAATTGTCAAATTGTCAAATTGTCAAATTGTAAAATTGTAAAATTGTAAAATTGTAAAATTGTAAAATTGTAAAATTGTAAAATTGTAAAATTGTAAAATTGTAAAATTGTAAAATTGTAAAATTGTAAAATTGTAAAATTGTAAAATTGTAAAATTGTAAAATTGTAAAATTGTAAAATTGTAAAATTGTAAAATTGTAAAATTGTAAAATTGTAAAATTGTAAAATTGTAAAATTGTAAAATTGTAAAATTGTAAAATTGTAAAATTGTAAAATTGTAAAATTGTAAAATTGTAAAATTGTAAAATTGTAAAATTGTAAAATTGTAAAATTGTAAAATTGTAAAATTGTAAAATTGTAAAATTGTAAAATTGTAAAATTGTAAAATTGTAAAATTGTAAAATTGTAAAATTGTAAAATTGTAAAATTGTAAAATTGTAAAATTGTAAAATTGTAAAATTGTAAAATTGTAAAATTGTAAAATTGTAAAATTGTAAAATTGTAAAATTGTAAAATTGTAAAATTGTAAAATTGTAAATTGTAAAATTGTAAAATTGTAAAATTGTAAAATTGTAAAATTGTAAAATTGTAAAATTGTAAAATTGTAAAATTGTAAAATAAAATTGTAAAATTGTAAAATTGTAAAATTGTAAAAAAAAATTGTAAAATTGTCAAATTGTAAAATTGTAAAATTGTAAAATTGTAAAATTGTAAAATTGTAAAATTGTAAAATTGTAAAATTGTAAAATTGTAAAATTGTAAAATTGTAAAATTGTAAAATTGTAAAATTGTAAAATTGTAAAATTGTAAAATTGTAAAATTGTAAAATTGTAAAATTGTAAAATTGTAAAATTGTAAAATTGTAAAATTGTAAAATTGTAAAATTGTAAAATTGTAAAATTGTAAAATTGTAAAATTGTAAAATTGTAAAATTGTAAAATTGTAAAATTAAAATTGTAAAATTGTCAAATTGTCAAATTGTAAAATTGTAAAATTGTAAAATTGTAAAATTGTAAAATTGTAAAATTGTAAAATTGTAAAATTGTAAAATTGTAAAATTGTAAAATTGTAAAATTGTAAAATTGTAAAATTGTAAAATTGTAAAATTGTAAAATTGTAAAATTGTAAAATTGTAAAATTGTAAAATTGTAAAATTGTAAAATTGTAAAATTGTAAAATTGTAAAATTGTAAAATTGTAAAATTGTAAAATTGTAAAATTGTAAAATTGTAAAATTGTTAAATTGTAAAATTGTAAAATTGTAAAATTGTAAAATTGTAAAATTGTAAAATTGTAATATTGTAAAACTGTAAAATTGTAAAATTGTAAAATTGTAAAATTGTAAAATTAAAAAATTGTAAAATTGTCAAATTGTCAAATTGTAAAATTGTAAAATTGTAAAATTGTAAAATTGTAAAATTGTAAAATTGTAAAATTGTAAAATTGTAAAATTGTAAAATTGTAAAATTGTAAAATTGTAAAATTGTAAAATTGTAAAATTGTAAAATTGTAAAATTGTAAAATTGTAAAATTGTAAAATTGTAAAATTGTAAAATTGTAAAATTGTAAAATTGTAAAATTGTAAAATTGTAAAATTGTAAAATTGTAAAATTGTAAAATTGTAAAATTGTAAAATTGTCAAATTGTCAAATTGTAAAATTGTAAAATTGTAAAATTGTAAAATTGTAAAATTGTAAAATTGTAAAATTGTAAAATTGTAAAATTGTAAAATTGTAAAATTGTAAAATTGTAAAATTGTAAAATTGTAAAATTGTAAAATTGTAAAATTGTAAAATTGTAAAATTGTAAAATTGTAAAATTGTAAAATTGTAAAATTGTAAAATTGTAAAATTGTAAAATTGTAAAATTGTAAAATTGTAAAATTGTAAAATTGTAAAATTGTAAAATTGTCAAATTGTAAAATTGTAAAATTGTAAAATTGTAAAATTGTAAAATTGTAAAATTGTAAAATTGTAAAATTGTAAAATTGTAAAATTGTAAAATTGTAAAATTGTAAAATTGTAAAATTGTAAATTGTAAAATTGTAAAATTGTAAAATTGTAAAATTGTAAAATTGTAAAATTGTAAAATTGTAAAATTGTAAAATTGTAAAATTGTAAAATTGTAAAATTGTAAAATTGTAAAATTGTAAAATTGTAAAATTGTAAAATTGTAAAATTGTCAAATTGTAAAATTGTCAAATTGTAAAATTGTAAAATTGTAAAATTGTAAAATTGTAAAATTGTAAAATTGTAAAATTGTAAAATTGTAAAATTGTAAAATTGTAAATTTGTAAATTTGTAAATTTACAAATTAAAAAATTTACAAATTTACAAATTTACAAATTTACAAATTTACAAATTTACAAATTTACAAATTTACAAATTTACAAATTTACAAATTTACAAATTTACAAATTTACAAATTTACAAATTTACAAATTTACAAATTTACAAATTTACAAAAACAAATTTACAAATTTACAATTTACAAATTTACAACACAATTTACAATTTACAAATTTACAAATTTACAAATTTACAAATTTACAAATTTACAAATTTACAAATTTACAAATTTACAAATTTACAATTTACAAATTTACAAATTTACAAATTTACAAATTTACAAATTTACAAATTTACAAATTTACAAATTTACAAATTTACAAATTTACAAATTTACAAATTTACAAATTTACAAATTTACAAATTTACAAATTTACAAATTTACAAATTTACAAATTTACAAATTTACAAATTTACAAATTTACAAATTTACAAATTTACAAATTTACAAATTTACAAATTTACAAATTTACAAATTTACAAATTTACAAATTTACAAATTTACAAATTTACAAATTTACAAATTTACAAATTTACAAATTTACAAATTTACAAATTTACAAATTTACAAATTTACAAATTTACAAATTTACAAATTTACAAATTTACAAATTTACAAATTTACAAATTTACAAATTTACAAATTTACAAATTTACAAATTTACAAATTTACAAATTTACAAATTTACAAATTTACAAATTTACAAATTTACAAATTTACAAATTTACAAATTTACAAATTTACAAATTTACAAATTTACAAATTTACAAATTTACAAATTTACAAATTTACCAATTGACAAATTTACAAATTTACCAATTTACAAATTTAAAAATTTACAAATTTACAAATTTACAAATTTACAAATTGACAAATTGACAAATTGACAAATTTACAAATTTACAAATTTACAAATTTACAAATTGACGAATTGACAAATTGACAAATTGACAAATTGACAAATTGACAAATTGACAAATTGACAAATTGACAAATTGACAAATTGACAAATTGACAAATTGACAAATTGACAAAATGTAAAATACTTCAACACTGACGTGTGAGATGGAACTGCCCTTCAAGTGTTTACGTTCTTGGTCAATGAAATTGAACTATTTCGACATTTTTTTGTGAATGAATGCTTGAATTTTCGAGACCGATCAAATCGGTAGAAATTTTCGCGTGATTTCAACGATGTCCCACACAACTCAGGGCAGCCCTCACAAGTTTTCTCGTTTGCGTGGATAGTCCCTAGTGACACTTTTTTTTGAAGGGTGAACTTTTAAGGAAATCAACCCCTTGTAGATTTTATTCTCGGCCATCTCGGGATTTATCCCTTCCATCCGTTCACAGTACCTCTTTACTACCGAACCGTGCTCTTTATATTCTCGTAGGCCGATACCCAGTTCTGGGTGTATAAATGACCTCCCACCCACTGAGAATTTTGGTTCGAGCCTCGAGTCGATCTGGCTCGAGATCGAGCCTGAATGGAGTCGGGGCTCGATTCAAAATTCCCAGTGGGCATCGGAACATCGCAGAGTGCATCGGTCACTCCTCCACTCCAAGTTCTATCGAAATTACAGTTTTCATGTCCACTATCATAAACCATGATGGTCGGTTGTTCTGGACTGATCCTTGTCCTCCGACTGGGACTCCACAGTCCTGACAGAATTTACAAAACCATAGCTGTCAAATTCTTCGCTTTGGTCAAGACAGGTCAAGACAAAACGGATATTGGATATGCCATCGCCGAACACCCAAACTGAACGTCGCACGCCCAATTGCTCATTCGTGGGGCATACGAGGTTACTTCTCGTCCGCTATTACGTGTCACGCAGCCCTAACTCAAACGGCACTCCTAACAAGAACGTGGTAGCAGGACGCGCCCGGTTTTGTCAATTGTTGCTGGCCATACCACGTGACAAGTGGACACTGTCTAATTATTTTTTTTTGCACTTGCCGCAGTCGGTAATCCATAGGGGACTGCTAAAGCCTTGGGTCAAAGGAGCCCATTAACGGAAGTCCCTAAATCGGCCTCGTAGGGAATCTCGCCATGTTTTTTCTCGCCGCACCTGAACTGGAAAAACAAAGAACACTTGTCACGTATAGTGGTCACTCACGCAGTCTTGAACGATACTGTGCGACCTGCTTATCACTGCAGAATATCTTTCGAGGATCGTTCCACTGCCACCTGCGGCGATCTGAACGCGTACAACAACTGGCTCCAGTTCCAGAACGGAACGACCATTCAGGAAAATCGACACCACCGAGCTGTAGAAGCTTACAAACACTTTCCTTGAATTTACACTAGAGCCCCACAATCCCTCAGCGTTGGGATCTCCGATATAAAAGTTTTCTTTCTGTACGGCGCGGTCCATAATCCGGAACATCCCTAAAAATTACTTGAAACATTCTAAAACCAAACCTTTGATTGTAAACAAATGAATAACAAACTTGCTTTCATGGTAACTATGGCTGCGCCGCGACGCCACCCGTTGACAGAGGGGAAAATCAACAACAAACAGTGGTTCTCAAATGGTGGAATCAGTGTATGAAAAAATGAAATCTTCCTTCGTTTGAACAGCTTTTTCTGCAACGTGGTTGAATGAATCAACATTTTTATTTCGTCTGTTCCTCCGTAAGATTCTGACGATTCTAACAAGCCTATGCATGCCTAGGAAAAAATGAACCGATTTGTAGATACCTACATTCTACCCCAATTTCAACCAAAAAATAGCGCAATTTTACCAATTTCAACTATAGGTTTCAAATAGATAGAATGCTCAAATCTCTACTTGTAACATTTCTACATGTTCAAAATTGATCAATTTAGGAGACCCGATGATTTCAAAGCATTTCATTCAGCCATTTTTGAGTTCTAGGGTCAAACGTGGAAGAAAAGCTCGTGGCAGATTTTCCGCCTCCGGTGGTCTCTTAAACTTAATTTAACTCAATTCAACTAAATTTTATTTAATTTAACTTAATTGAACTTAATATAACTTAATTTAACTTAATTTAACTTAATTTAACTTAATTTAACTTAATTTAACTCAATTAATTTAATTTAACATAAATTATCTTAATTTTACTTGATTTTAATTAATTTAACTAAATTAAACTTCATTTAACTAAATTAAACTTCATTTAACTAAATTAAACTTAATTCAACTTAGTTTAACTTAATTTAACTTAATTGAACTTAATTTAACTTAAATTAACTTAATTTAACTTAATTGAACTTAATTTAACTTAATTGAACTTAATTTAACTTAATTTAACCTAATTCAACTTAATTTAACTTATTTTAACCTAATTTAACTTAATTTAACTTAATTTAACTTAATTAAACTTAATTTAACTTAACTTAACTTTACTTAATTTAACTTACTTTAATTTAATTTAACTTAATTTAACCAAATTTTACTTAATTTAACTTATTTTAACCTAATTTAACTTAATTTAACTCAATTTTACTTAATTTAACTTAATTGAACTTAATTCAACTGAATTTAACTTAATTTCACTTAATTTAACTTAAAATTGAACTTAATTCAACTTAATTTAACATAATTTTACCTAATTCTGCTTAATTTTACTTAATTCAACTTAATTTTATTAAATTTTACCAAACAACTTTTAACAACAATTGAACTAAATTCTACCAAATGTAACGAAATTTCAAAAAATGTATCTTAGTTTAATTAAATTTAACAATTTTTTAAAGATATAACCACATTTGACTAATTTAATTTCTTTTTTACTATGTTCAGTTTAATTATACTAAACTTAACTTTACTTAATTAAACTTGATTTTAATTAATCATAATTTAACTAAATTTAATTAAATTTATCTAAATTTTACTCATTTTAACAAAATTTAAACAATTTAACTTAATTTAACTGAATTCTACTTTTTTTTCTAAATTCAACCAAATGTAATTCAAATTAACTTTCACTTAATTTAAAGTAATTTAACATAATTTAACTCTATTTTTTGATGTGCTTCAAAGGCATAAAGTACCCTGCTCGTTCGGATCTATCAAACATTTTCCAGTCCATATCTAGACACTCTGTACCCGCTGCCTCCCCCCACGTAGACAGATGTCCATACAAAAAAGTGGAGTGTGGCAAACGCCAGCCTCCACCTCCCCCGCAAAAGGGTTCACGACAAAGGAATGCCACCAATCGTCCAAACAAAAATTAGAGGCTCAACTTCTAACCTCTTTCTCTCAACAAAAAAAACTTCTCACCTAATCAACTAAAGATCTCAGCCCGCAGAAAGTCTTCCTGGCTTTCAATCCAATCACTCACGCACCATCTCCACCTTTTGCACTTGCACTTTCGACTTTCAAACGTTCACGGAGTTTTGTGACGAATCGTCACAAAACTCCGTGAACTGAGCGACTTAACCCTCTACTGCCCAAATTTTTTTTTCGAAAATATTTATTTTTCCCGTGTTCAGGAGGTCATTTTGAGCAACTTTTGTTCTACGAAAAACTTTACTTCTCTTGTTTTATGTTTTTCTTGTTTCATTTTTAGTATTTTAATTTGCATTTATCTTGTTTAGTTTATGCTTGTTTTGGTAGTATTTGGCCTACTCTACCACCTAATATAATTACATTTCGCCTATCTAATTTTTTCATGTTTTTACAGTCACTTTTTCAATTTTTTGCATGTTTTTCACATTTTCTGCTATAGAATCGCACCATCATCATTTAAATTGCAAAAAAATGCGTAGAGGCATAGTCTGGGACACTACAAAAATTACTGCATACTTATTTTTACTGAAAATATAGGAAATGTTAGTACAAAACACAGCCAAAGTTGACCCCTAAAAAATGGCATTTTTAAAAACATTGGCAAAGTCACATAAAACAAGTTAAACTTCCAACCCTGAAATTTTTTAAAATTTTAAGAGTTCTTCTTTCCAATGCTTTTTAAAGATCAAAAATCGGTTGGAAAATTGATTTTTGGCGATTTTTTAGATCGAAGCCCGTCTAAAGGCGGGGTTAGGTTGTAGAGGCTTAAACAGGATCAAACACGATACGAGACGTTCTCTTGCTTTGTGTTGGTCTCGAACTGATAATCTGTCAAAAAATCCATGCTGCCGGTTCCAGCTAGTTTTTCGGTAAAAAGTAGGCAAAATTGTGCTGCAACACCAATATTTTTGGTAAAATCTCAATCAGGGTTAGCTGTTTCACCAATCCCAAGTTGGTAAATTTACCTGTAATTTTAGCTAATTTAACCAAAAAAATCACTGTTCCACCAATTTGAAGCTAGCTAATTTGAATTGTTAAATTTAAAATGGAACTCCTTTCCGTGTAAGCTACTAAAAACAATAAATTCAAGATGGCGGTCAAAATGATGATGGCAAATCATTGAAAAAATGCATTTTGTAACTTAATAGACAATTCAAATTTGACCGATACGGGGTCATTTTCACTTTCTGTCAAATTTCCTCCAACGCGTCAATTCATCCCACCTACACCTAGACAACCGAGCGACTGTAGAGAGAAGTGCATTTCGAAAGGATCTCTCTGGGGCACCTGCGGAAATGCAAAGCGCGCTCTGGCCAAAGCCTCCTACGATGCAAACCAAACGCCCTTCGGCCCCGCTGTACAAGGGCCAAACGGCGTGAGACAAAGCGCGAGAAATTCGCCACGCCGCGTGGCCACCACCACGGATGGTGCGAAAATCAGCAGGCCGCGCGCGTACCCGGAATCGGTGGCGATTCTCGGTAGGCCTGCTTTTTTTGCAGGTTGGTCCTTTTGGTCCTCAGATTTCGATTCGACACGGCCACTTTTTCTGCGCCTCGGACCGAGGCTGGCCATCAATAATTTGGACCCTTGAGTGCAATGTTCGGTGGTCGGAAGTGCAGAAAATGCATCGCGCTATGCCTTCACGGTTCAACGGTGGAATCGACGACGACGCGGGCCCCGGATGTGTCCGAATCGGTGGTAAGCTGGCGTAAGGTGGCGTGGGTGGCGCCAGACGAGTGCGCGATCAAACAGAAGGTGATGATGATAGCATAGATGCAGGCGCCTCGCGGAAAATTGTTTTTTTTTCTCGCGCGCGCTTTTTGGCGTGAAACGTCGATGGCGAGTGCAGTTGCAGTTGCCAGCCAGAAGTCGACTCGGTAATGAACGGAATTCAGAATGTCAGAATGTGGGTGAAAGTGTGATGTTTGTGTGGGTGTTTGTGCATGCTAGCAATTCCCAGAAGGGAAAAGTGGTCTGGGAAAGTGCCAATTTGTAGTTGAGTCTTTGAAAAGGTCAATTTAAAAAAGAAATAGTTTTGTTCCAAATTTTCTTTTGATATTTACCATTGCTATACTTTCACAACAACACTGCTCCGACAAAACATCATTTTCCATTGAATCTAGAATGTAATAATTTCCTGCACCCAAAAACCGCAACTCAACTGACCACCACCACGAAGCTTTCAAAAATTCATGCTAGAAGCGCGTGATTCAAACCGGTCATGCTCATGCACTCATGGGCACAATATTTGCCTACGACCCCGTGTTCATAAACTTTCAATGACAGTTACCTACGTAGTTTACAACCCAACCCCAGAACCGCAAAAAAAGAAGAAACTTTTCAACCGCGACTGCTTCACATGCAATTGCTGCTGCTGCTGCTGCCGAGTCGGTTCCGAATGTGATTATTGTAATAAGTAATTCAGCGAATTTCTTACTTCTGGAAACAATGTCTTGGGCCACGCTAGCCGGAATTCTTCCGTGAAAACCACAAACGCACAAATTGGCGGGACGTGGGAGCGAAGGCAACGGTTTCTGCGGTTGTCGATCTGGCCAAGACCTGCCATCCGATGACCGAGCGATCCGTCAAAGGAACCCGCCAAAGGACGTTCCCGCCGGAATGGGAATGAATATCGATTAGAAAGGGTTGTTGTTATTTTTGAACGAAGGCTCATTGCACATGCACCCCCTTCGTGCAAATTGTGGAAATTTCGCGCTCACAGAAGGAACCTTTTTGCACGAAAATGTGTTCATATCTGGCCACGTGGGAGTGTGAACAGCTCGTCCCTGTGTGCGATAGCGAGTGCATTGTTAGGCCCGCCATTGCGTGACTGAGCCACTCGAGCGAAGGTGTTATTATTGGGGACTTCAAACCCCTTTCAAACTCGTTGCACAAGTTGCAACTTTTCAGCGCAAATGACTGGAGGCAAAACTTCGATGGTGTAGGAACTCCGCGATATAAGTTTACCTCTTCGTTCAGGACGAGTAGACTTGCTTTGGCGTAGTTACTGTTGAAAGTTGGGTATAATTATGGTTATCTAGTGTCGAAAGCAGCGAGGGAAAACACCATCTGCACTTATAAGCACTTATTCAATTAAGTACTGAAAACCTAACTATGCAACGTGTTGTAAAAATAATTTTAGAGTTTTGGAGAAACTGAAAGACGCCTCTATCGTTTTTTTTTTTCAAATCTTATGCCAGGACAAATCCCGGGATATCAGGATTTTCCATTATACTGCGATCATACCCAGATACCTCGTTTTTTAGTACCTTACTATCCCAAAAATTTCCCAAATTTTAAAGATAAGTTTAAATTTCCTATAAGCAAGGATTCGCTTAAACTAGAGCGTCTAATTTCCCGGGGTTAGAAATTTCATAAGTTTAGCTTGCTTCTTTGATGTGTTGCTATGCATTTCGTTTGCCGGTCACTCTTCAAACGTCAGTTTTTCCGCGTGGGCTCTCACGGAACTCACCCTGTTATATATGAGTGTCTGACAGTTTCGACACAGTGATGAGAAATCAAATTATTTTTCGACGAGGTTTTTTGTTTTGTGAATAATTAGCATTAGCATTAGCATTAGCGTTTGGTGGACGCCCCACCACCAGAAGGCTCCACAACGCTCAACCCTCATCCGGAACAATAATCCAACACAGGAGATACCATGTCTTCATCTTTTGATGAGTGTGTAATACAACCCAGGGCATAAGGGGGTCCAGGCCGGGTCCAAGCTATCCTCAGGGATGGGAAGGATCGTTAGTAAACACCTATCTAAAGTGCGCAAGGACCCCTACGTCACCTTAGTGGTATAGATGTTCGTAGGGAGGTTTTGGGCTCAATGTTAGTAAGAGAGGTAGAACCCTAGGATACATCTCGAAAGGGGTTGCGGGTTAGTTGTAACAGTATTCCTAATTCCAGTCTAGGCTTACCAAGTCGCCATGGCCTAGTGGTTAGCATTTTTGCTTACCAATCCAAGGGACGGGGGTTCAAACCCCGCCTCCAGCAACTTTGATTTTTCGTTCATATTCAGCATTTCAAGTATTTCTAAGTCCTTAACTTTCTCGATGGGAGCAGATGGGAATCGAACCCAGAACCATTCGCTTACAAAGCGAACACCGTAACCATTCAGCCAAGGCCGCTCCCCAGGTTTTTGTTTTGTGAATAATGGGTCATAATTGATTCGATTAATTAAAGCGTTATGAGAAGTTGTTGGTGCGTGCATCGTGTGGGAGAGTGAATAAGAATAAGTTCTGGTGGGAACTTTTCGGGGAATTTTGTTGCTGCTGACTGAGGAGGACACTGCGAAGATCCCGAAGGATCGTGTCCGCTTCTGCCAAGAAAACCATTCCACAAGATGCATCCTTAAAGCAGGATGTGTGTCGGATCAGCATAAGCAAGATCAAGCTGTCCGTGTTTGGAACTCGCAGCTGACCATCCGAACGATTACGACTGAAAACAGATGGCAACATACAGTTGCTCAGAAGCGAAGCAGCCGACAAAGAGGATTACCGGAAATTCCAGAAACTTGGTGAGATCTATCCAAATAGAAACTTTCAAAATTTGCCTATTTATCAACAACCACTAAATACGCGCTAATCTCATTTTTGCCTTATAAGATTGGAAGTCTGAAGATAGTTCGAGGACTCTTCTTGTTCTTGGTCTATGTTTGGGCGGGGCCGGACAATGCCCAATGACCTCGGAATTGGCCGTAAGGAGCTCTGTCATTCTGAAACGGGTCATTGGAAGCAGCGCGAGGGCTAACACCACCTAATGTCCGGGACTGCGATAAGCTTTATCAGCATTAACCAAGTCTGATACAGATTATACTTTCCCATAATTTCGTAGCCGGCCTACGGATAATGGATTGGTTAAACACACACACACAATTCGATTTTCATCTCATTTGATCATGGTAAACAAAAACGTACCTGGTGGTGGTGGTGGTGATGGTGTTAAATAATACAATCATTCAATTTACTAACATTGAGTCCAACACCTCCCTACAAACATCTATACCACTAGGTGGCGTAAAGATCTCTGCGCCTTCTAGATAGATGTTTACTATCATACCTTCCAATCTTCGAGATTAGCAAGGTACCGGCCAGGAGCCCCTTATCTTTCTGGATAGTATTTCACGCTCATCTTAAGATAAAAACATGGTATTCCCGTGTTGGAATATTGAAACCGGATGAGAGTCTTGTGCTATCATACGTTTGATTACAGTTAAACAGCAAGATAAGTGTTGTGCAGCCTTCCGGAATTGTACGACCTCTATTGCAAATGCTAATGCTAATGCTAAAAAATAAAAAAAAAATAGTTCCAAAAATTTAAGATAATGTATACTTCCGCTTGAATTTCGGGAATTCCCGGGAAATTTACAAATATTTTTTTTCGGGAAATCTCGGGAATTCCCGGGACGGGAAATTGGACGCTCTAGTTACATAAACCATCAAATATAAAACATCACTTCGATCGTCATCACTTTTTCCATGCAAATTAATTACAGTAGCAGACATTTGATAATAGATTATTCTGCTGTGAGTTTATTAGAATTCATTATCGAATTCGAAAAAAAATAAGTTAATGTGTAAGGAAACGCTAGACCAGGGTGGTGAAAAGTGGGGTTGAAAAGCGGCACCGTTTTGAAATGTCAAAGCGTAATCATTTTTCTATTCGTCAGAAGATGCATGTATTGTTATAGATCATTCTAGAAATCGTTTTTTTTCAAGGATGAAAAAGTAGTTGTTGAAAGAACTTTGGCAAGATCCGGAGGTAAAAAATCGAATTTTAAGAAACTATGGTTGCAGTCGATGTCGCCTTTTTCCATGTAACGATCTGGACGATTGATTCCACCCGGTTTATTGGAACAGCTTACATTAAATTGAACAAAAAGTTGTTCTTCTAAACATAATATTCAATTTTAAATGTGAACACCGAATCTGGCAGCACATTAGGGTGCCAAGAATATGGGACTTTTTTTTCCAAAACCTCGCTCCACAATCTGATTATTATTCCTTGAGCTATTTTAGGACTCGTGGCCAAATATGTGTAAAGTCCGTCAACATTTACCCATTGATACTAGAAGTGAAGTTTGTTTGGGAAAAATCAAAAAAATGTATGGAAAAACTCATTTTGAGTCATGTGGTGTTCGTGGGGGAGATCGGTTGGCGAAGCGACGCGTGAGATTCCGCGAGAAAGTGCTAGAAGATTCTTGAATTTATTGATAGAAGGCTTCGCGTCGTCGTGTTTATATAGTCTTTCTGTTGTTGAGCTGGTTGTTCGCGGTCCAGACTGGGTAAATTCGTGGTGAAGTTTGTTGCAAAGAAGTCGTGCGCGAAGAATTTCATGAAATCGATTGAAACAGTTAGTTGTATCAGCACTATTTGAGGTTTACATGCTAATGAATAATACGTTGCTAAAAATTTCATTAAGTTTAGAAAGCCCATCCCTTAGCATCGTGGCTCGAATGGCACGCCGACGGTAAAAAGTAAAACATTACGGGATTGAGTAAGTCCTTCTCATAGCGTCGAAGCTCGGAAGGCAACGATTATGTTTCATTTTCTGGTCATATCATCTACCAAGATGAATCCTGGCCTTCCCTTTCCTTCCCATACTAACACAATTCCCCCCCACCACCCCCCCCCCTTCCCGTGATTTTTGAAGGAGATGCTGTGGATTCAACGGTCTCATGCGGTGTCAACAGGTATAGAGCGACAAACTCTGTGTTTGATGAGTCTGCAACTTCAACTATCGGACTAATATTTCCTACCTTTGTTGAACTGCATCTACTGGGGGATTTTTGTGATTTTCAAAGCCCTTCATATATCATCGTTGATTGGAAGGCACGGCGTCGGGTGGATAGTGTTTAATTTTTTTGTATAAGGTTTAATTTTTTTGCGGTGAAAAAGTCGGGTGCGGGACATTTCGCCGAATGTCGTTTCGCCGACGGTCATTTCGCCGAAGGTCATTTCGCCGAATGTCGTTTCGCCGCATGGGACGTTTCGCCGAATGGGGCGTTTCGCCGAATTGAGAAATAATCGTAAAATAAATATATAAAATGGACACAAATTGTATTAAAATCTTTTGAAAAAGTATAATGTCCCTAAAAGGTGATTTTGCAATCTTTTAAAAAAATATTTTTTGTTTCTTAGTATGTTATTTTTATAAGTTTATGCATTATAACATGCATATTTTTAAAATTATTTCTGGGAGTTTTTGCATTCTTTCAAACATGAATAGTTTTTTTTATTTTCTGCCTATAATTTTGATCATTTCTGTTTGTTTTTGCATTCTTTGTTTTTCAAGCAAATTATTTATATAATTTTTAGGAGTTTTCGCATTCTTTCAAACATGAGCAGTTCTTTTGGTTTTCAGCACAACATTTTGCAAAATTATCGGCTCCCCTCCCACTAACATTTATACACAAGATCCTCTGTAATTATTAAGCCAAATGTAATTACAAAAGCCGACTCGGTCCTAACCAGGTCCCAGCACCGAAAAGGACCTAATAAAAATAATTTTATGAAAAAAAAAACATTTTGCAAAATTGCTGTTAGTTTTTGCATTCTATATTTTTGGCATACTTTTCAATTATTTCGGTGAGTTTATGTATATTTAGTTTTTAAGCATATTATTTCTATAATTTTTGAGAGGTTTTGCATTCTTTCAAACATGAGCAGTTTTTTTTTATTTTTGTATAACATTTTGAAAATTTTCTGTAAGTTTTTGCATTCTTTGTTTTTTAAGCAAATAATTTGTATAATTTTTATGAGTTTTTGCCTGCTTTTAAACATGAGCAGTTCTTTTAATTTTTTGCATAACATTTTGGATGTTTTTGTTAGTTTTTGCATTCTTTGTATTTAAGCATATTTTTTTAATTATTCCTGTGAGTTTTTGCATTCTTTCAAACATGAGCAGTTCTTTCAATTGGCTGCTTATTATTTAAATTATTTCTGTTTGTTTTTGCATTCTTTGTTTTTCAAGCAATTTATTTGTATAATTTTTGGGAGTTTTTGCATTCTTTCAAACATGAGCAATTCTTTTGGTTTTCTGCACAACGTTTTGCAAAATTGCTGTTAGTTTTTGCATTCTATATTTTTGGCATACTTATCAAATATTTCGATGAGTTTATGCATTGTTAGTTTTTTAAGCAAATTATTTGTATAATTTTTGTGAGTTTTTGCATTCTTTCAAACATGAGCAGTTCTTTTGATTTTTGGTATAACATTTTAGAAATATTTTGTTAGTTTTTGCATTCTTTGTATTTAAGCATATTTTTTTTAAATTATTTCTGTGAGTTTTTGCATTCTTTCAAACATGAGCAGTTCTTTTAATTGGCTGCTTATTATTTAAATTATTTCTGTTTGTTTTTGCATTCTTTGTTTTTCAAGCAAATTATTTGTATATTTTTTGGGAGTTTTTGCATTCTTTGAAACATGAGACGTTCTTTACTTTTTAAATTATTATATTATTATCTTGCCACTCCTTCTCAAGTTTGCATGAGTGAATTACAAGATGGCACTGCAGCGAACAAATAGCATAAATTATACAAAAAAAATATTTTTATTCAATTCGGCGAAACGTCCATTCGGCGAAATGACTTTCGGCGAAACGTACCATTCGGCGAAACGACATTCGGCGAAATGGCCGTCGGCGAAACGACATTCGGCGAAACGTACCAGATCCGAAAAAGTCATTTCTATATAATGATCGAAAGACGCACTGACAATTTGGATTGTTGAGTCAATAGTGGAGCAAAATAATTGTGTGTGAGTGATTTTGTTTGTTAACCAGAAAGACTTTCCCATAACATCGTTGCTCGGAAGGCTCGCCGACGGGTCTGTTATGAAAGTCCTCCCTATAGCGTCGTAGCTCGGGAGGCATCGAAAAGCCAATACCTTATCCTACTAAACCAAAAAAAAAATCACGTGATCCTTGAAGGAGATGCTGTGGATTCAACGGTCTTAAGCGACATCAACAAGTATATAGTGAAAAACTATGTGCTTGATGAGTCTGCAACTTCAACTATCGGACTAACATTCTCCCTTTCGTTGAACTGCAGGCTTCTTGGGAGGGCGCCGGTATTGACTAATAAAGTAGGAATCTTCAGAGGTTAAACAGTGAATGGTTGGCTCCCACTGATTATTTTTGATTCATTATTTATCTTCAGCTGATCTGTCAATAACGGAGTAGCAGCTCAACCATGCTCATGCTCAATTTCACTAAAAATTGGCTTAAAATAACCCAAAAAAAACTGTTTTCCGCTTGTGGTGCAGGGGGTCATTTTTTCTGGGCACCCTAGTGCACATGCTGTTTTTAACCGATATCGCAGAATGATATTCACATTCAACGCAGTTCTTCATCACCCATTAAAAAAACCCACACACAAAAATTTTGCACTCAGTTTAGTAAAAACATCATGGTAATATTACATCTGGGAAGGAGTACATCTTTAATGTTAGAAAAAATGTGTAATTTTACTACTTTTATGGTGTAATGCCACTTTTTCTGCCTAATATTGAATTAAGTGATTTAATTAACAGACTTAAAACCCAAAAATAATCAAGCTTTTCATAATCTAAAACTTTAGAAAGCCCTTTCAATTACACACTCTCAACGACGAGTTCACGACACATTCAAGTACTACGTGATTCAATTAGTCCGAAAAGAGCCTTGCATGATAACATCAATCAAACCTCCCACAAAACGTCACAAAAACGTAATCGCTAACCTTCAAATCAAAGCCCCCGGAAGCTCGACTTCTTCGTTTGCCCCACAAGCGCTGCCGCTCTATAAAAATATTATTTAATCCACAACCACACCGCCACCGTCACCACTCGAAACAATAAGAGTTCGGTCTTAATCTAATAAGAGAACGGCAATTAAGGATTTAATAATTTAATTTACTACGCCAAGAACAAAAGTTTTCGGCTTCCGTCCTTTGAAAGTGCTCAACAGATGGAAAATAAAAACAGACTGAAAACAAAACCGGTGCCGACGAAAACGGGCGGAAAGTTTTTTGAGGGTTAAAAGGAGGGGATTGAGGGTTAACCTCCCCCCCCCCTCACACAGTTGTTGATGTCGGCTCCTTTTGTGTCCAGGCCAGTTCCTGTGTGTGTGTCGTCGTCGGTCGGTTGGTCGTCCTGGTTGATTTCTTCTTAAATCCTCCACTTACACACATCTTATAGGGTTGGTGGCCACCACCACCGGGCGGTCGATCGGTCTGTTCTGAGAGCTGAGTTGAGATATCTGCAGCGATGACGGGAGAGACGTTAATGAAAAGATTAGCGATTATTGCGAAAAAAAAATGAAAGAAAACTGGAACAGAAATTCAATGAAAGGATGAATCGAATTTGCGCACACTTTGATCCCAGGTAGGGTTGCCAGACTGGATGACACATGCCCAGCTTACTTAAGTTCTTACATTCTTGAGTCATTTAAAAACCGTACATTAAAATTTTGTCCATCCTGGTCACCTTGACCCCTGCGGCCACTTCTGTGGCGGTGACGATTAAAGGAAGCCATGCGCACAAACTACATCCAAGCAAGCTGTGTCAGATAGTGGCTAACTACAACAAGGCCGAACGATGGGAACTCCCTGCGGACGACGACGAGGACTTCCAAGGAACTTACTGGTCTCATCAATCGCTGGTCGGTGATCAATGATGGCATGGCCTACTTTGATGCTGGCAAAAAGTGTTTGTGTGAAGATAGGGGTTCTAAAAATTGGGCCTTTTGATTTTGATTTGAATAAGTGTTGCTAGTTTCGAATAATTGTAAATAAATGATAAGATAGCAATATCGACTCTTCTACGAAATTTAAGAAAAAGTCGCTTTTTGTTTTAAGTTTTGCGCAGCCATTTTGATACCTATTTTTTACCTTAAAAGCTCATATTCAGATTATTGACTAGTTTTAGGGTAAATTTAAGAATTTACAAAAATATAATGTTAAAAAATTTCAGTTACGGACAAAAGGAACTTAATGCCTGGTTTGACCTAAAAAAAGGCTTACAGAACTTCAGGTTCACGAAATCAACCTTCTTACTTGTGTTTAGCCTAGCCAATTACACATACGTGGAACTCCGTAGAAATTCTCTCTCAAAAAGTGGGCCCGGAAAGATTTGTCTAGTGGTATAATAAGGATTTTGTCCACGACATTGTCATGGCATCCTTTGACCAAAGAAATTTCACTATACCAGATAGACAGAAACCAAACGTAAACAATCAAGCTCTGCTTACGTATGCGAAAAATTGTATTATTTAGCTGAGAGGTATTTTCAACTAAAACATTTCAGCAAGTAATATTACTGAAATCTTACTGTAGAAGCTTCCTTTAAGCACATAGTAAAAGTTGCTGACCCCGTCAAGCTGCTTGAAGAAACGCGACTGTCTGTAGTACATGTCCAATGACCAATCACCTAAAACATTAGCAGCAACTCCACAAATTTTGTCAGATTTATACTTGCGTGAAACCAATATGGAAAACTTATAAGTAGGTTTAATCAACTTAAATGATTTGAACGGCATTATATCTAAAGAAATTTAAGGATTATTCCATTTCCAACCATTTTTATTTATTTTGTCAATCGTTTTGATTGACTGCCCCAGTTTCATCCATGGATTACTTTGATTGTGTTTTGACAGGTTTATACCAGAGTTTCACCGGGCAGCAATATACGAGGGGTATAGATTTTGAAATCTTAATGTTTTACACAGTTTTGAAACCCCTCGATCCCATCTGGCAGAAAATCTTGTCTAATTGTTGCAGCTCTCCACCGCTAGAGGCAGGACCGTACGATTCTCTCTTTTTGAAATTAAGT